>NC_090393.1:11091872-11396872 GCF_036365525.1 Heterodontus francisci
CCCTGTGATTGGCCAGCAGCTCTTGGAGGTGGGACCCCCCTCGTTAAAGGGACGGGGATCCCAACATCGGAAACTTCACCTCCAGAGCAAAGGAGGATCGTGCCAGGGTGGGGGTGCGAAAAGGTCGAGGAGAGGTTCCCCTTGCCTTTTCGGCCTGGCACCGGGAAACCCACCAACTCCATAAGATCCCGGCCATAAACACAAAATCTAGGCTGATGCTCCAGTGTGGTACTGAGGGAATTCTGTGCTTTCAGAGGTGTAGTATTTTGGATGAGTCATTAAAATGAGGCCTCGATCTGCCCTCTCAGGTGGCCTTAAAAGATTGTTATTTCAAGGAACTGCAGGGGTGGGGTATATCCCCAGTGTCCTGGCCAATATTTATCCCTCAACTAAAATCGCTAAAGACAGATTATCTGGTCATTATCACATTGCTGTTTGTGGGACCTTGCTTTTTTTCATTCATTTGTGGGGAAGGCATCGCTGGCTAGGGCAGCATTTATTGCCCTTGAACTGAGTGGCTTGTGAGGCCATTTCAGAGCGCAGTTAAGAGTCAACCACATTGCTGTCCGTCTAGAGTCCCATGTAGGCCAGACCAGGTAAAGATGGCAGATTTCCTTCCGTAAAGGGCATTAGTGAACCAGATGGGTATTACAATAATCGGCAATGGTTTCATGGTCATCGTTAGACGAGATTTTAATTCCAGATTTATTAATTGAGTTCAAATTTCACCATCTGCCGTGGTGGGATTCGAACCCATGTCTCCAGAGCATTAGTCTGGGTCTCTGGATTACTAGTCTAGTGACACTTGCTGTCAGCAAGTTGGCTGCTGTGTTCCTCTACATTAGAACAGACTGCACTTAGACACTTTGAGACCTCCTTATATCATGAAAGGCGCTATAGAAATGCAAGTTCTTTCTTTGCAATTGGTCTGCTCCTTTAATGCGATGTGGATTCCGCTTGCAGCCGCCAAGTGTAATTTAGAGCTGCTTTTAACCCCTTTACAAGCTCTCAGGTTATATTGGAGATTGAAGTTTGGTTTTAGTGCTTCAACGGGCTCCTCCATCGGCGTGTAAATGTTTCACTTGATCCGTCTTTCAGATTATTTTCCCTTTATTACCGAAAGAAACGCTTCAGAAAGGAATTTTAAACCATTTTCAATTGTCAAAATCCAGAAAGGACGCCTTGAAAATTCATTTACAGAAGTTAAAAAAAATCATTCAGTCGCTAGGCAACAGAAGTCGAAAGAAAACACTCGGGGTATCAAGTTTTCTAGAATCTTTATACCAGAGTGGGTACAAAGATATCATTATATCACTGTTACAGTATTAGATACAGATGTCAGCTTGAAAGGGTTTAGAACAAGGCTTATTTATCAGTGATGTGGAGCCAGTACAAAGGGTTTGAAATAGAGATGTGTTTGGGGGGAATGCAGCAGGTGGGAGTTGTAATATTACAGTCTATATACTTTATAAGCTGCAAGTGTAAACTGTGATTTAACATCGTCTATAAATTTAATATCCCAAGATGTGTGGTCTGAATGCAGTAACGCATTAAAGCATTCTTCTTGGCATTAATATCAATATTTACACAATAGAGCGTTGAGTTATTCAGGATTTATTTAACAAAAATCATTATCTCTTGTCAGGGTGAGGTGTGTTAGCTGCTAGAGAGGACTATGGGCAGATGTGACAGAGACAAACGCAGAGTAAACCACAATAATCGTGCCCCATCAATGTGTCCCCAAATTCAGAAGAGTGCTCCCAACAATGGGAGATGTGCCCTTTCCCACACAAACCATCTGTGTGTTGGCTTCCCCAGTTAGACCGAAGGCTGTGCCGAATTCGAGGATTTTCCCCAATAACGCTGCTGGACTGCCTCCCACATATCAGCCTCCGTTATCTTGCGCTCATCCGAAACTCTGCTGCCTGTATCCTCTCTCGCACCAATTCCTGTTCACCCATCACCCCTGTGCTCGTTAACCCACATTGATTCCCATTTCAAATCCCTGCATGGCCTTGCTGCTCCTGATCTCGCTAATCTCCTCCAATCCTGGTCATTATCATATTGCTGTTTGTAGGGGCTTGCTGTGAGCAAGTAGGCTGTCGTATTTCTTACATTACAACAGCGACTACATTTCATTGGCTATAAAGAGCTTTGGGACAACGTGAGGTTGTGAAAGATGCCATATAAATGCAAATGTTTCTATTTTTATAGACATTCTACGCCTTAGTCCCCAGCCCTTACAGCCCACGCAGCAATGAACGTTCAAAATGCCCTCAAGTTAGAAGAGTATATTTGTCAATAGTAATTATACAAAGTTCTTCAATTTTCTGTCTGTGTGGAATTATGAAATACTCTTACGAGATAATTATAACATTTAAGCACAAGTGCGCCATAACACATATTGAAAGGTTACACAATACTGATGGGCATGTGAAAGGTGCAAAAACCCAATGAAGATTCAGAGAAGTAATGTGAGCAGGAACGTGGGTGGATGTTATTGTGCAATTACCAGCCATAACATTTCTCTCAGTTTCTTGGAACCAAATATCCCCAATGAGTTTCACAACATCTTGGTTTCAGGGATGGAAGATGAAATAACAACAGCTGATCTCCCTCGAGCAGAGAAGGCTAAAAGGAGATTTGATAGAGGTGTTTAAACCATAAAGGGTTTACATAGAGTAAATCAAAAGAAACTATTTCCAATGGCTGAAGGGGTGTTAACCAGGGGGCTCCGATTTAAGGTGATTGGCAGAAGAACCAGAGGCGACATGAGGAAAACACTTTTATGCAACGAAAGGTTGGGATTTGGAATGCTCTGCCTGACGGGGTGGTGGATAGACATTCACTGTTAGCCTTCAAAATGGGATCGGCATAAATACTTGAAGGAGAAAAAAATTGCATGAATATGGGGAAAGAGCAGGGGAGCAAGACTAACTGGATTGCTCTTCAAAAGAGGAAAAACTTTTTCATGCAGCGAGTGGTTAAGATCTGGAATGCACGGCCTGAGAGTGTGGTGGAGGCAGGTTCAATCGAGGCATTTGAAAGGATGAATGTGCAGGGTTACAGGGATAAGGCACAGGAATGGCACGAGATGAATTGCTCATTCGGAGAGCCAGTGCAGACACGATGGGCTGAATGGCCTCCTTCTGTGCTGTAACAATTCTGTGATTGTGTGATTCTGTCTGCCCAGAAACAGACAGCTGTGTTTGTTTTCAGCTCGCTCTTCGTGATGGGGAAATAAACAGTAATATTGCAGCAATATAACTGCTCGAACATCAGGAACATCAACAACTTGTACTTATATAGCTCCAGTAATGTAGAAAAATATCCCAAGGCACTTCACAGGAGCGTTATCAAACAAAATCTGAGTTACATAAGGAGATATTAGGACCAGTGAACAAAGGCTTGATCAAAGAGGTAGGTTTTAAGGGAGCATCTTAAAGGAGAAGAGAGAGGTAGAGAGGTTTAGGGAGGGAATTCCAGAGCTTAGGGCCTATGCAGCTGAAGGTATGACCACCAATGGTGGAGCAAAGGAGATCAGAGCAGGGATAGGCACTGACATGTTGCAACATGGACATTTGACAAAATTATTGACTCAGCCACGGACATGGGGGCGATTAATCTGTATATAAAGTCTATAGCCAATCGAATGCCATCGAAACACAGTTCAATTTAAAACATTTCTCCCTATAAATAAAGTAGCTAAGCATACAAACATCAATGGAGAGGAGCACAACTGTATCAGTTAGTGAGCAAGCAAAATAGTATGCAATGCCAATGCGAATTAATTTTGTAATTACTCCCTCTGCTTGGTTATTTTCAAACACAAAGTTAAAGGTTTGTAGCAGGGGTGCCCAACATTTTCACGTGGGGGGTGGGGGGGGACACATTACAATTTTTGTCTTAACATGGGGGACTGGTGAGACAATTTCAGAAAGATAAAGGCATAATTAAATTTATCTTACTATTAATCAAAACAACAACAAAGGTGTATTTTTGTGAAGCAGCTTTAAATTAGAAGACAAATTTGGTCTTACTTTCTGGTCACTATGTTGAACACTGATTTAGTGAGATACCTCGCATTGTTTTGCTTGCACAAGTAGTCAATGTTTGCCTGCACACTTCTTGTAGCAATGCAGAGTATTCCAGGTAGATGCCCATCTGTCAGGAGTGATCTTAATTGCGCTCTCTCCCACTTCCCTTTGTCTGTCTGTCTCTCTCTCCCCTCACTCTCTCTCTGCCCCTCTCTCTCTGCCCCTCTCTCTCTGTCCTCTCTCTCTGCCACCTCCTATCTTCCCCTCTCTCTCCCTCCCCCCCTCTCCCCATCCCTTCTCTCTCCCCCTCCCCTCTCTCCCCCTCTCTCTTCCTCCTCCTCTCCCCTCTCTCCCCTCCCTTTCTCTCTCTCTCCCCCCTCTCCCCTTCTCTCTCTTCCCCCTCCCCCTCTCCCCCCCTGCTTTCACCTCCCTCTCCCCTCCCTCTCCCCTCTCTCTCCCTCTCTCTCTCTCTTCCTGTACCCCCTCTCTCTCTGTGACGGTTGCAGAGAGTGGGAACTCTCCCCAGAGCAGCTTTGTGGTTGGTCAGCTTTTAAATCGCAGCCGTCAGTTTCACAGCTGACAGGTGCTTAGAGCAGAGACAGCACTTCCGAATCTCGGACAAGTTCGTGGTTTTCAGTGGGCTTTCTCAAAAAAATCAGAACCTGCTGGAAAACCAAGATTTGGAAGTGCAGTCTCTGCTCTAAGCACCTGACAGCTGTGAAACTGACGGCTGCGATTTTTAAAAAGTCAGACTGGTCTGGAAGAAGCAGCCAATGGGAAATTTCTCATCCCTGAAATGAGCAGTCACGGGCCTCAAAATTTTTACCACGGACACTGATGTCCGTGTACGGACACATTGCCGACCCCTGAATCGGCAATGTGCAAGAAGTCAGAATTGGAGAAATGCGGAAATCCTGGTGGAGGATACAGGGATGGGAAGGGCAAGGCCATGTGGGGATTTGAAAACGAGGATGAGAATTCTAAAATTGAGGTATTGCTGGACCAGGAGCCAATGATGGTCAGTGAACACAGTGGGTGATGGGTGGATTGGAGTTGGTGTGAATTAGGATATGGACATTAGAGTTTTTGATGAGGGAAATGGAGAGCCTTGGAACAGTGAAGGAACAGCTTAATTACTGCAATAATGCTATGAGATAGGGAATTCCAGGATTTTGACCCAGCGACATTCTACTGTTCCTACTGTAAATAGGAAAAACAATTGCATTCATTGCAAAGTCAATCCATCACCTTATTCTACCACTTTGAGAATCCCAGCTCAAATTGCTGTGTGGCCTGTACTCCCTTTGAACATTGGACCCAACTGGCAGCTTCAGTAAGACTTTAGGGGTGCTTCAGTCTTGTCTGATTCTGGTAACAAAAGGTGAGAATGATACAGCACAGCAGGAGGCCATTCCACCCATCATGCCCATGCTGGCTCTTTGAAAGAGCTCTCCAATTTGTCTCAACTCTCCCTACTGCTTTTTCCCCATAGTCTTGCAAATGTTTCCTTTCCAAGTTGATCCAGGGAGTCATCAAAAGTAATAAATCAACCATAGAGTCATAGAATTATAGAGTTATATGGCACAGAAACAGGCCCTTCGGCCCATCATGTCCATGCCAGCCATCAAGCACCTATCTATTCTCATCCCATTTTCCAGCACTTGGCCCATAGCCTTGTATGCTATGGCATTTCAAGTGTTCATCTAAATACTTCTTCAATGTTGTGAGGGTTCCTGCCTCTACCACCACTTCAGGCAGTGTGTTCTAGATTCCAACCACCCTCTGGGTGAAAACATTTTTCCTCAAATCCCCTCTAAACCTCCTGCCCCTTACCTTAAATCCATGCCCCCTGGTTATTGGCACCTCCGCTAAGGGAAAAAGTTTCTTCCTATCTACCCTATCTATGCCCCTTATAATTTTGTCTACCTCAATCATGTCCCCCCTCAGCCTTCTCTGCTCTAAGGAAAACAACCCTAGCTTATCCAGTCTTGCTTCATAGCTGAAATGTTCCAGCCCAGGAAACATCCTGGTGGATCTCCTCTGCACCCTCTCCAGTGCAATCATATCCTTCCTATAGTGTGGTGACCAGAACTGTATACAGTACTCCAGCTGAGGCCTAAATGGCATTTTATACAGCTCCATCATAACCTCCTTGCTCTATTATTCTATGCCTCGACTAATTAAGGAAAGTATCCCATATACCTCTTGACCACCTTATCTACCTGTGTTGCTGCCTTCAGTGATCTATGGACAAGTACACCAAGGTCCCTCTGACCCTCTGTACTTCCTACCATCCATTGTATATTGCCTTGCCTTGTTAGTCCTGCCAAAATGCATCACCTCACACTTCTCAGGATTAAATTCCATTTGCCACTGCTTCGCGCATCTTACCAGCCCATCTATATCATCCTGTAATCTAAAGCTTTCCTCCTCACTATTTATGACACCACCAACTTTTGTGTCATCTGCGAACTTACTGATCATACCTCCTATATTCATGTCTAAATCATTAATGTACACTACGAACAGCAAGGGTCCCAGCACCGATCCCTACAGTGCACCACTGGTCACAGGCTTCCACTCGCAAAAACAACCCTCGACCATCACCCTCTACCTCCTGCCACTAAGCCAATTTTGGATCCAATTTGCCAAATTGCCCTGGATCCCATGGGCTCTTAATCCTGTCCCTCAGAATTTTTTCCAATAATTTCCCTACCACTGATGTTAGACTCACCGGCCTATTTATCCCTGCTACCCTTCTTGAATAAAGGTACCACATTTGCTGTCCTCCAATCCTCTGGTACCTCCCCTGTGGTCAGAGAGGATTTGAAAATTTGTGTCAGAGCCTCTGCTATCTCTTATATAAAAGCAAAATACTCCGGATGCTGGAAATCTGAAACAAAAACAAGAAATGCTGGATTCACTCAGCAGGTCTGGCAGCATCTGTGGAAAGAGAAGCAGAGTTAACGTTTCGGGTCAGTGACCCTTCTTCGGGTCCCTCCGAAGAAGGGTCACTGACCCGAAACGTTAACTCTGCTTCTCTTTCCACAGATGCTGCCAGACCTGCTGAGTGAATCCAGCATTTCTTGTTTTTGCCTCTGCTATCTCTTCCCTTGCCTCACATAGCAGCCTGGGATACATCTCATCTGGGCCTGGGGATTTATCCGCTTTTAAGCCAGCTAAAATCCTTAATACCTCCTTCCTTTCAATGCTAATATGTTCAAGTATATCACAATACCCCTCCCTGATCTCTACACCTACATCATCCTTCTCCATAGTGAACACAGATGAAAAATAATCATTTAAAACCTCACCTACATCCTCCAGCTCCACGCACAGATTGCCACTTTGGAGCCTATTTCAGCTTTACAGAATAAAACCATTCTGACACAAAGATGATTTGTTTTGAATATGTTATTGAATGAAAAATGATCATTTCAGGGACAGTGGTACTAGGTAGAATCATAAAATGGTTACAGTACAGAAGGAAGCTATTCAGACAGAGCATGTTCGTGACACACGAGTGGTTCAGCTTTTCAGGGGCGCACAAAGAAGACTGGAAGAGCAATAGTGATAGGAGAGTCGATAGTCAGGGGAACAGACAGGCGTTTCTGTGGCCACAGGATGGTGTGTTGCCTCCCTGGTGCCAGGGGCAAGGATGTCACTGAACAGCTGCAGAGCACCCTGAGAGAAGGGTGAACGGCCAACAGTCGTGGTCCACATTGGTAACAATGACTTCGGCAGAAAGAGGAATGTGGTCCTGTGAGCAGAATTTAGAGAGCTAGGTAAGGAATTAGCAAGCAGGGCCTCAAAAGTAGTAATCTCTGGATTACTCCCAGTACAATGCGCAAGTGAGTATAGAAATAGGAGGATAAAGCAGATGAGTGCATGGCTGGAAAGATGGTGCAGGATGGAGGGCTTTAGATTCCTGAGGCATTGGGACCAGGTCTGGGGGTGAAGAGACCTGTACAGGCTGGAAGGGTTGCACCTAAACAGAGGTGGGACCAATTTCCTTGCAGGCGATTTGCTAATGCTATTGGGGAGGGTTTAAACTAACCTGCAATGGTGTGGGAACCCGGAGGTAATATCAGAGAGGAATACCAAGGTGCACAGAATACTGGGAGAGATAGATAGCACTAGAGTAGGAAATAGTAAATTATTAGATGGGTTCAGAGTAAGGCAGAAAGTAATAAAGTCTAAATTAGGGTTCCTGTGCATGTCTGTGAATGCACAGAGTATGGTTAATAAGGTTGGTGAGTTGCAGGCACAGATTGCCATGTAGAAATATGATGTTGTAGCTATAATGGAAACCTGGCTCCAAGAAGGGCAGGACTGGGTGATAAATATTTCTGGATACAAGGTGTTCAGGAAAGATAGGAAAGGAAGGAAAGGGGGACAGGTGGCGGTATTGATTAAGGAGAACATTGCAGTGCTGGAGAGAAAGGAGAGAGAATGGATGTCCCAGAGGGGTCAAGAACAGAATCTATTTGGCTAGAGCTAAGGAACAAAAAAGGTGCAGTTACATTGCTCGGTGTTGTCTGTAGGCCACCAACTGGGGGAAAGATGCAGAGGAACAAATTTGCAAGGAAATTACAGAGAGGTGCAAGAATTATAGAGTAGTTGTAATGGGGGACTTTAATTATCTGAATATAGACTGGGATAGTAGTAATGTGAAGGGCAGAGAGGGGCAAGAGTTCCTATAGTGTGTTCAGAAAACATTTATACAGCAATATGTTTCCAGTCCAGTGAGAAAGGAGGCACTGCTCGACCTGGTTCTTGGCAATGAGGTGGGCCAAGTGGATCAAGTGTCAGTAGGGGAACATTTAGGGGATAGTGATTATTGTATCATAAGGTTTAGGCTGACTATGGAAAAGGACAAGGGAAAGCCAACTTCAATGGGGTAAGAAAAGATCTGACCCAGTTAAATTAGAATCAAAGGTTGGCAGGCAAAACTGTAACTGAACAGTGGACTGCCTTTAAAGGAGAGACCTGGGTGGCACAGTGGCGCATTGGTTAGCCTCACAGCTCCAGCGACCCAGGTTCAGTTCTGGGTACTGCCTGTGCGGAGTTTGCAAGTTCTTCCTGTGACCGTGTGGGTTTCCAGTGGATGCTCCAGTTTCCTCCCACAGCCAAAGACTTGCAGGTTGTTAGGTAAATTGGCCATTGTAAATTGCCCCTAATGTTGGTAGGAAAATGGTGGGAATGTGGTGTTAACGTAGGATTAGTATAAATGGGTGGTTGTTGGTTGGTACAGACTCGGTGGGCCGAAGGGCCTGTTTCAGTGCTGTATCTCAAATTAAATAAGATTCTGCAGGCACAGTCAAGGTATATTCCCACAAAAGGGAAAGGTAGAGCAAACAAATCAGGAGCTCCCCGGATAATGATAGAGATTAAGATGAAGGAGAAAAAGTGTGTGCATGACAGATACCAGGGGAATTAATGATGGATAATAAGGAGATGGCAGATAAACTGAACAGGTATTTTGCATCGGTCTTCACTACGGAGGAAACAAGTAGCATCCCAATATTAGCAGTAACTCAGGAAATGGGAGGGAGGAACTCAAGAAAATTACAATCACCAGGGAAGTGGTACTGAACAAATTGTTGGAGCTGTGGGCTAACAAGTCCCCAGGTCCTGATGGACTTCATCCTAGAGTGTTAAAAGAAGTGGCTAGTGAGATAGTTGATGCATTAGTTTTAATTTTCCAAAATTCCCTAGATTCAGGGAAGGTTCCGTTAGATTGGGAAATAGCGAATGCAACTCCTTTATTCAAAAAGGGAGGGAGACCGAAAGCAGGAAACTACAGGCCAGTTAACTTAACATCTGGCTTAAGGAAAATGTTAGAAGCTATTATTAAAGACATTATAGCAGGGCATTTAGAAAAATTCAAGGTAATCAGGTAGAGTCAACCTGGTTTTGTGAAAGGGAAATCATGTTTAACCAATTTATTGGAGTTCCTTGAGGGAGTTACATGTGCTGTGGATAAAGGGGAACCAATGGATATATTGTACTTAGATTTCCAGAAGGCATTTGATAAGATGCTACATCAAAGGTTATTGCAGAAAATAAAAGCTCATGGTGTAGGGGGTAACATATTGGCATGGATAGAAGATTGGCTAGCTACCAGGAAACAGAAAGTAGGCGTAAATGGGTCATTTTTTGGTTGGCAAGATGTAATGAGTGGTGTGCCACAGGGATCTGTGCTGGGGCCTCAACTTTTTACAATGTATATAAATCATTTGGATGAAAGGACCGAAGGTATGGTTGCTAAATTTGCTGATGACACAAAGATAGGTAGGAAAGTAAACTGTGAAGAGGACATAAGGAGGCTACAAAGGGATATAGATAGGTTAAATGAGTGGGCAAAGATCTGGCAAATGGAGTATAATGTGGAAAAATGTGAAATTGTCCATTTTGGCAGGAAGAATAAAGAAGAAGCATATTATCTAAATGCTGAGAAATTGATCTCTGAGATGCAGAGGGATCTGGGTGTCCTAGTGCATGAATCACAAAAGGCTAGTATGCAGGTACAGCATGTAATTAAGAAAGTTAACAGAATGTTATCGTTTATTGCGATGGGAATTGAATACAAAAGTAGGGAGGTTATGCGTCAGCTATACAGGGCATTGGTGAGATCACATCTGGAGTACTGTGTACAGTACTGGTCTCCTTATTTAGGGAAGGATGTAAATGTGTTGGAGGCAGTACAGAGAAGGTTTACTAGACTAACACCTGGAATGGGTTGGCTGTCTTACGAGGAAAGTTTGGACAGGCTAGGCTTGTATCTGCTGGAATTTAGAAGAGGAAGAGGTGACTTGATTGAAATAGATACGATCCTGAGGGGTCTTGACAGGGTGGATGTGGAAAGGATATTTACTTTTGTGGGAGAATCTAGAACTAGGGGTCACTGTTTAAAAATAAGGGGTCGCCCATTTAAGGCAGAGAGATGAGGAGAAATTTTTTCTCTCAGAAGATCGTGAGTTTTTGGAATTCTCTTCCTCAAAAAACGATGGAAGCAGAGTCTTTGAATACATTAAAGGCAGAGGTAGATAGATTGTTGATAAGCAAGGGGGTGGAAGGTTATCGGGTGTAGGTGGAAATGTGGAGCAATCAGTTCAGCCATGAATGTGTTGAATGGCGGAGCAGGCTCAAAGAGCTGAGTGGCTTACTCCTGCTCCTAATTCGTCTGTTCATATCAAGAACCAGGCTGAATATAAAAGGCTCAGAGGGATTGTAAAAGCAAATAAGAGCAGCAAAGGGGGAGTATGAGAAGAGACTGGCAGCTAACATAAAAGGGAATCCAAAAGTCTTCTATAGGCACATAAATAGTAAAAAGGTGGCAAAAGGAGGAGTGGGCCGATTAGAGACCAAAAAGGGGATTTATGTACAGAGGCAGGGGTCATGGCCGAGATATTAAATGAATATCTTGCATCAGTCTTTACTAAGGAGGAAGATGCTGTGCAGGTCATGATGAAAGAGGAGGTAATTCAGATGTTTGAAGAGTTTAAAATTGATAAGGAGGTGTTATTAAGTAGGCTGTCTGCACTTAAAGTGGATAAAGCACCAGGACCAGATGAGATGCATCCAAGGATACTGAGGGAAGTGAGAGTGGAAATTGCACAGGCACTGGCCATAATTTTCCAGTCTTCCTTAAACTCAGGGTGGTGCCAGAGGACTGAAGAACTACAAATGTTACATCCTTGTTCAAAAAATGGTGTAAAGATAAGCCCAGCAATTATAGGCCAGTCAGTTTAACCTTGACAATGGGGAAGCTTCTAGAAGCGATAATTCAGGACAAAATTAATAGCCACTTGGGCAAATGCAGGTTAATTAGGGAAAGTCAGCACAGATTTGTGAAGAGAAAATCGTCTTTAACTAACTTGCTGGAGTTTTTTGAAGAGGTAACAGAGAGTGTTGATGAGGGCAATGCTGTTGATGTGATGTACATGGACTTCCAAAAGGCATTTGATAAAGAACCGCACAACAGACTTGTGAGAAAAGTTATAGCTCATGGAATAAAAGGGACAGTAGCAACATGGATATGAAATTGGCTGAGGGACAGAAAACAGAGAGTAGTGATGAATAGATACATTTTGGAGTGGAGAAAGGTTTGTAGTGGAGTTCCCCAGGGGTCGGTGTTCAGACCCTTGCTCTTCCTGATATATATTAATGACCTAGATTTTGGTATACAGGCCACAATCTCAAAATTTACAGATGATACGAAACTTGCAAGCATTATAAACTGTGAGCAGGATAGTGTAACATAGACAGGTTAGTGGAATGGACGGACAAGTGGCAGTTGAAATTTAATGCATAGAGGCGTGAAGTGATTTATTTTGGCAGGAAGAACATGGAGAGACAATATAAAATAAAGGGTACAATTCTGAAGGGGTTTCAGAAGCAAAAGGAGCCGGGTGTATATGTACGTAAATCATTGAAGGTGGCAGGACAGGTTGAGATAGTGATTAATAAAGCATACAGCATCCTCGGCTTTATTAGTAGAGCCATTGAGTACAAAAACAAGGAGGTTATGTTAACCTTGTATAAAACACTGGTTTGATCTGAAGTGGAGTATTGTGCTCAGTTCTGGGGGCCACTCTTTAGGAAAGATGTGAAAGCATTAGAGAAAGTGCAGAAAAGATCCACGAAAATGGTTCCAGGAATGAGGAACTTCAGTTACGTGGATAGATTGGAGACGTTGGGACAGTTTTCCTTGGAGAAGAGAAGGTTGAGAGGAGATTTGATGGAGATGTTTAAAATCATGAGAGGTCTAGATTTAAAGAATTGGTATAAGAAGCAGTGGCAATATGAGGAAAATCCTTTTCATACAGTGGGTGGGTTAGGATCTGGAATGCACTGCCTGAGAGTGTGGTGGAGGCTGATTCAATCGAGGCATTCAAGAGGGAATTGGATAATTATCTGAAAAGGAAGAATGTGCAGGGTTACGGGGAGAAGGCTGGGGAGTGACACTCGGTAAATTACTCCTTCGGAGACCAGCACAGACACGATGGGCCGAATAGCCTCCTTCTGTGCTGTAACCATTCTGTGATTTTGAGTACAGCTGATTTCTCTGTGGAATATCTCTGCCCAGGTGTGAAATGCCCTAATATTAAAAAGTGACAAATGTACAATAGGTAATACCAAGTATGTTTCTTTTTAATTGTTAAATATAAAAGTAATGATGAAAATTGCTGCATGGCTGCTCCAGCTAGTGTAACATGGCTAGAATGGATCTTAGTTATAAAGTGCTCCTGCATCTACAGGTAAAGGTTAAGCATCCCATCCGTACCTCCCGCAATGTAATAGAGCTGTCGTATTCCCCAGAGTGCAGAGAGAGTGACCAAAGGGCCTTTCTTTAAGAGCACTGATGAAAGACAGGGTTGCATTTAGCATTGGAGGCTGCATTGGCTATGGTGTCGGTATAGGTCAGAGCAGGATCTGACCCCTCCCCCTCTCCCCAAAACCCCTTCCCCCTTGTCTGCAGTCTGACTCCATGGAGGTGCTGCAATGTGCAGTGGCCTCTCGAGTGATTTCACTCACTTCCCTTCATTGCCACGGTTACTGAGTGACTTCCTTTGTGAGACGGAGCAGACATGGCTGACCCTGCCGGTTAATGAGGCCAATGAGAAAAGAAACGGGTGACGCCCACTGAAATTTGCAAATTCCAATGATGAAAATAAAGGCCCTCTTCATTATTTCCCCCTTCCTTACGGTAGAAACTGTTCCTTTTCTCTCTTCAAAACTGTGAGTCTCAACCTTGATCTCTCTCATATTCCTTGCCTAAAGCTTTACTCAGACATGGATCCATCTTCTTACTTTGTTAAAGAGCAGAAGGGAGTCGCTGGAGGAGGGGTGGGGGAGGGGAGGGGGGAGCAATGGGAATAACTGGCTGAACATTTTTTTTTTGTCCAAGTAAAATTCCTACAGTTCACCTGGTGTTGTAAATGGAGATACCCAAGCAGAGTTTCAAAGAGATGATGGCTGAAAGTGCCTCAGGCCCATCAGTCAGAGAGACACAACACAGGGTAGGGAGGCGGTGGGGGGTGGGGGGGGCTTCAGTGAAGCCATTCCCCAGCTCCTTTCAGAGACAAAAGGTAGAGCAGTAAGCAAACAGCAGATGATAAACCAAAAGCAAAAGACTACATGGAAGCCAGGCACAATAAGAAATGTTCCTTTAACTCTAGGCATCGCTAAGGTTCACTCACAAAGTCTATTTGCATCTGTATTGGTCCATTGTTATTGGGTATCATAGAATGACACAGCACGGAAAGAGGCCATTCAGCCCATTCTGCCTGTGCCAGCTCTTTGAATGGGCTATCCAATGAGTCCCCACATCCCCCCTGCTCTTTCCATAGCCCCGCAAATATTCCCCATATCAAGTATTTATCCAATTCCCCTTTGAAAGCTCCTATTGAATCTGCTTCCCGCACCCTTACATTCCAGATCCCAACGTGGGCATTCTCGGAAACATTGGCATTCAATTCACATGGGCACCATCATCCAGGTGGCTGTGCAGAGAGGCCCTTTCTTGGTACCCGAGCACAGAAGAGCTCATTATCAGAGCTGACTCTTTAGATTGACACTGTCACCCCCGGGCAGTCGCCTCATGTGCATTTTCACAACACTTACTGCCGTTGCTTAGAGGCAGGAGACAGGTCCCTTAAACTCTTGTCAAGACTGGTACATCCAAGTTAACATATTTCCCACCTCTTTCTATTAACTCAACCCTTCCTATGATCAGGCAGTGACTGCAGGAGAATATAGCTTCATAAGCACACACAGAGGAATGGAGTTACCTAGAGGGGACCAAAAGTTCGGAGGCATTTTGCATTTAAAATCGAGCTATGTGCTGTCACCTGTCAGTGTCCAAGCAGTTTTTGGTTCTAATTTTACTTTTTATTTAGTGTAAGACCTGTTAATCCACATGGGAACACCACCACTTGCCAGTTTCCCTTTGAGACACACAACATCCTGACTTGGAAATATATCGCCGTTCCTTCTGTCACAGAGAGTCCACATTTTTTGCTAAAACTTGGAAGCTATATTTTATCAAAGCTCAAAGAAGATTTCATGGACATTGAAACATCTGGAGATAGCTGAACTTTATGGATGCTTTTAAAAAAAAAGCAGGATCAACGAGAGATTCCTGGTTTTGACCAGTAAACAAATAATGGAAATACTGAAGAACGGTCACTGACCTGAACCGTTAACTGCTTCTCTCTCCACAGATGCTGCCAGACCTGCTGAGTATTTCCAACATTTCTTGTTTTTATTTTATATTATAACAAATACTGGAAACCAGGTAATTTCATGGAAACCAGCAGGGGGTTTGACCTCAGAGCTACCCTTTGTGTGACAAGAGAGAATTTATGACTTAGCATGTGACTTGTTTCTGGAAAATTTTAGTTTAATTTTGAACTTTAAAGCCAGTCGGTTTGGACAAAAGCAGGCACTTAGAATTTGATTTGGACCTGCCAGCAGATTAGAAGAAAAACCAGACAAATATTACCTCTCTTGTTGAAAAGCAAAAACTTGTATGAAGTGGTTCTATTGTTTCCTACATTTTTGAAGAAACCCTGAATTTGCAGAAATCTTGCATCTTTAAAAGGACTTTTGCATCAAATGTGAGAACTGACACCTGTTGCTACACCCCTGATGGAAGGCCTATGTGAAGCCTTCTACAGTTGAATTTCTTTGAAGGCCTACCCAACACAGACTGTTCATCAACCTCGCCTGGAAATACTTCAAGTGGCGTCCAACTATTCGACTTTGGGACACCTCACCAAACCAAAGAACTTCCTTCAAGAGCATTGCAGTCTAAGTTTTGTTTTATTATTCCTTTTATTCCTTTGAAACAGCTGTAAACAAAAATCTCTTTTTTCCAGGTTAACCGGTTTTTGGATGTAGGTGTGTGTGCGTGAGGGCTAGGATAATAACACGGGGCTTTAATGTTTCGATTCGCGTATATATTTACTTCATTATTGGTTAAGACTTGGTTTTATGACTAACAGATAATTTAGTTGTTTATTAAAGAAATCTGGTTAGTGTGATTTATTCTGGGGACAAAAATTGACTGTTTCGGTAAGTGGGAAAATTTATTGATGTGTGTGACCTGTGGAGAAGTGGGACTGAATTGACAGTGTACTGCTGCCTCAGTCATAAGACTACACTGACACTCAATCAAAATCTTGGAACTCTCACCCAATCAGCATGGTGGGTGTACCTACACACCAAGGACTGCAGCGGTTCAAGAAGGCAGCTAACCACCACCTTCTCAAGAGCAATTAGAAATGGGCAACAAATATTGGCCTTGCCAGTGACGCCCACATCCCGTGAATGAATAAATAAGAAAAATAAATATTGCAGGCTTTATTATTGACAGACAATTAATTGGATCTGAGCTGGGGGGAGGGGGAATCGGATCTGGGGCTGTGGGGAGGGGGAGGTATCAGACCTCCAGGTGGGGTGAGTGGGGTGAAGTGAGGTGCAAGGGGTTGGGTGGAGCACTCCTGCTCCCATGTTTACCACTCTTACTCCGAGTGGTCATACACTGATATATTTACAGATTTACTGAGGATTCCAGGACCGTGAACTCCCTGAAAGGGACCTCTCCTGCTGGAGGTGCGCATGAGAAACTAGGACTCAAGTCGCCCATTGCTCCCTGTTCTTTACAGTTGGAAACGCTCCAGTGACAGGCCTGAATTTCCAACATGTGCTCCCAGTCGGTGTAGCTCCGCACACAAAACCATAAATTCAGCCTCACATTCCCTCGTTTCAGCTAATCGGAGATCCAAAATACTGGGCTGGAACAACATGGCACTCTGAGCCAGCCAGTGCAACTCCGCACAGACTCGGGAAGCAGTTAAGAATCAGAGAAATATGCAGGACAGAAGGAGGCCATTCAGCCCATCATACGTGTGTTGGCTCTTTGATGGAGTAGTCATGCTCTTTGCATCCCACACCCCCCACCTTTTGCCTGTAATCCTGTAAGTTCCTTATCCTCAAGTACCTGTCCAACTCCCTTCTAAAATTATTGATGGAATCTGCTTTTCAGGTAGAGCTTTGCAGATCTCAACAACTCTCTGAGTGGGAGATTTCTCCTCATCGCCCCTCCAGATTTTTTGCCAGTGATTTTGAATCAATGACCTCTGGTTGTTGACCCACTAGCCAGAGGGGATGTGTTTCCTCTATCTACTCCATCAAAACCTCACATCGTAAGAATTGCATTTATATAGCACCTTCCCTGACATCCCACAGCACTTCACTGCTGATGAACTACTTTTGACCTATTATAAAGTAGGGAGATGTAACGAGAGGATGGTGGAGGCAGATACAACTGGGGCTTTCGAAAGGGAATTGGCTAAGCATCTGAAAAGAAAAAAATTGCGGGGCTACAGGGAAATGATAGGGCAATGGGGCTAACTGTGTGGCTTTTACAGAGAGCCGGCATGGACACAATGGGTCGAATGGCCTCCTTCTGTGCTGTAACCATTCTATGGTTCTATGAAATGCGGCAGTCAATTTGCCTACATCGCATGTGTCTCATAAATTGCAATAAGAGAAATGAGCAGGTAGTCTGGGGTTTTGTTGTTGGATGAATGTTTGCTGGACAACACTCCCAATCTTCTTCAAAATGGTACTGTGGGATCTTTTGCATCGACCTGAGAAAGCAGACGGGGCTTCGGTTTAACGTCTCATCTGAGAGGTAGCATTCTCTTCGTACTGCACTGGGAGTGTCAGCCTGGATTATGGCCTCAAGTCTCTTGAGTGGGTCTATGAAGCCACAACCTTCTGACTCAGAGACAGCAGCGAGTCAAGGCTGACACTCTAACAGTGCAGTGTATATCGGGAGATGACATACCCCAACCTGCCTGCATTCAGCTGTTCCCTTCCACTACTATATATAAATCACCCAGCACACTTGCAAAGGCCAACAACACTTTACGATTCATGTTTTTATGGGTATCATTGCTGCGGCAGCCCCTCCATAAACCATTCGTCTGGTTGAGTAAGGGGCTGTTATAGAAATTATAACCTCATGGCTTATGTGCTTGATAGTGTCAGGTGCCATTTTAACCCTCATTGTGGATGAATTCTCACAGCTGGCCGCGGTCGCAGATGCCAATGAGACTGATGACAGAGCTTGCCCAGCAGTTGGGAGTCATTAGGTGGCAGAAATTGGCCATGTTGCAGCAGTGATGTGACCATGTCGATCTTTCCAGTTATAGACGACCAGCGATTTACTTGTACTTCTTTCAATTTAATATTCACGGCTCACAAGGTGGCCTCCTCTACACAGGGGAGATCAAATGCAGACTGGGTCAGCACTTTGTGGAACACCTCTGCTCTGTCCGCAAGTGTGACTCTGAGCTTCCAGCCGCCTGTCATTTCAATTCTCTGCCTTGCTCCCACTCTGATCTTTCTGTCCTCAGTCTCCTACAATGTTCCAATGAAGCTCAATGCAAGCTGAGGGAACAGCACCTCATCTTTCGACTGGACACTTTACAGCCTTATGGAATCAACATTGAGTTCAATAACTTTAGATCATAACCTCTAATCCCATTTTGTTTCATATTTCTTCGCTGATTTGTTTTTTTTTTCTCTCTTGTTTCTCTTATTTCCTTTCCTTTGCTTTTGGACGGCAGCTTTTCATGATCCTGCCATCTCCACCTCCTCTAGACAAATCTTTTGTTTCTTTACCATTACCACTCCCTTTGGCCTTGCAGCATGAATTCTCTTGTCATTTAATCTCTCCTGCCCTCCACCCTGTCACACACCTTCCCTTTTGTTCTTTTCCCCTTCTCCCCTTTCACTTGCTCAAAACCTATTACCTTTCGAACTTTTATCAATTCTGATGAAAGACCTGAAACATTAACTCTCTCCACAGATGCTGCCTGACCCACTGAGTATTTCCAGCATTTTCTGCTTTAATTGCCCATCAATTGATTGGCGGAGAACTGGCTGACGGAACTGGTTTTCAGCCGCCCAGAGACCAGTTGTTCCGATTGCTGTCACCTCGGAAATCTACAGTAGGGCTTTTTAAAAATTAATTCTCAGGATGTGGGCATCACTGACCAGGCCAGTATTCATTGCCCATCACTTATTGCCCACAAGTGGGTGGGGGTGGCCCTTTTCGAAGTGTCTATTCCTTTCTCCGTCATGTATTGATCAGCTTCCCCTTAAATGCATCCACGCTATTCGCCTCATAACACATGATGGTGTGCGGCTTGTTGAGGGACCTGGAGGTGATTGTGTTCCCCTGCGCTTGCTGCCCTTGTCCTTCTAGATGGTGGAGGTTGTGGATTTGGGAGGTTCCATCAATTTCATGGTGCGATTATAGTGCATTACAGAAGGCGGAACTGCAGAGTGATACTGTAAGTTCCATAGAAATGTTGTTGCCGAATTGATTATGTAGACGGAATTGGCCTGTTCCTGACAGAATTTCCCAACGTTCACCACAGCTGCTGAGGTTCAAGCTGCTATTGTCATGACATGACTGAATAGGACATTGTTAGCGTAAAATAAAAGGCGATGAGATTGTGGAAGCAAAATTGATGTCTGAGAAATAGATGTGTCCTTAATTATGATGTATCTGATCTATCCTTTTTGAGCTCTGAACTCCCGCTGGCTAGTGTTAGTACCAGTTGAAGAATTTTGCCATTATTTGTGTTTTTTCATTATATACATAGACCTTCCAACTCCAACAACCTGCATTTATAGATCACCTTTAATCTAGTAAAATGCCCCAAGATACTTGACAGGAGTGTTATCAAACACTGAGACATATAAGAAGATATTAGGACAGGTGAACAAAAACCTGGTCAAAGAGGTAGGTTTTAAGGAGCATCTTAAAGGAGGAGGGAAAGGCAGAGAGGAGGAGAGGTTTAGGGAGGGGATTCCAGAGCTTAGGCCTAGGCAGTTGAAGGCCACCAATGGTGGAGAAAAGGAAATCAGGGATGCTAAAAAGCCCAGAATTGGAGGAGTGCAGAAATCTCAGACGATTGTAGGGCTGGAGGGGGTTACAAAGAAAGGCAGAGGTTAAGCAATGGAGGCATTAATTTACCCCCAAATCCTGTAGGAAAAGCATGTATTAAATTTGTGCAATTTAATTGTAAAATGTTGCAGCAACTGAACTCCCATTTAACACATTCAAAAGATTTAGAATAAATTCAAACTCAGTTGGTGTTGAGGAACACTTTGCCTGTCCAGGTGTGGTTTTATCCTGAAATAAAAACAGAAAATTCTGGAAATACTCAGCAGGTCTGGCAGCATCTGTGGGGAAAGAAACAGAGTTAACGTTTCAGGTTGATGACCTTTCAACAGAATTCCTAAAAGGTGATTGACCTCAAACGTTAACTCTGCTTCTCTCTCCACAGATGATGCCAGACCTGCTGAATTTTTCCAGCACTTTCTGTTTTTATTTCAGATTTCCAGCATCCACAGTATTTTGCTTTTGTCTTAGTGGTTTCATCCTGTCCCAGTTGGAATATATCCCAATCTGAACTGTAACTGGTGGGATTCAGAATTAATGCAAAGAAAGAAAGACTTGCTTTTTTGCAGTTCATATCCTCAAGACATCCCAAAGTGCCAACAAATTATTTTTTAAGTGTTGTCACTGTTGTAATGTAGGAAACACAGCAGCCAATTTGCGCACAGCAAGATCCCACAATCAGCAATGTGAAAACTACCAGATAATCAGTTTCTAGTGATGTTGATTGAGGGATAAGTATTGTTCAGGACACCAGGGAGATCTCCTTTGTTCTTCTTCAAAATAGTGCCATGGGATCTCTTACATCCACTTGACAAGGCAGACTGGGCCTCGATTTAACGTCACAACCGAAAGATGGCACTTGCAACAGTGCAGCACACCCTCAGTACTGTATTGGAATTTCAGCCTAAATATTTGTGCTCAAATCTCTGGAGAGGGATACAGTAAGTCTCTGTGGAGGGAGAGACAGTAAATCTCTAGAATGGGTAACAGTGACGTAGTGGTAATGTCACTAGACGAGTAATCCAGTGGCCCAGGCTAATACCCTGGGGACATGGGTTCAAATCCCAGCACAGCAGCTTGTAGAATTTAAAATTCAATTACTTAATAAAAAGCTGGAATGGAAAGCTAGTCTCAGTAATGGTAACTTGAAAATTATCATTGATTGTCATAAAAATCCATCTGGTTCACTAATGTCCTTTAGGGAAGGAAATCTGCTCTCCTTACCTGGTCTGGATAACATGGGACTCCAGACCCACAGCAATGTGGTTGACTCTTAACTGCCCTCTAAAATGGCCTAGCAAGCCACTCAGTTCAAGGGCAATTAGGGATGGGCAACAAATGCTGGCCTTGCCAGTGATGCCCACATCCCATAAAAGAATAAAAAGGATATGATAAGTCTCTGGAGTGGGAGATAGTAAGTCTATGTTGAATGCTCCACCAACCCGGCCATTAGGTTGAATTTTTTTTTAATTAACAATTTTTTGGAACTGTTCTGTATTAAGATATGAAGTGTTTGTTGTAAAGCTGTATTTGGATTGTTATAACGTTTCTGAAAGCTGATAATGCACAACTGTCCATTTATGTGAGATTGTATCCTTTTGATCCTTGTCAGGTTCGAAAACACACGCAGCTCCCTCCAGTTCCTAGTTCAATTTGTCTCTGTAAAAAATCATAATGCAACATTAATTATATTGGGGTCTTAGGGTATATTAAGCTTTCTGTAGACGTGTGGGATCAATTCAGTTCATCACTTCTTTCTTATTGTAGTTCTACCCTCTTCCTCGCTGGGCACCAACAGCTTTCCAGCAACCCGCCCTTATTGCTGTGTAAGTCTAGGCTATTCGACCACAAGCGGAAGGGAATCACAGGTCAGCCTGCAACAGACCTCATCCAACACCTACAGCAAAGCTCATTAGGTTAAGGAGCAATAAGGAGCAGGAACCTTAGTCAAATCTCCTTCCTTTCCTCTATCTCAGGGGAGATTGAGACTGGCTGTCTCGCTCCACTTGGCTAAAGGTCAGTTAACCGGCACACGTACAACAGGCTGAATGGCCTCCTCTGTGCTTTGTCATTCTATGATCCTATGAACTCAGAAACAGACAAGGAATTGAACCAGGTGACTCTGTAGCAGACCAACCCAGCCCCTTTACTCTCTAAGCCATCACAGCGCACATTAAGTAATCCATTGTTGGAAAAAGAAAGCACATTTCATTTAAAAACATATCATTTAACCAATATGATAATAGTTCAGGGTGGGGAGGGAATACTGAGGTGAAAGAGACAGAATAAACTGTGTTTGATCAAGGTGAATGCTGCAGGCATGAGTTGAGATCTTCACTTCTCTCTAATCTGTATTTCATCCTCTGACCTGCGTAACCCAATTCCTTTCCATTTTAAACTGAGGGTAATAACAATAATATTAATTCGGTTCCTATCAAATAATAGTGCTCTCATCAGTGGGAAGTCCTGTTTAAGGTGAAGACTTGCTCAAGGTCACGTGCATCCTGCATTGTCTGCTCAATAAGGATGAATGGATTACTGCAGGATTACCCGAGCTTTTTGTCTTCACAGGCCACTTAGGTGCCTGTGATACCCTCCTCATGGGGTCTGTTCATAATCTAAATCCGTGCTCCCATTAATCTGCACAGATCGCAAACAATAGATAGGGATGGCTTGTGGTGTTCTGATTTTATTTTATTGACTATCAATTCCGACATTCCTGCAATCGACAGATGAAAGCAGAAACTGTGATGCTATGCACAGCCAAATAGTCAGCTGGCTGTATAAAGGCTCACGCATGAAGAACAGTGAGGTGCAGGAGGACTGCCCCGCATCCAGAGAGACGTATGCACGGCAAGCAACAACCAACAAATCCAGCATGGTATTGAATTGTGTGGGCAGTTATAGTCAAACTACAGAAACCTAAATTATGAGGACACGTTGCATAGTCTAGGCTTGTATCCCTTTGTATATGGAAGATTATTGAGGTGTTTGAGATGATTAAAGGATTTGACAGGGTAAATAGAGAGAAACTATTTCCTCTGGTGGTGGGGTGGGGGTGGTGGTGAGTCCTGAACAAGGGGGCATAACATTAAAATTGGAGCCAGGATATTCAGGGGTGATGTCAGGAAGCACTTCTTCACACAAAGAGTAGTGGAAATCTGGAACTCTCTCTCAAAAAGCTGTGAGTCTGGGGGTCAATTGAAAATTTCAAGACCCGTGATTGATGGATTTTTGTTAGAAAAGGATATTAAGGGTTATGGAACCAAAGCAGATAGATACAGATCAGCCACGAGCTAACTGAATTTCAGGCTTGAGGGGCTGAATGGCCTACTCCATATGCCTATAAAATTCTGGTCAGGCTGCACCGTGAGCACTGTGTCTAGATCTGATTCCCCAGAAACAATGGAGACGTTCAAATGTTAGAAGAAGTGCAGAGAAAGAGGCACAAAGACTGAATCTGTAATGAGAAACTGAAAAGACTGGAGATACCTGGGCTTTTTGACCTGGAAAGGAGACATCTTGGAGGTGATCATATACAAGGCGATAAGGGATAAGACGAAGGTAAATCTGGAAAGTTAAACTAAATTGGGAGAATAAATTAAGGGTAATTTTAGGATCAGTATCAGGAAGTTCCTTATACAAAGAGTGATCAACTCATAGATGCAAAAGTGGAGGTCAAATCCCTAGAATCATACACGATCAGCAGCAATAACTTGCCTTTATGTAGCATCGTTAACATAGGAAAATGGTGCCTAGGCATTTCACGGGAACATTATCTGTCAAAACTTGACACTGAGCCACAGAAGGCGATGTTAGGACAGGTGACCAAAAGCTTGGTCAAGAAGGTAGATTTTAAGGAGCATCTTAAAGGAGGAGAGAGATAAGAGAGGTGGAAAGATTTGGGAGGAAATTCCCGGGGCCCAGGCAGCTGAAGGCACAGCCGCCAATGGTGGGGCAAAGAAAATCGGAGATGCAAATTGGATAGAGGGGCTGTAGGATAATTGTGGACGGATGTACTATGAGGTTTTCCTCATCGGTAATTATTTTGTGCAACAATGCTCTCAAAAGAGGAGAAAATTGGGGCGAGAAAGCTGTTGTTAATTATGGTGAAAAAAGGCCTTGGTTTAGTCAGTTTTTATTTTGTTAATCACTTCGGGCGATGTACGTATTATTATCATCCAATCTGCAGGGGCCAAGGCTAACTTACCTTGGTTCCTTTTTATTTTGTGCATTTGAAAAGAATGAGAAGAAAATAGCTCAGTTAAAAGTGTCCACGCAGTAACCGAGGGTAACTGACTCATTAACATGCCTTTATTCTGAACAGGCAAGAGATGGGAATGAAAATTTACGCTGGACTTTCAAAAGATTGACCTGAATCAAGATGCGTTCGTACTCAGGCCTCTTGCTGAACAACGAATCAAATTTTCCCCTCGTTCATAATGGATGAGGATAATTCCTGCCATTGTGCCAGACCAGAGCAGTGACAGGGCTATCACTGTCACTCCCCATCTCAGCTCTTGATGTAGCTGAGCCTCATGGTTGAAGACAACTCTTTGAAACATCGATGCACAGTAGGGTTGCCAACTCTAGTTGGCTTTATTCCTGGAGGTGATAGTCGCATGACCTCCCCACCTCCAATTGTCCTGCCTGGTCCAACAACCTTCGCCGTTCCCCATTTCCAAACATTTTATAATTAGCAAGCAAAAATGTTTATTGAGAATTAAATTTTTAAAAAATCATGTTTTTTTTCTTCCCTGGTTTTACCTTGCAGCAATTTCCTGTAGATTAATCCGCAATTCCTGGAGACACCAAAGCAATCCTGGAGGGGTTGGCAACACTAATGCACAGGCTTTCAAAAAGAAATGTTGTTAAAAATCAATCAAGGGGCCCCATATGCAAAGCATCTTAATGCTGCAACATGGCCGGCAACCAGACATCCGACTGACTGACAATCCAACTCGTATAGAACCTGAATTTTACAACGGGTATTAAGTAAGCTACCAAAATGGGTTACTGCTGGCCCTGAAATAAGGGCAATTGGAAAATACCATGCCTTATCGCCACTTCTGACCACCCCCCCCCACACTGCCACCCCATCATGGCACTGTTGGTGAGCGCGCCACGTGGTGTAGTGGTGAGCCCTGCGGGCTTAGAGAGGTCCCCCAATGTTCCATCCCCCTGTCTTTGCAGAGTCGGCGATTTGGAAGACAGTGGGGGACATACGATGAACCTCAGTGACCCACTGGGGTGAGGGAGGAATTCCCGCTCTTGCTGCCCAGTCGCCTTTACCGGATTGTAAATGTGCTAGACATTGAGTGAAGGTGACAAAAAGGCATTGCTGTGCATGTGCCGCCTCCCACAGTTGAATGACTTGCTATCCAGGAGTACACATGAATCATGTCCGCTCAGGTATGGGGGAGCTGGAGCTGTACCCCAGCAAGGCATCAATGCCCTCTGCGGAGGAGGAGTGAAAAAGAATTATTGACTCTATTGAAATCATGTGACATTAAAGTAATAACCATAACAACAATGCAAAAACACAATATGGTGGAAGAGAGCGACAGAAATATTCGGCACATCTGGCTGCATCTGTGGAGAGAGAAACAGAGTTAATGTTTCAGATCAATGACTTATCGTCAGAACAACATCAAGTTGCATTGATGTAGCATCTTTAACATAGCAAAATGCCCCAAGGTGCTTCACAGGAGTGATTATCTGATAAAATTTGACACTGAGCCACAGTAGAAGATATTAGGACAGATGACGAAAAGCTTGATCAAAGAGGTGGGTTTTAAGGAGTGTTGTAAAGGAGGAGAGAGAGCTAGAGAGGTGGAGAGCTTTAGGGAGGGAATTCCAGAGCTCAGGGCCCAGGCAACTGAGGAGCAAAGAAAACTGGAGATGGGCAAAGGGGCAGAATTGGAGGGGCGCAGAGATATCGGAGGGCTGTCGGGCTGGAGGAGAGAGGGAGGGGTGAGGCCACAGAGGCATTTGAACAGGAGTAAGAGAATTTTAAAGTCAAGGCATTGTTTACCCAGGAGACAATGTAGGTCCGTGAGCACAGGGGTGAATGGGTGAACAGGACATGGTGAGAGTTAGGATACAGGGCAACAGAGAAATGAAGATTGCTCCATGATTCCTTGGCAAAATGTTACAATCCAAGAACAGTGTGATTGGTTCAAGTATATGGAATACTTCAGTTACGTTGGTGACATGGGAAGTTAAAACAAATGCATTTGCTTAAAGGGGCAGGTTGCACACTCCCTACTGTAACTCTAC
Source organism: Heterodontus francisci (assembly GCF_036365525.1). Classification (NCBI taxonomy): domain Eukaryota; kingdom Metazoa; phylum Chordata; class Chondrichthyes; order Heterodontiformes; family Heterodontidae; genus Heterodontus; species Heterodontus francisci. The sequence goes on from NC_090393.1 coordinate 11,118,180, forward strand.
TTGAAAGAATTCCACTGTGGTGGTTTAAACTAAATAAAATAACTGCATATAATATTTTATATATAAAATATTGATGCATTAGTCCATGTCCTGCCCTGTTGTGTACAAGGGGTGCACACCAACTGTGAAGCAGGGTTAAAGGACAAGGGCTAATTGGATGAGGTCGCAATTCAGTCCCCACCTTAAAGAATATATTCTGTCCTTAGCTTTAAATTATATTTTGATACAAATAATTTTATTTATGAAATCAAATTATCTTTAGAACATGAAATTTCCAAATATTTCATGAGTTCTGTTATTGTTGGGGTCCCTGTGATGTGGTGTTCAGGGAAATACAGATGCAATGCAATCTCCAAAGCAATGGGGGAAAAAAAACCCACGTAATCAAAACCGATTTTACTTATTTGGTCACTGTGAAACCAGCGACCCTGGTTATAGGAGATGAAGACCACACTGCAGGGGGCGGGATTCAGGTCCAAGTGCTCTGATATCATATCTATGCTGCCACCTGTTGATGATCTGCAGTGTTACATCAGCAGTTGAAATTAAGAGAAATCTTGGCGGTAGAGTTTACAATTTGGGCACAATCATGAAATTGTGCCCGAAATGTGTGTGAAATTGCACCGGTTAGGTCAGGCTTCAAGTTACCGCTAAAGTCACAAACGAAAGGTCTTCAATGAACCAGCGCAACTGTGTGGCGTAATAGAACAAAATTGTTCCTGTTTCTCTGCCCATTCCTTGCTGTGTTTAAGAATGGGAATCTGGTGCAGTTTTATTACTGTCGCAGAAAATAAGGTCCTCCAACTGTGAGTAACCTGAATTCAAAATCACTGAAAATTACTCTTAAAAAAAAACTACACTGGACCTCTAACTGTTTCTTTGGTGTCCACTGGACAGTTTCACAGTAAATTAAATCTTCTTTGGTAGGAGAAAACTTTTAAGATGTGTCGACTCGTGCCCGTGGCCTCAGAAAGCAACGTAATTTGAAGAACCTCCCCAAACCAGCACAATGGGCAGAATCTCAAATTTGACTCTGGAGAAAACACAGGGGGAGTAAAACTAACTGGATAGCTCTTTCAAAGAACCAGCATAGGCAGGATGGGCCAAATGGCCTCCTTCTGCGTTGTATCATTGTATGATAAGAAAATAAGGATAATGAAGCATCACTTCATACTGAACTCCAGCACTGAGACTAGGGGATACAGGTTCAAACTAGTTAAAAGCAAATCTGGGACTAATATCTGGAAATATGTCATCTTACCATGAGTGATCAACACATGGAAGCAATTCCTGGGTAAAGTTGAAAGCTTTGGAATTATTTAAGAAGCCGTAGGATGGATGAGCTAAGATAGTCCTCTTCTGTGATCACACATTTGGAAAACCTTTTCATTGGTGTGTGTTAAATTTTGAGAGATGGCTCCCACAAATGATTCTGTAAAGTTGCAGAATCCCTTTACAATGGCTCCAAAATAGGATTGCGGAAAATCCTCATGCATTCAAAGCAATTGAAAGGCATTTGCTGTGAAGTCAGTCATCGATTCCTGTGCACACGCGGTAGAAAAAGAGGCACAAGAAACAGTGGCAAAAATATTCTGCAATCGAGTGAATTAGATGAGTATAGGCGGGAGGAGGCTTGAGTGCAGCATAAATGGCGGCATGGACTAGTTGGGCCGAATGGCCTGTTTGTCTGCTGTGTATCCTATGTAATCTTATGTAATAATTTAATGTGGCAAAGATTGTGATTGTCCAGGCTGCTTCAGGACAGAAGAAAAGCAAAAACAAGCCATGGGGCATTTTGCCATTGTTAGTAAGGGGAGATGGTGGTGTAGTGATGATGTCACTGAGCTAGTAATCTAGAAGCCCGGGCTCATGCCCTGGGAACACGGGTTCAAATCCCACCCTGGTGGAATTCAAATTCAATTAATTAAAAATCTGGAATTGAAAGCTAGTCACATGGATTATCATAAAAACCCATCTGGTTCACTAATGTCCTTTACGGAAGGAAATCTGCCGTTCTTACCTGGTCTGGCCTACATGTGACTCCAGACCCACAGCAATGTGATTGACTCTGAACTGCCCTCTGAGATGGCCCAGCAAGCCACTCACTTGTCAAGAGCAATTAGGGATGGGCAACAAATGCTGGTCTTGCCAGTGATGCCCACGTCCCATGAAAGAATAAAAAAGGTTTATTTCTGGTTTATTATTGTTACTTTCCTGTGGATATGAACTGCATTTTCTGGAGTGTTGTTAACGGCAAGACTTTATAATAATTGGAAATTCAAAGTGTCAATTTGGTCCCAATCTCTCCACTGAATCAAAACATTGTAAGATTAAAATTCCACTCCAAGACATAATGTAGGCTAGCACTAAGGGACTGCTGCATTGTTGGAGGTCCTTTTGGCTCAGAGCTTCACCTGAGGCCTAAACTTGGCTGTTTATTTGGATGTTAATGATCCCATGATACAATGCAAAGAGCAGGGAGATTTCCTGGTGACTACACTTCTAAAAGCAATCCAGTGGAGGTGAAGCACTTTAGAACATCCCGGGGATATGATGTAATTGTGGAAATGCCAGTTCTTTCTTTTCCTGGTATGCAATGCATTATTGCACCTTGAGCACAGAGGAACCTCCCAAGGCTCTTCGCAGAGATGTGAGAAGATTGGACGCTGAGTCAAAGTGGAGATATGAGGAAGGGTGGTCAAGAGATGGGTTTTAAGGGGCATCTTAAGGGAGGAGAAGAAAATGAAGGAAGAAAGGAGTTTAGGGACGGAGGTCCAAAGAGTGGGACCGAGACAGCTGAGGGCACTGCACTGCTGGTGGGTCAAAACATTTGGTGGGGGGAAGCCAGGGGTGGGGGGTAGGGGTGGGAATGCAAAAGAGTCAGAACAGAAAGAAAGAGAGTTTGGGGGTTTGTAGGATTGAAGGGTGAAGCAGTCACAGTGATAGAAAGAGGCACCATTACTTTGAAAGAAGAAATCACCTGTCTGCCGAGCGGGATTCAGTGACAGCTCTCACCTCTCCTTATCCAACACCTATCCATCATGAGGTGATCCTACAGTGAAACTGGCTCAATGGGGAAAGACCACTGTGTACGGTCCTCCCGCCATAGTGAACTGAGGGGCTGGACCCATGGGAAACCCCCTCGGGCTGTATACACCAAATATGGGTTTGCTGTGAATTGTACATGGCATGGAAAATGGAATGGAAGGGTTGTGAGGCAACTCACTCCTGAATCGAAGAAAACTGATTTCCTTTGCACTTTCTGGAATGTCAACTTGGTGCTGTTTTGAACTGTTTTGTAATGTATTTTTTTTTACAGAATTTTATGAATAAAGTATATTTTTGAAAGAAAAAGCAATTCTGCAGTGAAACTGGCTCTTTCTTCTTGGGACTTTGCCAAATATTTAAAGGTCACTGCACAGTGAATTTTTATTCACTCAGATGGGTAAAAAAGGATGATTCATATAACATAAGCCATCTGATTGTTCAGCGGCTTTGAGGAGCAAAAGAATAGTTTTGATGGTTATGGACTGACAACCCAGAGCTCTTAGATTCATAATCTTGTGTATTAAATTTTTGAATTTAATATATCCCTTAATTTGTGGGCAGCATCAGAAACTTTACTGTGAAAGCTGCTGGTTTGTTGCTAAAAGCCAACTAGGTCACCAATGCCCATCAGGGAAGGGAACCTGCCAACCCTACCCAGTCCAGCCTACGTTTAGCTCTTGTGCCACACTGTGGTTGACGCCTACTGCCCTCAGGGTTGTTTGGGATGGGCAATATACGCTACTTTGCCAGTGTCATCTGCATCCCAGGAGGAGTCATTTGTGAGAAGGTCTGCAGCCATGATATAGTGGAACGTAGTCAGCTGTAGTGTAAAAGGTGCCAGCCATTGCTCAGTTGGTGGTGTTCTAAGGTCATGAGTTCAACTGTCACGCCAGAGACTAAGGTACAAAAAATCTAGGCTAACACTCCCAGTGTGCACTGTTGGAGATACCATCTTTCGGATGAGGCACTAAACCAAGGCCTCGTCTGCCCTCTCAGTTGGGCATAAAAGATCCAATGGCACTTTTTCAAAGAAGAGCAGCGGAGTTTTCCCCTGTGTCCTGGCCAATCTTCCATCCTTACCTGGTCTGGCCTACATGCGGCTCCAGACCCACAGCGATGACTCTTAACTGCTCTCTGAAATGGTTCAGGGGCAATTAGGGATGGGCAACAAATGCTGGCATTGCCAGTGACGCCCACATTCCATGAAAGAATAAAAAAAATCATTTTGCAGTGAGTTCTGGAGCCGTATAATGGTCGGGTGACAGCATCTAGCTTTAAATTGCTTGCCAGGAAGCTCTGAGTGACAACAGAGTTAGAATTTCAAACAGTCGGGTGTAATGCTGCCAATGTGGATCAGGCACCTGTTATAAACCATTTGGTTTTCATTCCCAGTGAAATGAAACAACTGAAAATCCAATGCTTTCTGTAACGCCATCCAATCCACATCAATTTTACCCTCAGTGTGGCAAGCAGCAAAGACACTCCAATATTACAGTCATATAGATCTCTGGTTAGACCCCAATTAGAGCACTGTGTTCAGTTCTGGGCATTAGACCTCAGGGAGAATATATTGGCCTTGGAGGGGGTGCAAAGCACATTCACCAGAATTATACCAGAATTAAAAGGGTTAACCTATGAGGGCGGGTTACATTGTTAGGCTTGTATTCCCTTGAGTATAGAAGATTAAGGGATGATTGAACTGAGATGTTTAAGACGATTAAAGGAGTTGCTGGGTAGATAGAAACTATTTCCTCTGGTGAGATGAGTCCAGAACAAGAGGGCATAACTTTAAATTCGAGTCAGGCCGTTCATGGATAGTGTCAGGAAGCACTTCCTCACACAAGAGGTAATGGAAATCTGGAACTCTCTCCCCCCCAAAACGTTGTTGAGGCTGGGGGCGGGGGATCTATTAAAAGTTTCAAAACTGAGATTGATAGAATTTTGTTCGGCAGCTGGTATTGAGGAATATTGAACCAAGGCAGTTAGATAGAATAAAGATACAGATCAGCTATGATCAGTGGAGCGGCACAGTGGTGCAGTGGTTAGCACCGCAGCCTCATAGCTCCAGCAACCCGGGTTCAATTCTGGGTACTGCCTGTGCGGAGTTTGCAAGTTCTCCCTGTGACCGCGTGGGTTTCCGCCGGGTGCTCCAGTTTCCTCCCACAGCCAAAGACTTGCAGGTTGATAGGTAAATTGGCCATTGTAAATTGCCCCTAGTGTAGGTAGGTGGTAGGAGAATGGTGGGGATGTGGCAGGGAATATGGGATTAATATAAATGGGTGGTTGTTTGTTGGCACAGACTCGGTGGGCTGAAGGGCCTGTTTCAGTGCTGTATCTCTAAATAAAAAAAATAATTGAATGGCAGACTAAGCTCAAAGAGCTGAAAGGCCAACTCCTGTTCCTATGCTCCGATGATTCCAAAGCTCATTTGAAGATTAAACAAAGCTAATCGTGCCAAACTACTCACTTGGGTTTTCATCTCATTTTGGTGAATTATTGTGTTTGAGAAGGGAGGTGGGGGTTGCTGAAGGGGGAGGGGAATTCATTCTATGTTTTGACTACATGTCAGCACCTTTGCGAATCTAACAGTAGAGTATCGCATACTCCACACTGCAGTAGTGAATAGGTGCCCTGAATCCAAATAACACAGATGTGCTCGACTATTTGCCATGTAATTGATGGTGAAGGCCATCAAGCTCCTCTAACCAGTGCCATATGGAAACTGTAATCATTTCTATCACTGTATTTACTTTCCCCAACAGTGCTGCTTGAGCAGTTTAATTATATGGCCAGCTGCCTTGAAGCAGGTTGACAAACAGTAAAATGTCTGCGGGACAGCCCCGATTACCATCTTACCTGTGTCAACCATCTATAAATGGGACACGACAATGGATGAAAATGAGAAGAATGTTACTAATTGGACCAGTCCAATGGCTGATTTTTATTTGCCATCCTGTGTTTAAGGAAGTTGAATTTCCGTTTATTATTACACCTGGAATTGTCACTCAGTAACGCGATTCAGCTATATTTCATCACAGGCTGTTGTTGATCAGAATTCAATATCAATCTGACAATGCCTGTGAACTATCTATATCTCTGCGATTTGCAAGTGTACAGAATGAATCGTTTATTTTTTTCTTGCAAGATCATCCAAGGCAAATAGATAGGAAACACGATCTAAACCCCAGGCTGTTTGTCTCGTAGGTTAATTGTATCAAGCTTTCAGTGCAGTACAAATAGTTTTCCAATGCAAAATAATTAAACTGAAGATGCTGGTGTGGTTTTGATATTATACGATGACAGATCTTGTTATGGGCCTTTGTAGGAACAGGAGTAATAAAAGGAGATGTAGTTTCCGTCAACAATAGGGGTTAACCAACTCTTTGTATGTTGCCTTTCAGACAGCTGCTGTAGCCTTTATATTGATGCTTTCTGATCTTTGTGTATTAAACAATGAAAGATTGCTTCCTCTGCACACACGTCATTGAAAAGGGTGGGTTTTACTTCTTTGTTTTATGTTGCTCTTTAAAGTTGACTCACCATTGTTTAATTAGACTCCTTCACCTCCTAATTAGCAGGGAGTGGGGTGGCAGTGAGGGGCGGGGGTGGTAGGGAACATGTAATTCCATCATGTAATCCTGCCCTTAGTGAGCATTCAGGCTCCAGTGTGCGACTCCCACATTACATACAATGGACCTGATTCTGTGCTGACCTGATGCAGCAGGATGACAGACACTGGGAGCAGATTGGCTGGGTTCTCCCCAGCCGGGAGTCGCTTTCAACAACTCTTAATCAATCCAAGCGAGCTAGGCCGAGCGGCAGGAAAGGCTAACAACAAGCTGCTTTGTTAGTGGCTGGCTATTCCTTTCCCTTTGGAAATAAAATGCCCCGCCTTCATCTGGTAGCCTGATGCTTTAGTTATACAGAATTACATAGAATTTACAGCACAGCAACAGGCCATTCGGCCCAACAGGTCTATGCTGGTGTTTATGTTTCACACGAACCGCCTCCCACCCTACTTCATCTCACCCCATCAGCACATCCTTCAATTCATTTCTAGTTCATGTGTTTGTCTAGCTTCCCCTTAAATACATTTATACTTTCTTCCTTCTTTCGTGGGGTGTGGGCGTTGATGGCAAGGCCAGCATTTGTTGCCCATCCCCAATTGCACTTGAGAAGGTGGAGGTGAGCTGCCTTCTTGAACTGCTGCAGTCCTTGGGGTCTAGGTACACCCACAGTGCTGTTAGGGAGGGAGTTCCAGGATTTTGACCCAGCGACAGTGAAGGATCGGCGACATAGTTCCAAGTCAGGATGGTGCGTGACTTGGAGGGGAATTTGCAAATGGTGCTGTTTCCATGCATTTGCTGCCCTTGTCCTTCTAGGTGGTGGAGTTCACGGGTTTGGAAGGTGCTATCGAAGTAGCCTTGGTGAGATGCGGCAGTGCATCTTGTAGATGGTACACACTGCTGCCACTGTGTGTCAGTGGTGGAGGGACTGAATATTTAAGGTGGTGGATGGAGTGCCAATCAAGTGGGCTGCTTTGTTCTGGATGGTTTTGAGCTTCTTAAGTGTTGTTGAAGCTGCACTCATCCAGGCAAGTGGAGAGTATTCCATCACTTTCCTGACTTCTGCTTTGTAGATGGTGGACAGGTTTTGGGGAGTCAGGAGGTGAGTTACTCACTGCAGAATTCCAAGCTTCTGACCTGCTCTTATAGCCACAGTATTTATGTGGCTTGTAAACCCCCGGATGTTGATAGTGGGGGATTTAGTGATGGTAATGCAGTTGAATGCAGTTGACAGGGCTAAAGTGTGGCGAGTCGAAGAGACTTAGTAGTTGGCAGGAAAAAAGACAGAGGCGCAAGGGGAGAGCCAACTGTGTAACAGCCCCGACAAACAAATTTCTCTGCAGCACCTGTGGAAGAGCCTGTCACTCTAGAATTGGCCTTTATAGCCACTCCAGGCGCTGCTTCACAAACCACTGACCACCTCCAGGCGCTTATCCATTGTCTCTCGAGATAAGGAGGCCAAAGAAGAATGCAGTTGAATGTCAAGGGAGATAACTAGATTCTCTCTTGTTTGAGATGGTCATTGCCTGGTACTTATGTGATGCGAATGTTACTTGCCACTTATCAGCCCAAGCCTGAATGTTGTCCAGGTCATGCTGCATGCTGGCACGGGCTGCTTCAGTATCTGAGGGATTGCGATTGGTATTGAACATCGTACAATCATCAGCGAACATCCCAACTTCTGACCTAATGATGGAGGGAATGTCATTGATGAAGCAGTTGAAGATGGTTGGCACTGTGACACTACCCTGAGGAACTCGTGCAGTGATGTCCTAGGGCTGAGATGATTGACCTCCAACAACCATAACTGTCTTCCTTTGTGCTAGGTTTGATTCCAACCAGTGGAGAGTTTTCCCCCTGATTGCCATTGACTTCAATTTTGCTAGGGCTCCTTGATGCCACATTCAGTCAAATGCTTTCTTGATATCATGAGCAGGCACTCTCACCTTGCCTCTGGAATTCAGCTCTTTTGTCCATGTTTGGACCAAGGCTGCAGTGAGGTCTGGAGCCTAGAGGCCCTGGTGGAACCCAACTGAACACCGATGAGCAGGTTGCTGAGTAGTGTATTGCTGCCTAAGTGTCGCTTGATAGCACCATCAATGACACCTTCCATCACATTGCTGATGGTTGAGAGTAGACTGTTGGGGCGGTAATTGACCGGATTGGATTTGTCCTGCTTTTTGTGGACCGGACATGCCTGGGCAATTTCCCACATTGACGAATAGATGCCAGTATTGTAACTATTCGCCTCAGTCACTCCATGTGGGAGTGAATTCCACATTCTAACCTCTCTCTGGGTGTTTCATTCTAGGTCCCTTTTTCAACAAATATTTTACTGCAGCTATCGATTATAACATGGCAGATGCACGAGGTGCTCTTACACTAAGTGTCCTGATTCTACAACCCTGGGCATCTACTTTCTAATATTGTGCAGTCTGGAAATCTTAAATGAACAGGATATACTTTGCACTGAGATTTTAATTTTGTTTTTCCATCTTTCTTTCCTCTTCTTAAGCCACTGGCTCCTTCCCATGACGACATGCTCTATAATATCTAGTGGTGATGGCGAGGCTGGCACTTTATTACCCATCTCTGAGGCAGTGGTGGTTTTTGATACAAGTTTCCGGTCGCTAACATCTTGCTTCCACCCTTCCCCCACCCAACGATAGAAATTTTAAAAATCACTAGCAGAGGGCTGATGGTGTGTCCTTCCTTCAGAGTGATATAGGAGACTCGAACGAGGGGGGGTCATAGCTTGAGGGACGGAGCGCGTGCGTGACTGGGACGATTGAAAGTGGGGTCACCGTTGCAGGTGCGGTGAAATGCATTCATTCTTGGGATGTGGGCATCACTGGCAAGGTCAACGTTTCTTACCCATCCCTAAGTTGGGGTGTTTTACTATATTAATGGTGCTTTACAAATGCACGTTGTTTGTGAAATACAGGGCGAATGTCCATTCGCAATCACCTTTTTATTAATCAATTCAGGAATAATAGCTGCAACATTCCAATTTGAGCTATGGTGGGGTGATGAATGACCTGCAGAGGTTTTGGTCCAAACTTGATTGCAAGTGACCTTTGATCCCAGGAAGTACTAGGAGAGGAGCTGCACTTTATCAGGACGACACTTAGCGGATGAGGAAGAAATTCTTCTTATCTACTTCCCAGCAGGAACCTCAGTTCAGTGGTGAAGAATGACGGACTTGAAATGTAGTAGCATGTGTGGGAAGCTTTATAGTGAAGTAACATGCCGTGCCACTTTTGTATTTTAAGTGCAAAGGCAGAAAAATAAGTAGTGACGATTGAGGGTTGGTCACTGACAAGCACTTCTCTGTTGAATATTCCTCCAACTGCGGAGGTTGGCTTGCAAGCTAAGGCACCATGACTCAAAGCTTCTCTTTTTTTCAATTACATATTTTCGAAGGGTATTTTTCTACATTTTTCTTCAAGTAGTTATTGTCTTGATGGCTAACTTGACAATGTGTAGAAATTAAGCTTCGGAGGGTTTCTAAATGTGCCCCAAAGTGAAACTTCTACAGCCACATCTATCATTGTCACTAGCGTGTCACTCTGGCACTAGTTCTGTGTTGATCTGACCCATCCTGCACACTGAATGTGGTGAGTCAATATTGGCTTTGCACCCAGTCATATTCCCTCCAGTGTGGCATTTATATGGTTCCTAGTGCAGCATTTATATGCAATCCCATGGGGGTGTGACACCCGGGGTTACCCAGAGTTGGGGGTGGGGCTATCAAATCAGTCCTGGGGGTGGGGCTATCGGGTCAGTCCTGGGGGCAGGACTATTAGGTCAGTCCTGGGGGCAGGGCTATTAGGTCAGTGAATGTCTGAGCATGTATACGTGTCCAAACAGTACGTGGAAAGGCCCATGATCCAAGTACATGCGGTCTATATAGGGGAGTCACGGGCGCACTGTTCATGATATTCTGTGTGAAAGTATTGTCCGCCTATGAATTACGTTGAAATATGTGGTCTAGTTAGTAGCAGTCTTGCCTCCAAGTCAGAAGGTTCAAGTCCCACTCCAGACACTTGAGTACAAAAATCAAGGCTGACTCTCCATTGCAGTACTGAGTCTTTAGGATGAGACATTAAACCAAGGCTCCATCTGCTCTCTCGGGGGATGTAAAATATCCCACAGCACTATTCTGAAGAAGAATAGGGGAGTTATCCTTGGTGTCCTAGTCAATATTTATCCCTCAATCAATGTCACTAAAACAGATTATCTGGTCATTATCAAATTGCTGTTTGTGGGAGCTTGCTGTGCACAAATTGGCTGCCGCGTTTCCTACATTCCAACACTTCATTGGCTGTAAAGGACTTTGGGTCATCCTGTGGTTGTGAAAGATGCTATATAAATGCAAGTCTTTCTTTTCTTTTTTTCTTTTTCAGTCACAACAATCCCACCAGCTATAAAATGTATACATTGAAATATTACAGCATCCCTTCTCCAGTGTCATGTAAAAGTGCTAAAATCACAATGATTAGTGGAGCAAATGGTTTTAAAACCATTGGAAGTTTATTTCACAAAGGAAAATGGATCATGTTCACATAACCTATAATTTCAGAGTCATATATCTTCATCGAGCTCTTGTAATAATTAGTCATCTATATGATATATTTCTGTAAATTCCCCTAAAGTAAATAAGGGGGGTTGCAAAAGATCTGTGATAAATGGTTCTGATGATTAATGGGGGACTTATATCATTGTGAAAGTGCAACAAGATAAAACACATGCAGTTGAAATCACATCTTTTGGAATTAGCCGTAAACGTGGTAACATGCTTGTTTCAAACTGCTCGATCTGCACCTTAGCCAAAGCCAGTAATGCCAAACAGGTTAACCCTTTTTATTCCAATAGGAATGTCATATCAAAGTGTTAATGATTAATGTCAGACAATCTTATTTGAAACCTCAAATTGGAGAAAATATTAACGTCAGCATTGAATGAAATTAGTCAAGGTGTAGTTGGAAAATGCTGAAGATGCAAGGTTTTATTGAGCGAGGTGGATTCAACTTCTCATTCTCCTGCAGCTGCTAACTTCATACTGGGTTATGGTTAACAGTTACTGGAGGTTTTCCCAACAGCTATCTCATGATATTGAAGCAGGGGAGAACGCTTTTATGAGGCTCTGTTCTCATGGTACTGGTGGGAATCAGAAACTGTCTGGCCAATTCTGCACTCCCATCTACTGAGGCTTCCAACCAAAGAAGGAAGGAAAGATGTTAAAACATATGGCCCCTTGAGCCCACTCCATCGTTCAATAAGATTATGGCTGAACCTCTACATCAACTCCACTTTCCCATAGCACTTGATTCCCTTAGATAAACCTGCATTTCTACAGCAGCTTTCATAACCTCAACCAACGAAGTAATTTTGAAGTGTAGTCACTGTTCTAAGGTAGGAAATGTGGCAGCCAATTTGCACACAGCAAGCTCCCACAAATAATGACCAGTTAATCTGTTTAGTGATGGTGGTTGAGGGATAAATATTGGCTGAGACACAGGGCAGAACTCCCCTGCTCATCTTCAAAATAGTGGAATCTTTTGCATTCACCTGTGTGGGCTGACGGACCCTCAGTTTAACATCTCACCTGAAAGATGGCACCACTGACAGAGCAACACTCCCTCAGTACTGCATTGGGACTGCCAGCCTGGATTTTGTGCTCATGTCTCTGGAGTGGGACTTGAACCCACAACCGCCTGACTCAGACATGAGCATGCTACCTGCTGAGCCAAGGATAACGGGGTCATAATGCTATCAGGCCAATTCTGCATTCCCGTCTAGCAAGGTTCCCAGCTCAGAGCAGAGTCTTGTAAAACCACTCCATAAGCATCAGCAACCTATTCAATAATAGAGCTGGTCACTGCTAAGCCATCAGCCAAAACTTACTTTCCAGCAGGGATCATGTGGTAGAAATCAGCAATGACAGCCTTTGCAGAACTTAATCTTTCTCAAGCCCAGGCAGCTGAACACAAACTAAGGTACCAACCTCGTATCTCTCTGTTCATTATGGCACACTGCCTAGTACAAAGCCCAATCAAATCAAATATGTGTAGCATATAACTGTTACATCAAACAGAAAGATCTCTAGGGACCTGGTTGTTGCAGTATTGATGGGTCAAAAACCTGGAACACCGTCCCTAACAACACTGTGGGTTTACCTGCACCACAAGGATCGCAGGAGTTTAAGAAGGCACTTCATCACCACCTTCTCAAGGGCAATTAGGGATGGGCAATAAATGCTGGCCTTGCCAGTGATCCCACATCCCATGAATGAATAAAAATTAAGAATATGGGCAATCTCTATCTAGTTCCTAGTGGGCATGAACCTTGGTACTGATTGTCATTCTCAAGGTGCTGTTCTGTGATTGGGGCCAGGCATGTTGTTGGGAAGAGAAGAGAGAACTTTCCTTTGCATTTGAATGCTCTTTATAGGGTTGCCAACTCTGGTTGGACATATTCCTGGAGGTTTTATCACATGACCTCCTGCCTCCAACTGCCTCGCCCCCACACTCACACCATTGGTTGCCAACATATCCATCCTCCTTCTTACACCAATCAGAAAGTGAATGGGCTCTTCATTATCTGATTGGATAACACTTCACTGTCAGTCAAACAGCCTTTTTCTTTCAGGTCCAACATTTTTATAACTAATAAACAAACGAGTTCAAAGAATCTTTTAAAAAAATAATTACATAACTTTTTTCTAAAAATATATTGTAAAAATACATTACATAAGAGTTCAAATTTGACATTACATAAACTGCAATATAGATCAGTTTCTTTCAATACTGTACGAGCAGTGCCTCACTACACTTGCCATTACCGGTTATCTTTCCAATGTACTTTTACATTAGATGCTAAATAATATTTGGTGTATACATACCAAACGGTAACACCACAACAATGTTTCCCATGGTGTTGCTAGCAGCAGTATCCTGGAGATTCTCGGTTATCTCTCTTCAGGTGTTCTCCCTCTCTCCTTTAAATCATCATTCCTCTCCTCAAAAAACCAACACTTGACCCACACCATCCCTGCAAATTACCTACCCATCTCCAACCTCCTTTTCCTCTCCAAAGACCTTGAAAATGTTGTCACCTCCCAAATCCGTGCCCATCTTTTCCAAGACTCCATGTTTGAATCTCTCCAATCGGGTTTCTGCTGCTGCCACAGTACTGAAACATCTCTTATCAAAGTCATAAATGACATCCTATGTGACTGTGACAAAGGTAAACATTCCCTCCTTGTCCTTCTCAACCAGCCTTTGACATGGTTGACCACTCCTCCAACGCCTCTCCACTGTCGTCCAGCTGGGTGGGACTGCTCTCACCTGGTTCCATTCGTATCTCTATAGTCATATTCAGAGAATCACTTGCAATGGCTTCTCTTCCTGCTGTTACCTCTGGTGTCCACAAAGATCAATCCTTGGCCGACTCCTATTTCTCGTCTACATGCTGCCCTTCAGTGACATCATCCGAGAGCACAGTGATGGTTTTCACATGTACCATGATGATACCTCACCACCACCTCTCTCAACTCCTCTACTGTTGCTAAATGATTAGACTGCTTATCTGACATCCAGTACTGGATAAAGAGAACTTTTCTTCAATGAAATATTGGGAAGACTGAGGTCATCATTTTCGGTCCCTGCTCCAAACTCCATTCTCTAACTATTGATTCCATCCCTCTAACTGGCAAAAGTCTAAGACTAAACCAGTCTGTTTGCAACCTTGGTCAAAGGAAAGAAAGAGGGAGAGGTAGCAGTGCTGATTAAGGATAATATAATCATGCAAGAGAGAGAGGATGTCCCAGACGGATCAAGGACAGAATCTATTTGGTTAGAGCTAAGAGAAAATACAGGAACCATTACACTATTGGGTGTATTCTCTAGGCAACCAACGAGTGGAAAGATATATTCCCATGAGGGGGAAAGGTGGTACAAACAAAGCAGATCTCCCTGGAAGACGAAAGAGATAGAGAGTAAGATGAAGCAGATAAAAGGTGTGGTTGTAGATGTCAGGTGGATAATAAAAATGAGAACCAGGTTAAATATAGAAACTTCAGAGGGAAAGTGAGAAAAGAAATAAGAGCAGCAAAGAGAGAGTATGAGAAGAGACTGACAGCCAACATAAAAGGGAATCCAAAAGTTTTCCATAATGTTATGAGTACTTCCATTCTTTTGCTAAATTTTGAAGATTTGTGTTTTAAAAAAGGAGTCCATGGATTTTTTTTACAAGGGGCACTGAGAGGTCTGGATTGTAAACAATTGCTGGAAGGCACATGTCTTCAAATAATTACCCAGCAGGGGTTGTTTTTGACTTGGGGAAAGATGTTTATAAAGAAGTGACAGGTCAAAATTTATAGAGGTCAGGTGGCTTGACTCTTGTGTTGTTATTTTTGGTTTTGTTTTGGACAGTGAGTTGGGATATGGACAATGGCTTGAAAAGACAGTTGGAGAAACTTGCCAAGGGAGCAAAACCCCAGCTCAGTCTGTTCCAGCTCTTTGAAAAAGCCTGTCAGTTTTCCATCTCTTGAGAAGCTGAGAAGCAAGTATAAGAAACTGCCAGAAACCCCTGTTACTGCATTTTCCCTGAAAAGCCAGCCTAAACTGATCTTCAAGATTGCCTGTCAAGAACTGTTCTAGGAAGATCCCAGTGACTGCTGTCTATACGTATTTGGGATGCCAAACCAAAAAGGACATCTGACATCTTTTCATACCTTCTTATTTTTTCTTCAACAATTAGCAAGTATTTTTGGCTAACATATTCTTTTTCTTTGTTTTTCTTTGTACAAGAGCTCTAAAGAGTAAATCTCTTTATTTTTTTGGTTGTATGTGTATGTGTGTGAGGAGCTAAGGTAAAATGACAAATTTTAGATTTCGATCTGTGTGTTTATGCTTTGCTTCATTACTGGTTAAGTCTTGTTTTATAATAAACTGATAATTTTGTTGTTTATTAAAGAAACCTGGTTGGTGTGTTTTATTCTGGGATAAAAATAGAATCTATGATTCTGGCATGGACACGATGGGCTGAATGGCCTCCTTCTGTGCCGTAATTTTTCTATAGTTATATGGTTCTATGATTGACCGTATCGGTAAGTGGGAAAAATTTAACTATATGTTGTGACCTGTGGAGAAGTGGAACTAGAACAAACAGTGCACTTCTCCTGCCTCGATCATAACAATCGGCATATAAATAGTAAAACAGTGATAACAGGAGGAGGAGGGCCAAATAGGGACCAAAAAGGGGACTTACGCATGGGGGCAGGGGGAATGGCTGAGATACTAAATGAATACTTTGCATCTGTCTTTACCAAGGAAGAAGATGCTGCCAAAGTCATAGTGAAACAGGAGGTAGTTGAGACATTGGGTGGGCTAAAAATTGATAAAGAGGGGCTATTAGAAAGGCTGGTTGTACTTAAAGTTGATAAGTCACCAGAACCAGATCAGATGCATCCAAGGATAATGAGGGAAGTAAGGGTGGAAATTGCAGAGCCACTTGCCATAATCTTCCATCAGGGATGGTGACAGAGGACAGGAGAATTGCAAATGTTACACCTTTGTTCAAGAAAGGCTGTAAGGACAAGCCCAGCAACTACAGGCCAGTCAGTTTAACCTCGGTGGTGGGAATGCTCTTAGAAACTATAATCTGGGACAAAATTAATAGTCACTCAGACAAACTGGATTAATTATGGAAAGCCAGCACAGATTTGTTAAAGGCAAATAGTGT
Source organism: Heterodontus francisci (assembly GCF_036365525.1). Lineage (NCBI taxonomy): Eukaryota > Metazoa > Chordata > Chondrichthyes > Heterodontiformes > Heterodontidae > Heterodontus > Heterodontus francisci. Next base: position 11,134,541 of record NC_090393.1, read on the forward strand.
TTAACTAATTTGACGGAGTTTTTCAATGAGGTAACAGAGAGGGTTAATGAGGGTAATACGATTGATGTGGTGTACATGGACTTCCAAAAGGCGTTTGATAGAGTACCACATAACAGGTTTGTCAGCAAGGTTAAAGCCAATGGAATAAAAGGGACAGTGGCAGCATAGATATGAAGTTGGTTGAGTGACAGGAAAGAGAGAGTAGTGGTGAATGGTTGTTTTTTGGACTGGAGGAAGGTATATGCTGGGGTTTCCTTGGGCTTGGTATTAGGACCCCTACTTTTCCTGATCTATATTAATGATCTAGACTTAGGTGTGCAGGCCACAATTTCAAAATTTGCAGATGACACAAAACTTGGAAGTGTTGTGAACCTTGAGGAAGACTTCGAGAGGACAAAGACAGGCTGATGGATTAGGTGGGTGAAGTATCCAAGAAGAAATATTGGGTGCTTGTGATAAAGGTACAGCAATAATCATGGGTGATTTTAATCTACATATCATCTGGAAAAATCAGATTGGCAATAGTAGCCTGGATGAGGAGTTCATAGAATGATTTCAAGATAGTTCCTTAGAGCAGCATGTTCTGGAACCAACCAGAGAGCAGGTTATATTAGACTTGGTATTGTGTACTGTGACCGGATTAATTAATGACCTCAGAGTAAAGGCACCTCTAGGTAGCAGCAACCACAATATGATTGAATTTTACATCCAGTTTGAAAGAGAAGAGTGAGTCTAAGACTAGTATTTTAAACTTAAATAAGGGCAACTATGTGAGCATGAAAGCTGAGCTAGCTGAAGTTAACTGGGTTACTAGGCTAGGAGATAGATGAACAGAAAACCAGTGACAGACATTTAAGGCGATATTTCAGAATACTCAGAGTAAGTTTATTCCTACTATAAAGAAATATTCCAAGGGGAGGACCCACCATCCGTGGTTAACTAAAGAAGTTAAGGAAAGCATCAAACTTAAGGTAAAGGCATATAATTGCGCAAAGGTGAGTGGCAGGTCAGATGATTGGTCAGAATATAAAGAACAGCAGAGAATGCATAAAAGGTTAATTAGGAGAAAGAAATTAGAGTATGAGAGGAAGCTAGCTAGAAATGTAAAAACAGATAGCAAGAGTTTTTACAGGTATTTAAAAAGGAAAAGAGTAAGTAAAGTGAGTGTTGGTCCTCTAGAGAGTGAGAATGGGGAGTTAATAGTAGATAATAAGGAAATGGCAGATGAAATGAACAAATATTTTGCTTCCGTCTTCACTATAGAGGATACAAAAAGATTCCAGTAATAGCTGTAAATTAGGAGGTGGAAGGAAGAGAGAAACTTGTTTAAATTACAATCAGCAGGAAAACGGTGCTGAGCAAACTGATGGAGCTGTGGGCTGACAAGTCCCCGGGACTTCATCCGAGGGTCTTAAAAGAGGTGGCTAATGACATAGTAGATGCGTTGGTTTAATGTTTCAAAATTCGCTGGATTTTGGATAGGTTCCATCAGACTGGAAAGTAGCAAATATAACCTCTCTATTCAAGAAGGGGGAAAGGGGAAGACAGAAAACAGGTAACTATAGGCCAGTTAGCTTGACATCTGTTGTGGGGAAGGTGTTAGAATTGATCATTAAGGGGGTTATAGCTGGGCATTAGAATAACTCAAGATCATCAGGAATAGTAAGCATGGTTTTGTGAAAGGGAAATCATGTTTAACCAATTTATTGGAGTTCTTTGAAGGAGTGACATGCACTGTGGATAAAGGGGAGCCCGTTGACGTACTGTACTTGGATTTCCAGAAGGCATTTGACAAGGTGCCACATAAAAGGTTATTGTGCAAAGTAGGAGCTCATGGTGTAGGGGGTAACATATTAGCATGGATAAAAGATTGGCTGGCTGGCAGAAAACAGAGAGTATGCATAAATGGGTCCTTTTCTGAGTCGCAGGATGTGACAAGTGGGTCTGTGCTGAGGCCTCAACTTTTTACAATTTATATCAATGACTTAGATGAGAGGAGTGATGGCATGGTTGCTTGATTTGCAGATGACATAAAAGATAGGTAGGAAAGTATGTTGTGAAGAGGACATAAGGAGAATGCAGACCGATATAGATCGGTTGAGTGAGTGGGCAAAAATCTGGCAGATGGAGTATAATGTGGGAAAATGTGAAGTTGTTCACTTTGGCAAGAAGAATGAAAAAGCAGAGTATTACTTAAATGGAGAACGACTGCAGAACTCCAGGGTGCAGAGGGATCTAGGTGTTCTAGTGCATGAGTCACAAAACATTAGTATGCAGGTACAGCAAGTAATAAAGAAGGTTAATGGAATTCTATCCTTTATTACGAGAGGAATTGAAAATAAAAGTAAGGATGTTATGCTTCAGTTATACAGAGCATTGGTGAAACCACATCTCGAATACTGTGTGCAGTTTTGGTCTCCTTATTTAACGAAGAATGTAAATGCATTGAAGGCAGTGCAGAAGAGGTTTACTAGATTGATACCTGGAATGAACGGCTTGACTTATGAGGAAAGATTGGATAGACTGGGCTTGTTTTCACTGGAGTTTAGAAGAGTGAGAGGAGACTTGATTGAAGTTTATAAGATCCTGAAAGGTCTTGACGAGGTGAATGTGGAAAAGATGTTTCCTCCTGTGGGTGAGTCCAGAACTAGGGGGCACTGTTTTAAAATTAGGGGTTGCCCTTTTAAGACAGAGATGAGAAGAAATTTTTTTCTGTCAGAGAGTTGTGAGACTTTGGAAATCTCTGCCTCAGAAGGTGGTGGAGGTGGGGACATTAAACATTAAGGCGGAGGTAGATAGATTCTTGTTAGACAAGGTAATCAAGGGTTATTGGGGGGGTAGATGGGAGTGTGGAATTCGAAACACAAACAGATCAGCCATGATCTTATTGAATGTTGGAACAGGCTCAAGGGGCTGAATGGCCTACTTCTGTTTCTAATTCAGTTGAAATTTAATGCAGAGAACTGTGAAGTGATACATTTTGGTAGGAAGACCAAGGAGAGGCAATATAAAATAAAGGGTACAATTCTAAAGGGGCTGCAGGAAAAGAGGGACCTGGGGATATATGTGCACAAATCACTGAAGGTGTCAGGGCAGGTTGAGAAAGCAATTTTTTTTTTAGAGATACAGCACTGAAACAGGCCCTTTGGCCCACCGAGTCTGTGCCGAACATCATTCACCCATTTATACTAATCTTACACTAATTCCATATTCCTACCACATCCCCACCTGTCCCTATATTTCCCTACCACCTACCTATACTAGGGGCAATTTATAATGGCCAATTTACCTATCAACCTGCAAGTCTTTGGCATGTGGGAGGAAATTAATAAGGCTTACAGGATTCTGGGCTTTATAAATAGAGGCATTGGCCGGGATTTTACCCCTGGCGGACAGGAGCCGTCCACCGATTGAAAAGTCGGTGGCGAACCCGCTTCCGCCTGGCCTGGGGATCCGACCCGCATTTTGCAGGTCCTTGGCCTTAAAGTGTTCTGAGGCGGTACTTCCCACCCGCTTGTGGCAGGGAGCGGTGGCAACTGCTGGGAGTGCAGCCCAGCGTCGTGGGGAAGATGTTGGGGAACCCCGGAACGCAGGTATGTTTTAGTTGCCTCGCTGGTGGTGATCGGTCGGGCCCTGCGAGGCAAGGGTGGTCGACTGGGGAGACATGGGGTGTGTTGGGTGTTGGGGGTGGTTGGGGCAGCGGGGGTGGCCCTCCGTCTGGCACAGAGTGCCCGATCATGAGGGCCCCTCTCAGGCCATCAGAGAGCCCTCTGCTTTTAACAGACGACTTTTCTCGGGCCTCGGCCGCCCGCTTGACACGGGTAAAATCCCCATGGCGACAGGTGGAGGCTCTTAAGTGGCTGTTAAATGGCCACTTAGGGGCCTTGATTGGCTTGGGGTGGGCAGGAAGTTTTCTGCCACCGCCGCCCTGCGTAAAGTGATGGCGGAGACGGGGGCAGGTTGGGAAGGGCCCCCCAAGCCTCCCACTCCATTGTATGCCCCCCGCCTGTCAACTTCCTGCTTTTTGGTCGGGGGGGGGCGTAAAATTCCACCCATAGAGTACAAAACCGAAGATGTTATGATAAACCTGTATAAAATGCTGGTTCGGCCTCAACTGCAGTATTGTATCCAATTCTGGGCACCATAATTGAGCAAGGATGTGAAGAGGTTAGAGAGGGTGAAGAAAAGATTTACGAGAATGGTTCTGGGGATGAGGGACTTCAGTTACAGGGATAGATTGGAGAAGCTGGGGCAGTTCTCCTTAGAGGAGAAGGTTGAGAAAAGATTTGGTTCAGGGATTAATTGGACAGAGTAGATAGGGAGAAGCTGATTGGTGGAAGAGTCGAGAACCAGAGGACACCAATTTAAATTGATTGGTAAAAGAACCAAAAGGCGACTTAACGAAAACTTTTTTACGCAGCGAGTGGTTAGGACCTGGAATTCACTGCCTGAGAGTGTGGCAGATACAATCGTCACTTTCAAAAGGGAATTGGATAATTATCAGGATTGAACAGAGGTCATTATCAGATTGCTTAGCCAACATCCAGTACCGATGAGCTGAGATTTCCTCCAATTAAATATTAGGAAGACTGAAGCCATTATTTTTGGTCCCGCTCCAAACTCCAATCCCTAGCTACAGACTCCATCCTTGCTGTCACATTTGACCCCGAGATGAGCTACTAACCTCACATTTGTGCCATCACTAAGGCGACCTATTTCCACCTCCATTACATCGCCCGAATTCACCCCGTCTCAGCTCATATGCTGCTGAAACCCTCATTCATGCCTTCGTTACCTCTAGCCTTGACTATTCAAATGCACACCTGGCTGGTCTCCTGCACATTACTCTCAGTAAACTTGAGGTCATCCAGAACTCTGCTGCCCGTGTCTTAACTCACACCAAGTCCCGTTCCCCTATCATCCCTGTGCTCGCTGACCGACATTGGCTCCCCGTCAAGCAACGTCTTGATTTTAAAATTCTCAACCTTGCTTTCAAATCCCTCCATGGCCTCGCCCCTCTCTAGCTCTGTAATCTCCTCCAGCCCCACAACCCTCCGAGATATCTGTGCTCCTGTAATTCTGCCTCTTGAGCATCCCTGATTTTCATCACTCCACCACTGGTGGCCGTGCCTTCAGGTGCTGAGGCCCTAAGTTGTGGAATTCCTTCGCTAATCCTCTCCACCTCACTTTCCTTCTTTAGGACACTCCTTAAAAACTACCTCTTTGGCCAAGCTTTTGGCCATCTGACCTAATATTTCCTTATGTGCCCTGGTGTCATAATATGACTTGTAATGCTCCTGTGAAGCACCTTGGGATGTTTCATTACTTTAAAGGCTCTATAGCAATATAAGTTGTTGTTGTTTTTAGTCTTTAATTCCTGGAGGTCGACTCCAGGACAATCCTGGTGGGTTGACAATTCCCGTGCTATACCTGACCTGGGAGTGATTGCTGCTGACACTGGGTGCCTGAAAGGGGAAAGGTCCCATTCTCCAACACCACAAGCACTTACAATGATGGGTGCAAATAATCATATTTGAACAAAGAGACCTCAACAGAAATATTTAATACTTTTCTCTAGCATAAAAAGGAGAGGACTAGTTGGAATCAGCTCCACTATGAGGAGACACAAAGATCCTGAATATTACTATGTAAATGAACAGACAGTACTTGTGGTTACACCTCCTTTTCACATTTTGGGAAAGACTCCTTCAATTTGTGAAAGAAAAAATAATTTCCGACAATTTTCCAACTTTGAATATTCCAAAAGTAAGACTGCAAAATACGCCTTAATGTTTTAACTCTGTCACTGGCCTGATGAATAAATGCACCACTCAGTGTCCTACTATCTGAAGTAGAAGGGAAGCCCATTGGAAGGTCGCCACTGTATTAGACCATCTCAGTCATGGTGCTTTCTCTGGCCTTGGACACCTTGAGAGAGAGACAAGTGAAACTCCAACAGGTATCCCTGTTCCTAGCGGCTATTCAGTGAGCCTCAGTTGAGAGTTTGTGTGTGTGTGTGTAGATGCCAAGGGAGGAGGCGGTTCAGCTTAAATGTGACACTCCATGGTGGAATAACTGTTTGATTCCCACTGCCCGAACCTTGTAGGACATCTGTCAGCAGTTACAGAACATATGAGATAAGGTCAGGGCGAGATGATAATCCCGAGTTCGAGCGTGGGCGTTGTTATACTCCAGAAAGTCAGTTGTTAAATGATGAAACTGGAGCCAATCTTTACTCAGTCTTGCATTTATTTGCAGAGTAAAGATTACATACCGCTCCTTACTCAAAACCAACAACCAGTCTCAGTAAGTGTCTCTTTATATGTGCTCAAGTAAGACCTCAATTAATATGCTCCACCTGCATATAATTAAACACAATTGATACACAATTAACAAGCATGACTGTCTTATAATATGGTCAGCCAAATCAATCCATCAATAGATTGTTTACAGATCCCACTCTTACCTTCCATTCCCCAAACATACAGTAACGTCATAAACCACTGCAGCCATAAGGCAAACATAATGCAGGTACAAATACAGTTCTTCCAAAATCCATTTTGACTGAATTTGTAATGAATTTGTGCATTGTTAGTCACATGACCTATAATGAACAGCTTTTATTTTTCAATGAAATGAGGTGAGAGTGACTGCCCTTGACATCAAGACAGCATTTGACCGAGTATGGCATCAAGGAGCCCTCGCAAAACTGGAGTCAATGGCAATCAGGGGAAAACTCTCTGCTGGTTAGAGTTATACTGAGCACAAAGGAAGATGGTTGTGCTTATTGGAGGTCAATCATCTTAGTCCCAGGACATCACTGCAGGAGTTCCTCAGAGTAGTGTGCTAGGCCCAACCATCTTCAGCTGCTGCATCAATGACCTTCCCTCCATCATAAGGTCAAAAGTAGGCATATTCGCTGATGATTGCACAATGTTCAGTACCATTCGCGGCTCCTCAGATACTGAAACAGCCCTTGTCCATATGCAACAAGACCTGGACAACATCCAGGTCTGACCTGATAAGTGGCAAGTAACATTAGTGCCACACAAGTGCCAGGCAATGACCATCTAAAACAAGAGGGAATCTAACCATCTCCCCTTGACGTTCAATGGCATTACCATCGCTGAATCCCCCGCTATCAACATCCTGGGGGTTACCATTGACCAGAAAATGAACTGGACCAGCCACATAAATACTGTGGCTACAAGAGCAGGTCAGAGGCTGGGAATTCTGCTGCGAGTAACTCACCTCCTGTCACTCCAATTCCTGTCCTCCATCTACAAGACGCAAGTCAGGAGTGTGATGGAATGCTCTCCACTTGTCTGGATGGGTGCAGCTCCAACAACACTCAAGAAGCTCGACACCATCCAGGACAAAGCTGCCCACTTCATTGGCACCTCACTCACTCCTTCAACCACCGACGCACAGTGGCAGCAGTGTGTACCATCGACAAGATACCAATATCTTATAGCAATATACCAAGGCTCCTTAGACAGCACCTTCCAAACCCGCGACCTCTACCACCCAGAAGGACACGGCAGCAGATGCATGGGAACATCACCACCTGCAAGTTCCCCTCCAAGCCACACACCATCCTGACTTGGAACTATACTGTCGTTCATTCACTGTCGCTGGGTCAAAATCCTGGAACTCCCTTCTTAACAGCCCCATAGGTGTATCTACACCCCAAGGACTGCAGCGGTTCAAGAAGGCAGCTCACCACCACCTTCTGAAGGGCAATTAGGGGTGAGCAATAAATGCGATGCCCACATCCCCTGAACGAATAGAAAAAAAATTCCCAAGACTTTGCCAATTCTTTCACTCCCAGGGAAACTGGTTTGGTGATAAGGGACATTGGTTTTATTGGGAGTTTGATTCCTCATATTCTTCAATCAAGTGAATTTTAGTAGCAAGTGGCCAGCCCGTGAAACTCGAGAAGGTCTTTATTTTTGTTGCTTAGTTGTATGTATAGATAGAAATAATAGTTGAGGTCCAAACAAAATGAAAGTGTCTACTTTGCATTGCCTCGAGGTTGCTTTGTGAATGTTTGGAACCAAAAACTGTTCAGATGTCTGTCTCATGTCATTGTTTCAGACCAACACTGAGTCCGTTGTTTGCATTCCTTTACATGGCTCTATGTACAGTGCACATTATTTCAATTCTTTTCCTGTGCTTCAATAGCCCCGCACTCATTAATCATGGAGTACTGAAGTGAAAGAATGCAGACTATCGTTTTTCATGGGGGTTCTCTCTCTCTCACACACACGCCCTGAGATTGGCTACTTCATACCATTCCAACAAAAAACATTTGAGCCTGTACGATATCTATAGGAAAGGACTTTGGGCAGTCTCAGACTTAACTAATCGTTATGGGCCCGAAGCACAAATTCCCATTTCCGTTGCCCCTGATGAAGACCTTCCTGATTTTTACTCCCAAATGGCCACACTATTCCCCCACCAGAAGAAATAGTATTTTTCTGTATCTATCCTATCAAATCTTTTTATCATTTTAAACATCTCAATTAGATTACCCCTCAACCTTCAGAACACAGGGCGTGCATAACCTGCACTCATAATGGAACCCATTAAGTTCTGGTATCATTCTGATGAATCTGCTCTGCAACCCACCAAGGGCCAATATATCCTTCTTAAGGTACGATACCCAAAAACTTCAGATGGGACCCAACCACACCTAAAGAATAGCTTCCTCCCCTGTGTAGAATCGTAGAATAGAATCATAGAAAAGTTACAGTACAGAAAGCCATTCAGCCATCTGTGCCAGCTCTTGCAAGAGCAATTTAGCTAATCCCACTCTCCCTCCCTTTCCCTATGGCCCTTGTCCAATTCCCTTTTAAAGGCCACAATTGAATCTGCCTCCATACTTTCAGGCAGTGCATTCCAGATCAAACCGTCTGCTGCATTGGAAGATTTTCCTCATGTCACCTTTGGTTCTTTTGCCAATCACCTTAAATCAGTGTCCCTCTGGTTCTCGACCACTCCGCCAAAGGGAACAGATACTCTCTACTCTGTCCAGACCCCTCATGATTTTGAACTCCTCTATCAAACCTCCTCTCAAACCTCTTTAAGGACAACAGCCCCAGCTCAATTCCTGATTGGCAGTGACTAGGCTTGTCACCCTTTCAAGATTGTCCTGGAGTCTCCAGGAATTAAAGATTAATCTCCCAGATACTGCTGAGAGCAAAATCCAGGAGAAAATTCATACTGGCTTTTTTTCTTAAATTGTGCTTTTCTTTTACATTTTCCTTAACACCTTTTGTTATTTCTCAAACTTGGAGATGGTGTGTGGGGGGTGGGGTGGTGGCGGTGGTGGGAAGGGGAAGAAAGGCCGTTTGATTGACAGTCAAGATTCATCCAATCAGATGTCGAAGAGTCTGTCCACTGTCCAATTAGTTGTGGGAAGGCAGGGTGTTGCGAGGGTGGACGTGCCGGGCGAACAATAGCGGGACCATGGGGGTGGGGCAGGAGCTCACGTGACAAAAACTTCAGGGATACATCCAATCAGAGTTGGCAACTTCAGCAGTGATCCATCTGCTGTCATGGTTTTGAACCTCACAGTCAAAGCTTTAATTGTCATTTTGAATTACTAGAGTCACAGTGTTTTACAGTTACACTCTGTTGGGTGTCCAAAATGAGAGTTTCCTTCCAGAGCACATATTTAAGCATAAACATAGAGTCAAAGGGCCCAATTTTAACTCTGCAAGTAGGTGGATTTTGAATGGGTTAAGATATCTCATATTTCCAGGAAACCCCCTTATTACTATAACCAGTCCTTACCTTTCAGGACCATATTTATGACACTAGGAAGAAAGAAACCCTTATATTTATAGTCTCTTCGTAGTACAGAACTTGAGTATTGCTGAAAAAAAGACTGTCGAAGCTTTTCACCTTTCTCTCTTCAGGACAGATGCAAGAATGCCAAATTTCAAAGGGAGCAACAATTTATACTGCATGAGAAAAGGGGTGCTGATTGGTTGGTAAGTTGACTCTGATTGGTTGAGGCATTGCCACGGAAAATGCACCAGGGAACTACTGTCCCCCACGCTTTGTTTAATTCCAAAAATGTACAACGCCTGGACCTGTTCCTTTTGCCTGAGGATGGGTCACTGCCTATGAATATATGTAGCTTCTAGCACATGTAAGTGAACCACATTGCGAGCCCGACACCGAAATAAGCCGCATCAAAGCCATCTGGCGGGATAATTGGTAGCCCAATCTGATCATTGCTCACTGTGTTTCACACATACTCATGAATGGGCCTAAGGCTTTCGGACCTGAAAGTGCCCAGTCTACCTCAAAGAACCCTAGAAGGGTAAGGTATCTCAGAAATTTGAGCAACAGATGAAGCTAGCTGTTTCACACTGCTACTGTGCAGTAGCAACACGACTGGTATTTTCCACTAAGAGAATGCTGCCATCAAGACAAAAAGACACTCTGCCTACCATACCAATGAGTAATGTGGTATATGAATTCCAGTGCCGGTGCGATGCCAGGTACATAGGCCATTTGTCCCAATGATTGGCGGATCGTATCAAACAGCACGTCCCTTCGGCTATTCACGATAGGCAGAATACTGACCATACTCAACCAGCCCGTACTTGCAAAACTGGTAGATGTGATTCCGCAATTGGGCAGCACTTACTGAACAATCCCGAGTGATTACATTTTTCTATACACTTCATTATTTTATAGAATCTTACCACACAGAAAGAGGCTATTCAGCCCATCATGCCTGTACTGGTTCTTTGAAAGAGCTATCCAAGTAGTCCCACACCCCAACCCTTTCTCCGTGGTCAGATTTTTCCTTCTCAAATATTTATCCAATTCCATTTTGAAAGTTACTATTGAATCTGCTTCCACTGCCCTTTCAGGCAGGGCGTTCCAGATCACAACAACTCACTGCGTTAGAAAATTCTCATTTCCCCTCTGGTTCTTTTGCCTATTTTTAAAAATCTGTGTCCTTTGGTTACCAACCCGGTGGAATCAATTTCTCCCTATTGTATTTGTTAATGAAACTATTACATCCATCGAAAATACAAATGAAAAATAAAATGTATGAAGTGGTGAAAAATAAGAAAGCACACACATATTTCAAAAATCACAAAGGGCCATTAAATTTAAAGAGGGTTTGTTCAAATTAGTTTTTTCTGGTTTTCTGGGTTCATGGATTTATATGGTTTAATTTGTCGCAAGTATTGCACAACTGTTCACAGGTACAGAATGCATGATGTAAAAAGGAAAGAAAACAACAGAAGTAAGTGGGTTGTGTCAAAGCCTAATGGAAACATATCATCAATTGACACATAATAAGAGTGTAAAAACCTACTGGGCCAGGTGTGAAATGTGTTCACAGTTAGAGCTCAGCACCATCAGGACTAACTGAACAACTCAAATGGACTTAAATAGGATGGAACAAGGGGGAGAAAATATAGGCTCGGATTTTGCGCTCAGTTGCCAAGCGATTGTGCTCACCACTGACCTCGAAGAAAGCTGCCCACAAAGATCTAGCAATCTGTATGGCGTGGATTTCCCTTTTTCTGATGTCAGTTTGAATCTGGTGCCAAGTCAAGGGGATCACCTGGCGTCCAGCAACAGTGATGTCAGCAAGTGGGGTAAGCAGCCTATCACATTGAAGTATTGTCATAGACAGCAATTCAGAAAATAAAATGGGGTGAATTTTTTGCTTTTAATTAAAATTTTATGGAGTGAAATAAATGATGGGGACATAAACATGGAATTAAGAGGAAGCTAAAATGTCATAAACAAATCTTTTTTAAAATAAATTAGAAATGTGTGATTTTTTATCATAATGGAGAAATTTGACATTCCACAAATACAAAATTAGTTTTTCAGGGCAGTGAGGCTATTCAGTCGTATGCTTTTAAAAACCCGATTATATCTCTTTCAACATGTTTAACTTTTTCAAGGGTTTTACAGTGAGACTCGTAACAGGACTAGTTTTCATCAGTTCAGTGATTTCTAATTGAATGCAGTCTGGAAGGACTTCAATGGCACACCTTCTGGAGAAGCATAGAATCACTGACAGCAATGTCTAGATTTCCATATTTAACTGTGCATGTGTGGACTCCAGAAGTTGCCATCAGTTTCAGAGAAGCAATGACAATGATGCAGATAATTTTGTGTAATTACTACAGTAAAACCTGGGCCTCTCTTCTGATTCAAACTTCAGGAATCATTGGGGTTGGATGTCTATGGAAATTCTCCCGATTAATGGCTGAAAGATCTCCGGAAGCCCAGAATTCAGAGGTTTTGCCATGTTTTGGGATCACATTCCATGATTCCAACAGTTTTTCCACGAAAAGCGCGAAGGAAAGATCTCTCAAACATCTGCCAAGAGTTGTCCAAAGTCTCCAATCTGACACCTTAAACAATTCCTTAATCACCATACCATGGCCTTGGCTCTTTTTCTGAGCTCCTCAATAAGAACCACAATCAAACATGTGTGTAAAATTCACTTGTGTTGTCAGTTGATTGTCAGTTGTACAGGGGTAGAGATTGCCTGTCAAGCAGTAGTTAGGCTGGTTACTGTTAATCTATGCAGGTGTTTGTTTCATTGTCAATACTGTCACGGAACTGTAATTATTTTTCTCTTGGTATTAAAAACAGTGTGTGCCTTTAAGACTCTGTTTAAAATAGTGCATCTTTAAAGGAGAGAAAGTTCTGGAATTGCTGAGACACAGTGAGCCACAGCTGCAATTTGTTACCTTAGGTGACAGCAGGAGAAAGAGGTCACATGGTGTAATGTTTCCACTTGACTGTGTGTAAAACTGGCAAAAACCGGCTGAAACCAGACTCACCAGCGAGGCGTACTGAAGAGAAAGGAGCTGCTTATTCTCTGTCAGCAGAAATTCTACAAGGAGCTACAGGCCAGGTTAATTTCCTAAAGAAGGAAGAAAAGCCTTCTTTTTTCAGGAAACCGTTTGTATTGCTGAAGGAACTGTTGATGCCTACTGCAGTCGAAGAGTTGAATTCCTATTAAGAATCGATGACTGCATCAAATCCATGTGAGGACTTCAAGTGGCCTTTGACTATTTCCACATTAGAATACCTCATCCATCAGGAACGTAATCCACAAAGACTTACTTATTCTATTTATTCTTAAGAGACCACTAATTTTTAAAAACACTACTTTTAAAACCGGTTAACTACTGTTATTTTCGAATGTATGTGTGTGAATGGGGGAGTTAGATTAAAATAAGAAATGATAAGGTCTTTAGACATAGGTTTATCTTAATAGTGTTTAAGATGTAGTTTTAATAAATAGTTAATTTGTTGTTGTCTGAAGATACCTGGTTGTGTTTGTTTCATTCTGGGGTTACTAGAGTGTTTAATTTGGTTGTTTTCCGATTGGGTGTGAAAGCATAATAATATGCTGTGACCTGTGGAGTGATGGGACTGAATTGACAGTGTGTTGCTCCTGCCATGGTCGTAACAGTACTAAAATGGACTTTGTGTTGCAAATACTGATTTACTGCGAGGGTTACTTATACATTCCTTTATCATCTTGATGCTCGATTTTTCTGGCCAACCCAGTATCCATCCCTTGCTTCCATCCTCCACAAACTGTGACACATTCGGCTGTTTCCCATGTCCTTACCTGCTCAAAGTTCTGCATCTCCATTGCCTCGTGATTTGCCTCCACTTTGAATCTAAATCGAGCACCCTCTCTCTAAATCCTCTCCCTCCCTAAATCTCGATTAATCTCTTCCACTCACAATTCCTTTCACCCTAATCCTTCTCCCTCCCTAATTCAATCTCACTTAATCCTCTCCCATCCTAAATCCCTCTGCCTCTATCTCCTTCATTTCCTGCTCTAAGCGCTGCGCCATATTCATTTTACCTCTCTTTAACGCCCTTCCTCTTGGTGTTGAGTATTGTTATCTATATAAAGCACTCTCAGATGATGTGAGGAGCACCATATAGATGTAAGTTGATGTTCTTGTTGCGTGAAGATTCCTCACAAGCCAACACCATTTCTTGATCGTTCCGACAATCACTCATTGCCCTCAAGATTGAAGCACTTGCCACATGTCCCGTGCACAAATTCACAGGGAGCTTTGTATTGAATCAAACACTGCTCCTTTCATGCTCGTAGGCTTATGATCTGTTCTGTTTCTTCACAGCCGCATGGCACGGGGTATAAGTAATAGGTTCAGGTCTTGTAGACTATAAGCAGATGGTGCAGTGTGAATATTGTTGCATTTAGACATTTAGACCTTCTGAGGCAGAGCTTTCTGCCCACAAGCACCTATCAGGGATTTGGAAATGCTCTGAACTCCCAATATAAAGAACTTGCATTCATATAGTGCCTTTCACAACCTCAGGCTGTCCCAAAGTGCTTTGCAGCCAATGAAGTGGCTTCTAATGTAGGAAACACAGAAGGCAACCAGATCTCACAAGCAGTAATATGATAATGACCAGATAATCTGTTCTAGTGATATTGATTGAGGGACAAATATTGACCAGGACATCAGGCAGAATTCCCTTGCTCTTCTTTGAAATAGTGCCATGGGAACTTTTACATCCACATGAGAGAACAGATAGGGCTGCAGTTTAACATCATACCTGAGAGCCAGCACCTCAAACAGTGCAGCACCCTCTGGGAGGTCAGCCGGAATTACGTGCTCAAGTCCATAAAGTGGGACTTAAACCCACAACCTTTTGACTGAGGCAAGAATGCTGCCACTGAACCACAACTAACTCCTACAATCTATATGCACACAAAAGCTCTGCATCAGGAGCAATAAAGCCAGGAATTGAAGCATTGTATGCGGAGGCCAAGACCTTTAACTCAAATGTTTTTGGTTTGAGGAAGGGTTTATTAGCTCTTACAGTATAATTAGCATTTAGTGTACTTTATGGGTAGAAATGCAAGACTTCAAAACCAGGCTCCCAGTTTCAGGTTCCCTCTCCCATTTCCAATACTGGAGGTTTTTCTTTCATTCATTCGTGGGATGTGGGCATCGCTGGCTAGGCCAGCATTTATTGCCCATCCCTAATTGCCCTTGAGAAGGTGGTGGCGAGCTGCCTTCTTGAACTGTGGCAGTCCTTGGGGTGTAGGTACACCCACAGTGCTGTCAGACAAGGAGTTCCAGGATTTTGACTCAGCAACAGAGAAGGAATGGTGATATAGTTCCAGGTCAGAATGGTGTGTGGCTTGGAGGGGAACTTGCAAGTGGTGGAGTTCCGATTGCTTCTGTTGCCCTTGTCCTTTAGGTTGGTAGAGGTCCCAGGTTTGGAAGGTGCTGTCTAAGGAGCCTTGGCGAGTTGCTGCAGTGCATCGTGTAGATGGTACACACTGCTGCCTCCGTGTGTCGGTGGTGGAGGGAGTGAATGTTGAAGGTGGTGGAGGGGGTGCCAATCAAGTGGGCTGTATTGTCCTGGATGGTGTCGAGCTTCTTGAGTGTTGTTGGAGCTGCACCCATCCAGGCACACTCCTGACTTGTAGATGGTGGACAGGAATTGGGGATTCAGGAGGTAAGTTACTCACTGCAGAATTCCCAGCCTCTGACCTGCTCTTGTAACCACAGCATTTATGTAGCTGGTCCAGTTCAGTTTCTGGTCAATGGTGACCCCTATGATGTTGATGGTCGGGGATTGCCATTGAACGTCAAGGAGAGATGGTTAGATTCTCTCTTGTTTGAGATAGTCATTGCCTGGCACTTGTGTGGCATGAATGTTACTTGTCACCTATTAGCCCAAGCCTGGATGTTGTCCAGGTTTTGTTGGTTATGGACAAGGGCTGCTTCCGTATCTGAAGAGTCGTGAATGGTGCTGAACATTGTGCAATCATCAGTGAACATACCCACTTCTGACCTTATGATGGAGGGAAGCAGCTGAAGATGGTTGGGCCTAGGACACTACCCAGTTTTGAGTTGCTAGATCTGTTCGAAATCTATCCCATTTAACATGGTGATAGTGCCATACAACACAATGGTGGATACCCTCAATGTGAAGACGGGACTTTGTCTCCACAAGGTGTGTGTGGTGGTCACTCCTACCAATACTGTGAAGGACAGATGCATCTGCGACAGGCAGATTGGTGAGGACGAGGTCAAGTAGGTTTTTCCTTCTTGTTGGTTCCCTCATCACTTGCCGCAGACCCAATCTCGCAGCTATGTCCTTTAGGACTCGGCCAGTTCAGTCAGCAGTGGTGCTACCGAGCCACTCTTGGTGATGGACATTGAAGTCCGCCATCCAGAGTACATTGTGAGCCCCTGTTACCTCAGTGCTTCTTCCAATTGGTGTTCAACATGGAGAAGCACTGATTCATCAGCCGAGGGGGGGTGCAGTAAGTGTTAATCAGCAGGAGGTTTCCTTGCGCGTGTTGACCTGATGCCACGAGACTTCATGGGGTATGGAATCGATATTGAGGACTCCCAGGGCAACTCTCTCCCGCCTATATACCACTGTGCCGCCACCTCTGGTGGGTCAGGACATACCCAGGGATGGTGATGGTGGTGTCTGGGACATTGTCTGCAAAGTATCATTCCGTGAGTATGACTGTGTCAGGCTGTTGTGTGATTAGTCTGTGGGGCAGCTCTCCCAATTTTGGCACAAGCCCCCAGGAGGACTTTGCAGGGTCGGTTCTGGTGCTCAGGTCGATGTCAGGTGGTCCGTCCGGTTACATTTAGTTTTTCTTAGACTTTGTAGCAGTTTTATACAACTGAGTGGATTGCTGGGCCATTTAAGAGTCAACCACATTGCTGTGCATCTGGAGTCACATGTAGGCCAGACCAGGTAACGACAGCCCTAAAGGGCATTCGTGAACCAGACATGCTTTTACAACAATCGACAATGGTTTCATGGTCACCACTAGACCAGCTTTTAATTACAGATTTATGATATGAATTCAAATTCCACCATCTACCATGGTGGAATTCAAACCCATGTCCCCAGAGCATTAGCCTGGGCCTCTGGGTTACTAGTCTAGTGACATTACCACTACGCCACTGCCTCCCTGCAAAAGTTGTCCCAAGCCTTTGCAGTTGCCACTTTGAGATGTGGAAATCTCAAAGAACAATGTAAAAGCTTAAAGCAGTTCATGTGGTTATAAAGAGGCAACCCTGGGGGTTACAAGGATGGAGATAATCCCAGTGAAGAACAGACTTGATCTGGAGTTGGTGGGGCCATGGAACTATCAGACCAAAGAAGACAATTGGTGAGGCTGGGATATATTTAGGATCATAGCCATTCAGCCCATCATGCCTGTGCTGGCTTTTTGATGGAACTATCCAATTGGTGCCTCGTCCCTGCTCTTTCTTCATAGCCCAGCAATTTTTCCTGCTGCAATTCCCTTTTGAAAGTTACTATTGAATCTGCTTCCACCATCCTTTCAGGCAGCGGATTCCAGATCACAACAACTCACTGCGTAAGAAAATGTTTCCTCATGCCGCCTCGGGTTCTGTAGCATAGGGTTAGAGCTTTCAGGCCGGAGGTTGTGAAAGGTGCTATATAAACGCAGATGCAGGCCTCTATCTGCAGATAGGTTGTGGTGAGCTTAACGACAGGATAGTTTCTACACAATCTCTGAAATACACATGTTCAATTACTGAAATGGTCTCCGCCCCCTTTTCCCCAGCCCACCCCAAAAAGCTGTTGAGGCTGGGGGTCAATTGAAAATTTCATAAACTGAGATTGATAGGTTTCGTTAGGAAAGGGTATTAAGGGTTATGGAACCAAGGTAGGTACTTGGAGTTCGGGTACAGATCAGCCACCATCTAACCGAATGGTAGAATAGGCTCAAGGGCTGAATGGCCTACCCCTGTTCCTACGTTCTTAAGTCTTTCCTTGTACTGTAGTCTTAAAGTTGTGAGATTGGTGCAATTCTACACCTTAAAGATCTGTTTCCATTAAGGTTTAGCTTTGAGCCAAAACAGCATCTGGCAGTGTGCATTTCCTTGTCATTTTTGTCTTCATTTTAACAACATAATTTGTTCAACCTAATGAATTCATTAAGACCTTAGATAGAGTTACTAATCACAAATATTAAGCCAAATTGCCTTCCCCAGAGGTTTCTGTTTTCAAAGAATTATTATTTTCCTTGTGATGGAATGCACTATTGTAATTTAGTACTGGATAGCTCAAAAAGAGGTGATAATCATTAAACATTAAATCTCCCTGATTTACATATTATGCTTCTTTTGATAGGTGCCATATTAAGTGAAGCTGATGAATTTTCTATTAAATAACTCAGGCATGACGGTTTTTAAAGGGATTTCAACAATTCCCCCTAGGCCTTTATGTTTGGAATTTCATGATGAAATTTGTTGAGACAAGGTAGGGTTTAGAAAGCCCCTGTACCTCCTGTCAGGAATGGAAACTCGCGCAGAAAACAAAGTCAGCTGCCATTCAGATGGGTGGGCCTTAGAGAGACCCCCCACCTCACACCCCCGTTTCCCCCCTTCCCTCTCCACCCCCCCACCCCCCTCAGCAAACAATGCAACAATCAGGGTCTTGACACAAATGACTCACATTCTAGAGTCAGTTTTTGCGATCTCAATACTTCATTGGTTGCAAGGAATTTTAGGATGTCCTGAAGTTGTGAAAGGTGCTATATAAATACAAGTTCCTTTTTTTTCTTACTTTCTTCATTTCTTCATGTCGTGCTTGTGTCTTTTTTCTTTTTTGTCTATTCGTTTCCTCCCTTTCCTCTCCTGAAGGAAAGAAAGCTTGCATTTATATAGCGCCTTTCATGACCTCAGGATGTCCAGTATTCTTCTTAGCTCTACAGGGATTCTCACCAGAGTGACAGCTGAACTAAAAGGGCTAAACTATGAGGAAGAAGGATTTGCATTTATATAGCACCTTTACACAACCTCAGAACATCTCAAAACGCTTTCCAGCCAATGAAGTACTTCTGAAGTATAGTCACTATTGTAATGTAGGAAACGCGGCAGCCAATTTACGCACAGCAAGCTCCCACAAACAGCAATGTGACAATGACCAGATAATCTGACTTTTTTTGGTGATGTTGGTTGAGGGACAAATATTGTCCAGGACACTGGGGAGAATTCCCCCTGCACTTCAAAATAGTGCTGTCGATCTTTTACATCCACCTCAGAGGGCAAACAGGGTGTCGGTTTATTGTCTCATTCAAAAGACAGCACCTCTGACAGTGCAGCACTCCCTCAGTACTGCACTGAAGTGTCAGCCTAGATTGTGTGCTCAAGTTGCTGGAGTGGGACTTGAATCCACAATCTTCTGACTCAGAGGTGAGAATGCCACTAGAAGACAATCAAGATGGGAAATCCTGTTGGATTGCCTCCCTTTCTACCTGGAATGTTGATATTTAACAACAACTTATATTTATTTATTTTGATGTAGGAAAAAATCTCAAAGCACTGTGCAGGGGCGTTATCAAAGAAGATTGGACACTGAGCCACATGTGGAGATATTAGGAGAGGTGACCAAAAGCTTGGTCAAAGAGAATTTTTAAGGAGTATCTTAAAGGAGAGACATAGAGGTTTGGGGGGTGGGGGTGGGGAGCGGGGTGGGGGGGGGTGGGGGTGGTGGAATTCCAAAGCTTAGGGCCCAGGCAGCTGAAGGCACAGTCACCATTGATGGAGCGATTAAATTCAGTATTCTACAAGAGGCTGGAATTGGAGGAGTGCAGAGATTGCGGATGGTTGTAGGGCTGGAGGAGGATTAATTGTAAGTCTTAGCTAACTCAGCACGGATCATGGATCAAATCCAGGATCTCCAGTTCAGTGTGGCTGAGTACTGTCCCTGCTAACCTTTTTACCCACCAGACTTTCAGGGGAAAGAGATCTCTTGGTGCCTTTTGCTGCGTATTTGGACAATTTTGCTGCTTTTGGCACATGTTACACTGTGAAAAATGCAATAAGAACACAGCAGGTCACTCATCATATGAAAGTAAATAATACAGCTTAATGTTTTGTACTCTTCATCCATAACTAGCTCTACTGAAGGGTTACACATCCATAAATATTTCTACTGATGAATATGCACATCCATAACCAGTTCTCTTGAAGAGTGTACACATCTGTAACCAGTTCTACTGATTGGATCTGCACATCCAGAACTAGTTCTACTGATTGGATATTTACATTCTACCGAAGGGTGTACACATCCAAAACGCTCAACTCTCCTTGTTTTTTTTACAATGCTGACTGACCTGCTTGATATGCGCAGCGTTTTCTGTTTTTAGTTCAGATTACCAGCAGTTGCCTTTCCTTTATCAAGTGTACAAAAAGCGTCGTTTAGCTGGTGAAGATGACGAGGCCGTTCAGTAATGCGACCTATTTTTTTAAAAGCATATTTTGTATTAATAAATTCAGCAACCGCTGCAAAATCTAACACTGGGTGGGTAGCAGTTAATTTGAGATGGAAATCCAATCCTTAGGGTTCAGCTGACAACCATAAACCCCTTGAGCTTTTCTTTACGATGTCATCTGAATCTGCTGGGATTAGTGCCTTGTCGTTCAGTTGCCACTCCCTGTTCCTTCCACCTCCAAATTCCTAGCTGCATGGTTGAAAGTGGAATTTCTCTTTGGCATGGATTGTCGATTGTATGCCAAGAACATTAGGAGGGAAGCTTAGACATTTGTGTATCTTCCTTAGAGGAGGCGAGATTCTCACCCATAGACGGGGGACTTCTTTTGAAACAACTTCTGTTGTCTAATCGCCAACATATGCCACCCATCATGCCTTAATAACTGCACGTAGGACGATTTTCCAGCCATAATTATTAATCCAGGGTGTCTAGAGATCGTGTAATTTCAGCCGTGTATGTTCATTCAGATCATGCTCTCAGGCTCGGTAATCTTGCCTCATCGGTAACTCAAATGAAGTAAGTGGCACTCATCATCTGCTCAAACAGTTGTTTCCTTTTGAGCAGCCGAAACAGATCCGGGAGGATCTGAAGGTTCTTTCTTGGAACACTTGATGTTTGAAAGACAAAACTTGTGGAATGGCTCCCTCGTTTCAACAGATTTCAGCGACACGGGCAGTCACGCGGGTGCCAGCCAATGATACACCAGAGTGGAATTTGGGTTTTTAGATGTCGAGATTTCATGGGAGGTTTTTCTTTTTGCTGCCTGGAAACAAATGCTGGAATTTCTTATATTGTTTTTCAGGAACATTTCGAGCCAGTGTGGAGAATTTGGGTTTCCCTTGTTGGAGGCTATTTCACCCTACTCACTGCCAGAAGGGGCTAAAAAAAATCATTTGTACAGCTCAAGTGGCTTATTGTAAGAAACGTGGGACTGAATATGGGATCATACTAGTCTGTATGATTCAGTGCCACACTTGGCGATGCTTTTAGCCAATCTAGCCATTAGTTAAGAGAATTCTTGGTGTTAACATCAAGAACTAAGCAGTGGAAAATGCTGGAAGTAGGTTTTTCTCCCTCTGAAGAAAATCTCTCAAGTCCATCAAAAGTGTCTATCAGTCCACCAGTTGGAGCTTGACCCCAATTTGCAATTATACCTTTCGGCTAACTGAGCAGACTTAAACCCTTGATCAGCATCAAGGGGCAGCTCGAACCTCTGAGTCAGAGGTTTGTGGGTTTAAATCCCACTCCAGAGACTTGAGCACGCAATCTAGGCTGAGACTCCAGCGTAGCACTGAGGGTGTGCTGCACTGCTGGAAGTGCCATCTTTCGCATGAGTCGTTAAACCAAGATCCCATTGGCCCTCTTTGGTGAACATAAAAGAACCCATGGCACCATATCAGGAAGAGCAGAGGAGTTATCCCTGGTGACCTGACCAATATTTATCTCTCACACAACAACATTGAAACAGATTATCTGGTCATTATCACATTGCTGTTTGAGGGAGTTTGCTGTGCACAAATTGGCTGCCATGTTTCCTACATTACAACAGTGACTACACTTCCAAAGTACATCATTGGCTATAAAGCACTTTGGAACATCCTGAAGTTGAGAAAGGTGCTATATAAATGCAAGTTGTCACGGTAGGCCCCCACCTGCCAAGAATGAGGCACATCAATTTTGTCATGAACGTTGATTTTTAACTGCTGTGGGAGTAAGGAAATGACTTATTAAGCAAATCAGCCGTGGCTGGAAATAAACTTTTGCATATTAGCAGACAGTGTTTGGAAGGGCAAAGCAACCATTCCCTGACACATTCAGCTCAAAATGGACTTTTGATCACCCGACGTTGTAGGTGGGGGAGTTCGCATTCCAGGTTGACTGCTAAGATGGTCGAATACACAGACAGACATGGTCAAACCAACTAGTCACATGACTAACCTGCTGAACAACCTGGGTTTTTTGAATTTGTACAAACAGTTTGGGCAGAAAGCAGAGTGCTCCTGGACTGAGAAGATCTCTCCTGGCTGGCTCACCACAGCCTCTCCTGTCTGCCTGCCCCCATCTCTTTCTTACAAGCCTCTGAATCCACTGAAGGCACATGAATCCCAAGAGAGAAAAGTCTCCTACAGCGTACAAGATTTAAGAAGAATACTGGGCCCCAACGAAAAGCAAGGTCTACCTACAATCAAGGACTCTACAGTGAGATTGAAGAACCATAACAACAACTCTTCAGATATTGCTTCAAATTTTTCCACTTTATTTTTCTTCTGCTCTTTTCTGTCTCTATTTGCATTTGTGTATCGCGTATGGATGCTAGTGTGGGTGCATGGTGTATCCATCGGCGCTAACTGAATTAGAGTTTATGTTTAAGTTTAATAAATTTCAAAACTTTTTCTTTAAACTTAAGAAAGCCTGTTGTGCTGATTTCTTTGCCTTATATTTGGAAAGCGGTGAACAAGGATTCACCGAGGGGGAGCTAAAAACATGGTGTGTTTAAAATTAAACCCTGTTACACTAAGACCAGGTGAAGGCTGAAAGGGAACCCTAGACCTCTTTCTCACCTGGTCGTAACAAATTTGTTTCACTCTACAGGCTCGGCTAACACGTCGACCCAGTCTTCAGGGAGAGCTGCATTATTGCTGATGCTGCCTTTCCGATGAGCAGTTAAACTGAGTCCCTCGTTCAAGTGGATATAAGACGTCCATGTAGTGTTTGAAGAATAAAAGGAAGATACCTGTCAAAGTTTATCCTTTGGCCAAAACAGGTTGATTATTCATTTTCCTTATTTGCCGTTCCTGAGACCATAATATTTGGGAAATGGCTCCCATGTTTACCTACATTACATAGAGTGACTGCATGTCAATGAAGTAATTTGTTTGTTGGGAAGAGTTTGAGACACCTTGAGGGCATGAGAGCCACTACAGAAGTCAAGCTCTTTTGCTGAAGCTTGCCACAGAGTTTTTGCCTCATGCTCCCCCTAGGATACAGATTGTTAACAAACTAAGCCATACTGACTAGGAAGTCACTAGGTTAGATTCCCAGCCTGTACTAAGTGAGCTGCTCTCATTTAGTGTGATGGTTGAAGTTGTTCCAAGTGACCACGGCTCCCCATGATAGGGAGGAAGGTCATTGGCCATGGCTCCCACTCTCAACTGCAAAAACGTGAACCTCTGTGGACATCCAGTGGGAATAGGATTGAGCTGCATTGTGACATCCACATGGTCAAGAACACTAATTTTCTTCTAGAGATACAGCACAGAAACAGGCCCTTCGGCCCACCGAGTCTGTGCCGACCAACAACCACCCATTTATACTATTCTTCTTTCTTTTCTTTTGGGCCTCCTTATCTCGAGAGACAATGGATACGCGCCTGGAGGTGGTCAGTGGTTTGTGAAGCAGCGCCTGGAGTGGCTATAAAGGCCAATTCTGGAGTGACAGGCTCTTCCACAGGTGCTGCAGAGAAATTTGTTTGTTGGGGCTGTTGCACAGTTGGTTCTCCCCTTGCGCCTCTGTCTTTTTTCCTGCCAACTACTAAGTCTCTTCGACTCGCCACAATTTAGCCCTGTCTTTATGGCTGCCCGCCAGCTCTGGCAAATGCTGGCAACTGACTCCCACGACTTGTGATCAATGTCACACGATTTCATGTCGCGTTTGCAGACGTCTTTATAACGGAGACATGGACGGCCGGTGGGTCTGATACCAGTGGCGAGCTCGCTGTACAATGTGTCTTTGGGGATCCTGCCATCTTCCATGCGGCTCACATGGCCAAGCCATCTCAAGCGCCGCTGACTCAGTAGTGTGTATAAGCTGGGGGTGTTGGCCGCTTCAAGGACTTCTGTGTTGGAGATATAGTCCTGCCACCTGATGCCAAGTATTCTCCGGAGGCAGCGAAGATGGAATGAATTGAGACGTCGCTCTTGGCTGGCATACGTTGTCCAGGCCTCGCTGCCGTAGAGCAAGGTACTGAGGACACAGGCCTGATACACTCAGACTTTTGTGTTCCGTGTCAGTGCGCCATTTTCCCACACTCTCTTGGCCAGTCTGGACATAGCAGTGGAAGCCTTACCCATGCGCTTGTTGATTTCTGCATCTAGAGACAGGTTACTGGTGATAGTTGAGCCTAGGTAGGTGAACTCTTGAACCACTTCCAGAGCGTGGTCGCCAATATTGATGGATGGAGCATTTCTGACATCCTGCCCCATGATGTTCGTTTTCTTGAGGCTGATGGTTAGGCCAAATTCATTGCAGGCAGACGCAAACCTGTCGATGAGACTCTGCAGGCATTCTTCAGTGTGAGATGTTAAAGCAGCATCGTCAGCAAAGAGGAGTTCTCTGATGAGGACTTTCCGTACTTTGGACTTCGCTCTTAGACGGGCAAGGTTGAACAACCTGCCCCCTGATCTTGTGTGGAGGAAAATTCCTTCTTCAGAGGATTTGAACGCATGTGAAAGCAGCAGGGAGAAGAAAATCCCAAAAAGTGTGGGTGCGAGAACACAGCCCTGTTTCACACCACTCAGGATAGGAAAGGGCTCTGATGAGGAGCCACCATGTTGAATTGTGCCTTTCATATTGTCATGGAATGAGGTGATGATACTTAGTAGCTTTGGTGGACATCCGATCTTTTCTAGTAGTCTGAAGAGACCACGTCTGCTGACGAGGTCAAAGGCTTTGGTGAGATCAATGAAAGCAATGTAGAGGGGCATCTGTTGTTCACGGCATTTCTCCTGTATCTGACGAAGGGAGAACAGCATGTCAATAGTCGATCTCTCTGCACGAAAGCCACATTTATACTAACCCTACAGTAATCCCATATTCCCTACCACCTACCTACACTAGGGGCAATTTACAATGGCCAATTTACCTATCACCTGCAAGTCTCTGGCTGTGGGAGGAAACCGGAGCACCCGGCAAAATCCCACGCGGTCACAGGGAGAACTTGCAAACTCCGCACAGACAGTACCCAGAATCGAACCCGGGTCCCTGGAGCTGTGGGCATTGAGTGAGAGCAGGGCTCACTTGTGACTCCTCTGGCTGTCTGGGCTGACACCTGGAGACAAGTGACTTTGACAAGTTACCTGAGTGTGTGACCAATGTTTGTGGGAACAGATTTTATTGTGAGTCAGCACTTTTAGAAAGACAGGCAGATCGCCTGTGTCACTGCTCACAGGCAGTCAGAAATACATTGTATTCTAACAATAAATTATGACAGGGCAAAGTGTTATGCACAGGATGGGGTGATGCCCTGACCTGGATTCAAGATCAAGTGTAGTCTTCAGCTGAAGCAGAAAGACATTGGGCAGAATTTTACCGGCCCCCAGATGACATGCTGGGAGTGGGGGAGGCGGCAGGTGGCGTCGCGTTCAGAGGTCTCCCCAATGCAATCCTGCCACCGAAGCATTTTCCCAGCGGCGGGCTGCGATGCAGAACAGTTCCCCGCTCCAAGGAGGCGGACAGCCAGTTTACTCACTCAATAGCCCTATTAAGGGTCATTTTATGGAGCTGCCAACATTTTGCTTCATGCAGGTGGCCTCCCTACAGCAGCCAGAGGGGGTCACAGGCAGGGAAGACAGCCCCCGTGGAGGGGTTTCCCCTCCCATCCACAGCCCGTGAACTTTTCTTTTTATTTAACTTACCTGCTGGAGGTTTGAGCTCCTCCTCCCTGCCGCAGCAGCAACCACCTCTCCCTGTGGCACTGCTGAGGCTTCAGAGCTGCCAGCTCTGTGATTGGGCCAGCAGCATGAGGAGCCAGCCCACTGTCCTTAATTGGATGGCAGGCTTACAGACGGCCAATTAGGAGGTCCATTGGGTTCCCGACACCTGCGTTAAAATTCAGGCCCCTTGAGCCTGTTCCACCATTAAGTTAGATTGTGGCTGATCTGTGCCTCGGCTCCATTTACCCCCCTTTGATTCTTAACCCTGGATGCCCTTACCTAACAAAAATCTATATTGAAAATATTAATTAACTCCCACCACCTCGCCTTTGGTTGGGGTGTGTGAGGTGGGGGTGGGGTGCGGGGGAGGGGTTTGGGGAGAGTTCCAGATTTCCACCACCCCTTGTGTGAAGAAGTGCTTCCTGATTTCACTCTTTGACCGACTCTAATTTTAAGGTTCTCCCTTTTTCTCTGAATTTCCCCACCAGAGCAAATCATTTCTCTAATTTACCCAAAGCAGAAGCCAGGGGAAAATTGGACTAGATGTCTTCCGAATTGCAATGTAATTTACTCCCCATTTTAGAGACATACAATCTGTCTTTATTAACATATTTGCACTAGAAGTTAATATTGATAATGGAAACTGCCTATAAAAACCAACGGGCTCTGCACTGCCTGAAGTCAGGCAAGTTTGTAGAGACAATATCCATTATAAATGATGCTAGTTGACAGGAGGTGCAAATAGAAGTAAAACCTTAATTATTATAGACAGGTGCTAATATTATGGACAGATCTTGAAAGCTGCCAAGATGTTTCAGAAGTGGAAGGGTTAAAGCAGCTGCCCGGCAGCCTCTGTGTGGTCTTAGTACAGCTGGATCCATCTGCTTCCTGGTGAGCCTGTGGCAGCTCCACAACACAGAGGAGATCATCGCCCACCACAGCTAATTAGACCAGGATTCTTTCCATGATTTCCCATTGATTATTTTCTCTGCTCCTGTTCTGTCAGACCATGGGGCAATGGGCCCTTCATCTGCTGCCAGACCCTGCTAGTTTTCCAAGGTCACATGACCATGGTCCGGGACGGTGGTGGGGGAGGGGCTGTTGGGCAAAACATTTGACAGGCGGCCTCTCCCAGGCCCAGCGTGTCAGCACGGACTGGCTAGGCCAGCGTTACTGTGGATTGAGGGGTGATGGAGAGAGAAAAGGTGTGAGGGGGACAGAGACACAAGGGGGAAAGGAGGGAGTGAGGGGAGGAGGGAGTGAGTGGGAGAGGGATGGAGTAAGGGGGAGATGGAGGGAGTGAGGGTAAAGGAGAGATTGAGGGGAAGGAAGGGAGTGAGGGGGAAAGAGAGGGAATGTCAGGAAAGGGAGGGAGTGAGAGGGGAAAGGGAAAACCTGAGGGGGGTAAGGGAAGAATTGAGGGGAAAGGGACGGAATGAGGGGCAGGGGTGGGAGTGAAGGAAAGGGAATGAAAGGTGAGAAGGGAGGTACTGAGAGGGAGGGAGGTGTGAGGGAGAATGAGGGGGAGAGCAAGGGGAGAGTGAGGGGGAGGGAGGAATTGAAAGGGAAAAGGGAGGGGGATAGTGAAGGGAGAGGGATGAAGTGAGGGGAAAAGGGAGGAATAAGGAGGGCGTGGGGAGGGAGTGAGGAGAGACAGATGAGTGAGGGGGAAAGGGAGCAAGTGAGGAGAGGGAGTGAGGATGGAGTAGGGGAGCGGCAGGGAGAGTGGGATGGAAAGCAGGGAGGGACGAGAGGTTGTAATGTTGAAGAAGTCGACAAAAGTGAGAACAAACGGAGTTGGGTGAAAAGATGACGAGTGAAAAGAAAATATCTGTGTGCTGACTGAACACAGGGACAAAAGACAAAAACGCTAAGAAAAACCTAGACGCTGGAAAAAGAAAAGGCTTCTTTTTATTTCCTTGTGGAAACACGAGACACAGAAACAGTCTTTTAGAAATTTGAAGCCGTGGTGAAAACATGTTTCCTGTGATTTGTAAAGAATATCATAAAAAGAAAGCCTTAATCACAGAGACTGTAGAATGAAATGCAGAAAATACCCTGGGATTAAACCATGAATTCAGGTAAAATGAGATAGTCCCTGTTCCAGTTTTTCCCCTCTTCCCAGTTGGTTTCCCAGCTAGAAACGATGAGGGGGAGAAAGGGGTTGATAGAATACCTTTGATCCTGTATTTCGGGCTTGCAAAGCAAATCTCTCCCACAGGTCTTCCCCCTTTTTGGGTGGTTTATTTCTCGGAATCATTACAGCGCAGAAGGAGGCCATTCAGCCCATCATGTCTGCACTGACTCTCCGAAGGAGCAATTTACCTCGTCCCACTCCCCCGCCTTCTTCCTGTAGCACTGAACATTCATCCTTTTCAGATAATTATCCAATTCCCTCTTGAATGTCTCGATTGAACCTGCCTCCACCACACTCTCAGGCAGTTCATTCCAGATCCTAAACACTCGCTGCGTGAAAAGGTTTTTCCTCATGTCGCCATCACTTCTTTTGCCAATTACCTTAAATCTGTGCCCTCTTCTTCCTGATCCTTCGCCCAATGGGAACAGTTTTTCCCTATCTACTCTGTCCAGACCCCTCAGGATTTTGAATACCTTTGTGGATGACATGTGCTAGGTACCCCTCATCTGTATACGTTGAAGTGGCGTGACTCTGAGCATTGGCTTCCCCATGAGTTCCTGCCCCACTTATCCCCTGCCGATTAACATTGTCAGGAGCCTCTGCTGTCAGTCCAAATAAGCCAGGTATCAGGGTGCGGGGGGAGCTTAAATATAAGCATCAATTTTAGGTGAGAGGTTAAACTGCAAGTCCCGTCTGCCCTCTCAGGTGGACTTAAAAGATCCCACATACTAATCTGAGCAGGGGAGGTTCTCCTGGGTGTCCTGGCCAACATTTATCCCTCAACCAATGTCACGATAACAGATTATCTGCTCGTTATCACATTGCTGTTAATGGGATCTTTCTGTGCGCAACTCACCTTCCTATATTACAACAGTGACTAGCCTTCAAAAGTGCTTTATTGGCCATAAGGTGATTTGGGATATTCTGAGGTCGTGAAAGGTGCTATATAAATGCAAGTTCTTTCATTTTAATCAGTCAGTGGAGATAAAGTTGATCTCACAGGAACTATAGTGAACAGAGAGGGTGATTTTATTGGGGAGATGTTACTGGCTCAGGCTAATGCCTTGGGGACATAGGTTCAAATCTCACCTCAGCAGCTTGTGGAATTTGAATTCAATTAATAAATAAAATCTGGAATTGAAAACTAGTCTCAGTAATGGTGCCATGAAACTATCATCAATTATTGTAGATCGGTGAACACTGGGGGTGACGGGAGAATGCAATTTGGTGTGAGTTGATATAGACAGCAGAGCTTTCGATCTAAATATTGGATTAGACAGAACATGAGGCTGTAAAAGATGAATGCACATTTTATATAGAGAGATGATGAAATAGCTGTCCAGTTAATAAAGACGGTATATATTAGTCATCTTGACAATCAGTGTACACAAAAGCAAAAATAAATACAAGGCATAAAAACTACTGGACTAGAAAAAGTATTTGATTCAGAGCAGTTAATGTTCTGTGAGAGCTTAAAATGAATCATTGAATGTTTACAGCGCAGGAGGAGGCCATTCAGCCCACAGTGTCTGTGTTGGCTCTCTGAAAGAGCTACTCAGCTAGTCCCACTCCCCTGCCTTTTCACTGTCGCCCTGCAAATAGTTTCCCTTCAGAAAAGCTTTCTTGATAGATCACAGCTCTAGAGGTTGGGCAGCTACAGAGTCAGTTGAGAAGGAAACTGACAGTTAAAGCGATGTTCATCTGAAGATGTATCTGTGCCCAACATGTCAGAGAGCTGATATTGTATAAACTGTCAGAGGGTTAATTATTTTTAAAGAAACTGTGTTAACGTTTAGCGGCCCAAACATTTTCCACCAGCTGTCAAGACAACACGTTGATGTATGAAGTTTAGTTCCTGTCTCTGGGCCTATTGCTCTGTTTCTATTCAAACAGAAAGAAAGACTTGTATTTATATACCACTTTCCACAACCTCTGGATGCCCCAGAGTGCTTTACAGCCAGTGAAATACTTTCTTGAATTGCAGTCACTGTTGTAATGTCGGGAACGCGGCAGCCAATCTGTGCACAGCAAGATCCCACAAACAGCAACAAGATAATGACCAGATAATCTGGGGTTTTTCAATAATGGTGGTTGAGGAATAAATATTGGCTAGGACACCAGGAAGGATTCTCCTTCAAAATAATGCCATAGGATCTTTTACACTCCCCCCGCCCCCCCACAAGAGTGCAACACCTCATCCAACAGCACAACATTCCCTCAGTAATGCAGTGGACTGGACTGTTAGCCTGGGCTCTGTGCTCCAGTGTCTGAAGTGGGATTTGTACCTAGAATCTGCTGACTCAAACGTGCAAGTAGTACCAACGAAGCCAAGGCTAACACATTTAATTGGTGTGAATTCATTGTTCACTCAATGATGCCAACACATGTACCGCAATAATGAGCGTTGTATCGTGCCCTGGTTGCTAGCTCATGAGAACACAAAGATTTAATAACTATGCATTTCACTCCAATTTTCCGCCATCATTTTCCAATGGCATTTACTCTGGGTACAAATCCACAGGTGCTCGTCACCCTCTGTACCTCGCCATTGGCCATATACTTCATCCCAGACATGGAAAGCCAACAGACTATTTGACAGTGAGGTGTATCACAGCTGAGCTCAATCCCGTTACACCCAATATTCCACCACCACAACTTTCCAGAGACCAGGAATGGGAGGCCTGACTCCAAAGGGCCCTTGCCTGTTGCTAGCACTGGAGAAAGATAGATGGCCCAGTCAGGTGGCCAACCATGACAATACCAACTTAAAATAAGGGAGGTCATTTTAAAAATCAATGCGATGAGAAACACGTTCCACAATGGGAAGGTGAAGGTAATGATTTACCACCACTTTTACAAAATAAAAATTACGGCGAGAGTAGTTTTGCATGGAAACTGGAGAACTTGGGTGTCTTACGGTGAAGTTTTATTTCAGTTTTTATTGGGCACTGTGCCACAAATCGTGCCAGAGTTCACTCAACATCACAAGACCTTTCACGTGTGCTTTTGCTTTGGAGCATTTTATTTTATGGCTGTGACCCTTGAGAAAATCTCCCAAGAGAATTTATTTGACTTGCAGCCACTATCTGATGCTTCAATAAGAAATGAGTGACTGTGAGCTTGGCTTCTTAGTGTATAAAAGGCCAAGGGGTTCAGTTAGTCCAAGAGGAGCTTTGGGAGGTCATTTTAACCCACCGGGTTCATATCTTCTGCCACCTCACAGAATTGTTACAGTGCAGAAGGAGGCCATTCGGTCCATCGTGTCTGCACTGGCTCTCTGAAAGAGCAATTCACTCAGTTCCATTCCCCCGTCTTCTCCCCGTAATCCTGCACATTCTTCCTTTTCATATGACAGTCTAATTCCCTTTTGAATGCTTCAGTTGAACCTGCCTCCACCACACTCTCAGGCAGCGCATTCCAGACCTTAACCACTCTCTGCGTGAAAAAGTTTATCCTCATGTCACTTTTGCTTCTCTTACCAAACACTTTAAATCTGTGCCCTCTCGTTCGCGATCCTTTCACGAGTGAGAACAGTTTCTCTCTATCTACTCTGTCTAGTCCCCTCATGATTTTGAATACCTCTATCAAATCACCTCTCAGCCTTCGCTTCTCCAAGAAAAACAGTCCTAACTTCTCCAATATATCTTCATAACTGAAGTTTCTCATCCCTGGAACCATTCTTGTGAATCTTTTCTGTACTCTCTCCAATGCCCTCACGTCTTTCCTAAAATGTGGCACCCAGAACTGGAAGCAATACTCCAGCTGAGGCCGTATAGTGACTTATACGCTCAGCATAACTTCCTTGCCCTTGCACTCTATGCCCCTATTAATAAAGCCCAGGATACTGTAGCTTTATTAACCACTCTCTCAACCTGTCCTGCCATCTTCAATAATTTATACACCCAGGTCCCTCTGCTCCCGCACCCCCTTTAGAATTGTACCCTTTATTTTATATTGTCTCTCCATGTTCTTCCTACCAAATCATGTGAATCACTTCACATTTCTCTGCATTGAACTTCATCTGCCACCTGTCTGCCCATTCCACCAACTTGTCTATGTCCTTTTGGAGTTCTGCACTATCCTCCTCACAGTTCACAATGCTTCCAAGTTTTGTATCATCTGCAAACTTTGAAATTGCGCTGTGTACACCAAGGTCTCGGTCATTAACATATATCAGAAAAAGCAAGGGCCTCAGTAGTGACCCCTGGGGAACTCCACTACAAACCTTCCTCCAGCCCAAAAAACACCCATTAATGACTACTCTTTGTTTCCTGTCACTCAGCCAATTCCATATCCATGTTGCTACCATCCCTTTTATTCCATGAGCTACAAGTTTGCTCACAAGTCTGTTTTGTGGCACTGTATCAAATGCCTTTTGAAAGTCCATATACACCACATCAACAGCATTGCCTTCATTAACACTGTCTGTTACCTCCTCAAAAAAC
The DNA here is from genome assembly GCF_036365525.1 of Heterodontus francisci. Classification (NCBI taxonomy): domain Eukaryota; kingdom Metazoa; phylum Chordata; class Chondrichthyes; order Heterodontiformes; family Heterodontidae; genus Heterodontus; species Heterodontus francisci. Next base: position 11,167,112 of record NC_090393.1, read on the forward strand.
TCCAAAAAGTTAGGTAATGGATAGTAAACTTGATCAAGGGTATAAAAAGGGCAGCAGATTCCAACCCATCCTGCCAGTTAGGTTAAAATCACCTCCAAACAGAGCCAAGGACAACTATTAAAAGACAAGTTCACTGCACTAAATCTGGAATGCTCTGGACATGTTTGAGAGGGTTGGAGTGTCTTCATGGAGAGGTTGCGATCCGATAGTTTTAAACATGGCTTATTTTGCGCCAGAAAAAAGACACTTACAAATTCCTCTTTCAACAAGTCCTTTGTACTGAAATTATTTTTGCTTAATTCCTCAAGTTGAAGTCTATTTTTGTGTTAAAAAGCTGCGAACAGACATTGGCAGCTTGTGACAAATGGCATGCAAGATGGGATTGGTTCTCCCAAGAAAGAGCCTGCAAACATCTGATTGGCTGTCTGGGGGTGGGGTTGGGTGGGGCTCTGGGTGCAGGGGGAATAGGTCTGTAACACCTGAGTGCCAGTGTCACAGGCGCTAGCCTCCAGCATAGCTAACCAGGAATACCTGCTAGTTCAGATCTCCAGCAAACAGCCGTGGCCACAGGAAGAATCGATATATTCTTTTCTCTGTTGCAAATCCAGGTAAAGTTGCCTGTCTTCCCCTTGCCTCCAATACCACCACCCACCCCCACCCCCCCCCCCCCCACAACCCAACACGTAATCTGACTCGATCATATCAGGTTTTTAAAAAATACTTTAATGCAGCCTTCCTTTGTGTAACTGAAGTGTCAGACATTAAACATTCTGACACAGGAATGTCTGAAGGTGCACTCAGATGTATTGCTTGAATAGAACAGACTAAACTTGGCCACATAATGGCAAAATGACGCATCCAGTGGATCAGTGTATTTATATATTGAGTATGTAAAGGGTAAAACCTATGATGCAGCTTTACACTGCGCCACAAGGCATGCTGTCAATCTTCCCCAACTATCTCAGGAAGATTAACAACCCACAGGCTTTGACTCTTTTATGAGTCTCTGTCGGCTCCTAACAGGTAAGTTTTTATTAGTTTTTCCCACCCATCAAGTTAATTGGAGAAAATGCAGTCGGTCCAAACTTTGGAACTTGAAGTTTGAGTTCAAGTTCAATGTGTTATGTTTCAATCAACGCAGAAAACATAGATCTGAAATAAAGCCACGGGATTTGGGAACTGGTGTTGGAATATTCATGGTACAAACAGAAGTCTTCTTGCTGGATACAGAGTCGAGCACCATCCACCCTCTGGGGTTTCCAGTTGCAATCCAATACACTAATTAGTAATGGAGGCACTTTTTTATCATTGCTACTAAGTGTCAACATTGACACAAGATGGACTACACCAGTAGCCTCGCAATTACCATTGCAACACGATCCCTCTTTAGGTGAAATTCCTGCCCACTTACCGTCATAAGTGATGAATTTAGTCATTTTTCAACCAAATTGTGACATTCTCCCTGACTTGTATGTCTTCTTATGATTACTTCACTGAACAGCATTGACATCTAAAGGATCTTGCAGCCTTCTTGCTGTGCGGCAGGAAGAAAGCAGAGAGATGAATGGTGACAAGAACTTGAAGGCTCATATTTCACTGATTGATTGCAACTTGGCGTGCGCTCTGAAAGGCTGAGTTTTTGGGATATGGAATTTAACTGGGTTAGTCAGTGCATCGTGGGGAAGGGAGTAAAGGTGATTGAGCATTGTGTCCAATTCTAGGCACTGCACTTTAGAAAGGATGTGAAGGCTTTAGAGAGAGTGCAAAAAAGATTTACGAGAATGGTGAGGGCCTTCAGTTATGAGGATAGATTGGAAAAGCTGATGTTATTCTCCGAAAAGAAGAGCAGATGAGAGGAGATTTGATAGAGGTGTTCAAAATCATGAGGGTTCTGGACAGAGTAGATAGAGAGAAACTGCTCCCATTGGTGGAAGGACTGAAAGCCAGAGGATACAGATTTAAGGTAATTGATAAAAGATCCAAAGCTGACATGAGGAAAACCTTTTTTAAGTAACGAGTGGTTACGATCTGGAATGCACTGTCTGAGAGTGTGGTGGAAGCTGATTCAATTATGGTTTTCAAAAGGGAATTGGATAATTATCTAAAGGAAAACAATTTGCAGGGCAGGGGTGTGAGACTAGCTAAATTGCTGTTGCAGAGAGCTGGCACAAACTCGAGCGGCCAAAAGGCCTCATTTTGTGCTGTAACCATTCTATAATTCTGTGAACACATGCTAATGATAAGGTCAACAACTGTTACCAGGAGAGAGTAGAGAATGAAGAGCCACAATGAGCACCTCCATTGGTTTATTTGTTTTTTTCTTTCTTGGTTCTTGGAATATAGCGACACTGGCAAGGACGCTAATTATTGCCTATCCTTAGTTGTCCTTGAGAAGATGGTGGTGAGCCTTTTCCTTGAACCACTGCTGCATCTATCATGAGGGTGCTCCTACTAATCATGTTAAGTGGGGAATTCCAGGATATTGACCCAGCAGCAATGAAGGAACTGATGATATATATCCAAGTCAGTATGGTGTGTGACTTGGAGAGGTATAAAGCACATCGCTGTTCTTGTCCTTCTCAGTGGTAGATGTTGCAGGGAAGGAAGGTCCTGTCGAAGTAGTCTTGTGAGTTGCTGTAGTGCATCCTGTAGATGGGACATACTGCACCGGTGGTGGAGGGAGTGAATATTCAGCCCAATGGCAGGTATGTGCTGATCAAGTGGGCTGCTCTGCCCTGGATGGTGTTGAGCTTCTTGAGTGTTGTTGCAGCTGCAACCATCCAGGCAAGTGGAGAGTATTCCATCACACTCCTGACTTGTGCCTTGCAGATGGTGGAGAGACTTTGATAGACCAGGAGGTGAGCTATTTGTTTCAGAGTACCCAGAGTCTGCCCAGTTCTTTAACCATTGCAGCAACTCATCATGTTTCTTCAGTAGCGCCTCCCAAACCTGTGACCTCCAATACCTAGAAGGACAAGGGCAGCAGGTGCATGGGAACACCACCACATCCAGGTTTCCCTCCAAGTCACACACTATCCTGATTCCGTCATTGTCGCTGGATCAAGATCCTGGAACTTCTGATCTAGTGGCACTGTGGGAGCACCTTCACCATACAGACAACAGCTGTAAAGAGTATAAGGACAGAAATATAAAAGCAGGTGTAGGCCCTTCGAATCTTGTTTTCCATTCAATAAGATCATGGAATATCTTCTACCTCCAATCCACTTTCCACCCTAAAGCATATCCCTTGATTCCCTTATAAAAGCAAAATACTGCAGATGCTGGAAATCTGAAATAAAAACAGGAAACGCTGGGAATACTCAGCAGGTCTGGCAGCATTTGTAGAGAGAGAAGCAGAGTTAACATTGCAGGTCAGTGACCCTTCATCTGAAACGTTAACTCTGCCTCTCTCTCCACAGATGCTGCCAGATCTGCTGAGTATTCCCAGCATTTCCTGTTGTTATCCCTGATTCCCTTAGTGTCCAAAAATCTATTGGTCTCAGTTTTGAATATAATCAATGACTGAGCATCCACAGTTCTCCGGGGTACAGAATTCCAAAGATGCACAATCTTCTGAGTGAAGAAATTTCTCCCAATTTCAGTCCTAAGTGCCAGACGCCTTATCCTGCGACTGTGATCCTCAAATTCTATATCTTCCAGCCAAGGGAAACAGACCGGTTCAAGAAGTTCAAGGAGGTTCAAGCAGGTTCAAGGAGCAGGTCCACCACCACCTTCTGAAGGGAAACTAGGAATGGGCAATAAATGTCAGCCTTGCTAGAGACGACCACATCTCAAGAATGAATATAAAGAAATAGTTGGATCCAAAATGGTACCAGTTTGAAGTTAAAAAAGTAAGTTACCAAACCAGGCCTAGAAGCTTTATTTTGGCTTATTAATGGTAAAAGTGTTTGCTTTTCTTTCTCATTATAGAAACATCAAACTAAAGTTCATGAAGCAAATTATTAAATCTGTCCACATGGCATTTCTGCAAGATTTTATTCAGCTGAATTTTCTTTTTCCCGCCAATGAAATCATAGTGTCGATGTTGTTAATGGACATTCTTCACATGGCTTAAAGAGTGTGAATATTAAGAGCCAAAGTAAATTGACCACATCTGTTCTTTAGCGCTTGGCGTTATCATTGTGCCAATGCATCGACGAAACAACAATCCTTTGCTTGTTAACATGAAAACAGAGTTGGGTTCAGAGCTGATGATGGCCCAAATAGTGAAGTTCATCACCTAACTCAGTGAATGTAACAGTGATATTGGCTGAGGTGGAGGCTTCACCTTCATAATCTGCAGGGGGAGAGTTGAGGGGGGAGGAGAGGTGGGGTTCAATGTCTGCTGCGAGCGCAGGGAAACGATGGGCACGCCCTGGATGCCCAAGGTTCGGCCTGTAGTGGTTTTCAGACAGGTCGACAAAATGGCTGCCCAGCGCACCCTTCCCAGCCCCAGAGCAAACAGGAAGCTGCTTGCATATGTAAATTAGGGTTCCATGCCCATTTTCAGGGACAAATAGACAGAGAGCATGCTGGGCACATTCTGCCCAATTATGCTAGACAGTAAACATTCTTACCGGCAGTCCTCAAAGGGACTGCTGAAGGGGACGCTGCAAAAAAGTGGCCTGGTACGTTTAACAGGCAGGAACCTTTATGGGGCCAGGAGGAGCAGGAGCTTTCCATTGCATGGACAAGAGGAATGTTCCGGGTGTTTCCTCCAGTTGCTGTCCACTGATGCACCCAACTTGCAATGATGACTGGGGAAAATGGTGTTTCATGAAGTCAAGCTGGTGACACTAAAATGTGTGAAGTAATTCATTTTGATAGGAAGAATGAAGAATAGCAATATAAACTAAATAGACAATTTTAACAGGGGTGCAGAAACATAGACACCTGAGGGTTCACATACACAGGTCTCTGAAATTGAGTAGGCTAATAAAAAGGCATGTGGGATCCTTAGCTTTATAATTAGAGGCATAGAGTGCAAAAACAATGAAGTTATACTAAACCTTTACAAGATACTGGCTAGGCCCCAGCTGGAGTATTGTGGGTAATTCTGGGCACTACACTTTAGGAAGGATGTCAAGGCCTTGGAGACAGTGCAGAGGAGATTTACCAGAATGGCGCCAAGGATGAAAGAGTTCAGTTACGTGCACAGACTAGAGAAACTGGGGTTGTTCTCCTTAAAGCAGAGGAGGTTCAGGAGAGATTCAGTAAAGGTGTTCAAAAATCAGGAAGGGTTTTGATAAGGGTAAATAAGGAGAAACTGTCTCCTGTGGCAGTCGGGTCAGTAACCAGAGAACACAAATTTAAGATAATTGGCAAAATAACCAGAGGCGAGATGAGAATTTCTTTTTAACGCAACGAGTTGTTGTGATCTGGAACGCGCTGCCTGAAAGGGCGCTGGAAGCAGATTCAATAGTAACTTTCAAAAGGGAATTGGATAAATACTGGAAAAGGAAACAATTGCCAGGCTCTGGGGGAAAGAGCAGGGGACTGGGATTAATTGGATAGTACTTTCAAAGAGGTAAGGGACCACTGGTATTTCAATTACCAGACCCCTCGAACCAGACACGCTGTGCCAAACCATCTTTGGCACAAACCCAATTCCCTGAATGGAAAAGGTCTTGCCCTCTTAGCCCTTTCTAAGGCCCTAACCTTCTGTACTTTACATTCCTGAACAGAACCTGGCCCACTGAACCTCAGAATAGCCAAGCATAACAGTTCACACATAGATTTATCAAGTAAATAGTTCATCAGAGTGCAAGCCAGTGTAAAAAGCCCTACAGTGCATCATATTGATTGAATTAAGACCTTGTTCTGACAGCATGAAAAATAACTAATGGTATTTAGTTTATAAAACAGCCCTTCTTCAGACACACAGAGCCTCACTGTCAATCTGAGATGTTTTTCGGATGAGACGTTAAACTGAGGCCCTCTCAGGAGAGGTAAAAGATCCCACGGCACTTTGCCGAAGAAGAGCAGGGGAGTTCACGCCGGGGTCTTAGGCCATTATTTATCTCTCAACCAACACCAATAGAAACACGATGATCTGGTCATTATCATGTTAGTGTTTGTGGGAGCTTGCTGTGGGCAAATTGGCTGCGGCATTTTCTACTCTACAGCAGTGACAACATTTCAAAAAGTGCTTCATTGGCTGAAATGCACTTAGGGATGTCCTGAGGTCATGAAAGGTGCTATATAAATGCAAGTTCTTTCTTGTTCATGTTCAATAAGTGCCATCGTGGCAAGGGGAGCAAGTAAACCAGCATCTCAGAGCTGTCATTCCACCTTATTTTTTTCAATGGAAACAGAACTCAGCACTCATCTGACAACAGGAGTTGGCTCCTTACATTGTTAATCATTATTTAGACATTGAAGGACAAGTTATTAAATACACGGCTGCGCCTGAAAGGAGTTCTGCTCCAAGGGAAGCATCCATCAATTTATTAAAAGCCTCAAGCTATTGGCGGAGTCGTGCTCTTTATGGACCTGTTAGTTAGGAATGAGTGGCTGTGTTGGTACGGGTGCTTACTGATGGGGTTGACATGTCAGATGATGATGGAGCTGAAAGCCTCAGTGTTCCTCAGCTTCATTCACCTTCCATCCTAAGGCTCTCTCTTTTTCTCACCCTGTCTCTTGAGGTTCTGAGGGGATGATCGTCAATAGTTGCTGCGGATATTTACCCCATAGGTCTGGGCAGATTCTTTACAGTCGGGTTACATGTTTGCTTTCTCTTGTTCAATTTGGGAATTTTAGCAGATAAGCTCATTGGTGTCGAGAATGTCAGAGATACTGGCAGTGCCCATTTGTTTTGGAAAGTTCTCATTCTTGTCATAGAATCATTATAGCACAATAGGCCATTCAGCCCATCGAATCTATGCCAGTTTGCTTCAAAGCTCTCCATGGTCTCACTCGTACCTATCTTTATACCCTTCTCCAGTCTCACAACCCTCTGAGATCTCTGTATTCCTTCAATTCTGGCATCTTGCACATCCCGATTTTAATTGCTACATCATTGGTGGACGTGCCTTCAGCTGCCTAGGTCCCAATCCCTGGAATTCTCTCCCTAAACCTCTCCGTCCCTCTACCTCTCTCTCCTCCTTTAAGACGCTCCTTAAAACCTACCTCTTTGACTAAGCTTTCGGTCACCTGCCCTCTGTATGTGGCTCGGTGTCAAAATTTTGTTTGATAATCACTGCTGTGAAGCATTTTGAGACGTTTTACTACATTAAAGTCGCAAGTTGTTGTTGAAACCTGTAATGCTATTTATGATCCGTCATAAACTTCCAAACACTGTGATCTGTGGAACTGGCACTATTCAAAGGCGCACAAACACCATGTTGCCCTCGATTTTAACTGCACCATCCCAGAAGAAAGAAGGTTTAGAGGGAAGGGGGTGGGATAGTGTTGGGGATGCGGGTGAGCAGTTAAACATGGAGCAGCCGACTGCAGTATTAAATCTCAGGCACCAAGGACATTTGTCCCAAACTTGACACGGTCTTCTTAAACATGCAGTTCAGGCCTTGATGATGTCATTGAGGCCCAGTTCACCATTTTAACCCATGACCTGAGTGGGGAGAAGAAATGATGGCTCCCCCACTCAGGCCAAACCAAAGCCATCGGCAACAGCAGCAACAGGGCCTTTTTTGAGGGCATCGTTGGTGAGACCAGCATTTATTGCCCATCTCTAATTGCCTTTGAGAAAGTGGTGGTGAGCTGCCTTCTTGAACCGCTGCAGCCCTTGTGGTATAGGTACACCCACAGTGCTGTTAGGAAGGGAGTTCCAGGATTTTGACCCAGCGACAGTGAACGAACGGTGATATAGTTCCAAGTCAGGATGGTGTGTGACTAGTTTTGTGGAAGGGGCCTGAACCTGTCTGTGTGAAAGTTCAGGGAAAACATGAAGCATAAGTGGTTTTTGGGTGTAACTTGCGTACGTTTGAAATTCCCTCCATCTTTTCCTCTGGCCTGGGTTGCGCTGGTGTAATGAACGGAAACTCGACCCCTCGTTCTTTGATTTGTTTCGTTATTGAATATCAGCTTGCCAGCTGTGACCAGAACAGGCCTCTGTTTCACGCTGAGGCAAGTTTTAGTTCTCAGAGCTAATGAAGAAAAACAGGGAAGTGATCAGATTGGTAAACAAAGGAAATGAACAGTGAGCCAAAGGGCTTCTCTCCTTCAGATAGATATTCCTTCTGTCTGCTGACTCCCCAACAGAAACCTCCAGTGGATGTTTCGCCGGCTCAGATGTGTTTGGAGGGAGCTCAGGGCTCTCCCTCTGAGGCTTTGATATGTAATTTCTCTTTGATATGTTTGTTTGGAAGAGCGTTGATGGGAGGGGGGTTCGGGGTGGGATGGTGTTTGGGAAGTGCTGAGGTTTAGCAACTACATTCCCTTCTATCCCTGGCTAATTTCTGCTGTATTAATTCTGTAGTCATATCTTGCAATTTTAATTAATTATCGTATAACTTGCTCCAAAAGCCTTATCTCTCAGTAGGCTTTTGGCACCTGAGACTTGTGCGCTAGTTTAGGGAAGCCTGCACTGAACCAAGACTTCTCTTTATTCCTACTCAATGTGGCCACATTCAGGATTTTGTATTATGATCTATGAATTGGGAATTTGAAGATTAGTGGGCTCTGTCTTCAGCTGGAGTGGTTTGATAGGCCGAGGTATGTTTACAGTATGTTACTGGACTCATAAACCGGAGAATGTTAGTTCAAATTCCATTCTGGCAGCTCGTGAGTTTGAATGTAAAGATAAACCCGAGAAATAAAAGCTGTTAAAGCCCAACTTATGACCATTAGGGAAGGAAATCTACCATCCTTACCCAGTCTGGCCTATATGTGATTTCAGTCACACACCAATGTGGTTGAGTCTTACCTTCCCTCTGAATTGGCCTAGCAAGCCACACAGTTGTATCAACCAGTGAGAGAGACGACCAACAATCACCACATGGGCAGCAGTGGTTCAAGAAGCAGGCCCTCCTTCACCTTTTCAGAGGTACTAGAGATTCACACTAAATGCCAGCCTAGCCAGTGACACTCACATTCTGAGAATTAATTTTTTTAAAAAGGCAATTATGAAGGGACGTGAGGTGGAAAACTCCCATTGAGCCTTTTTATAAGAAAAAAATGCCGAATAACCGAGGTGATGCATCAAGGTTCAGGGTAGAGGTTAATAGTGTGAAAAAGGTTACAGCAGACAAGCTGGGCTGAATTTTACCATTGGCTTCAGGACCCCGACGTCGGGGCAAAAAGTGAGTCCCGAGCCTCCACTCGCCGGCACCAGGACGTGCTCGGCCATCTTACCGCAGGCCATCTCCTAATTGGCCGCTTGCAGGTCTGCCGTCCAATTAAGGATGACCAGCGGGGTCCAAATGCTGCCGGTCCAATCAGAGGGTCAACAGCTCTGACGCCTCAGCAGTGCCACTGGGAGAGGTGGGCAGTGCTGGGACAGGTAGGAGACCTCGGGAGCTCAGACAGGTAAGTAAATTTAAAAAATTCACCGGGCCAAGCGTTGGTGGGAAAACGGTTCTGACGGCATCATTGGGCCGCGGGGGCTGCCTTCCCTGCCCAGGGCCCCTTCTGTGAGCCTTGGAGCCTCTGGCTCCGATGGTCCCCCGGGCAACCACAGGAAGGCCGCCTTCATGAAGCTGGCGGCCCCCCCCCATGTGGCAGGGGGCTGCCCTCTGTAAGTAAAATGCCAGCAGCTCCATAAAATGGGACTGTAATTATGCAAATTGGCTGCCACCTCCTTGGAGTCGGCAGCCAATCTGCTTCGCAGCCCGCCATTGGGTAACCTCCCTGGCAGCAAGACTGTGTGGAATGATGTCCCGCTGTGCTTTGCCGCTATTTAACCAGCCTCTCAGCCAGTGGCCATTAAAATTCTGCCATGTAAAAATCTGGAAATAGCAATTAGACAATGCCAAGCATTGGTTTTTAAAAATGCTGTGACTGTAGGAGGAAGGGAGGTGAGTTTGTCGAATTTCACATGATTGAAAAGAATGAGCTGGAGTAGGAGACAGTGTAACATGTTTTGATTCCACACGGTGAAGATACAGAGAGAAGTAAGACTGTAGGATAACATATTTGCAACTTAGGAGGAGGAACAGGGGAAATGCAAAGTGACCTTTCTATCCATCGTATTCGGCCTGGAGTCTCAGTTGATTAAACACATTCCACAGACTGACCATGGCATAGGACTGATAATATACATATCCCACTTCTCCTGCTGTCTTGTAATCTTATTATACACATTACACATATTCCATGACCTGTGACTCAGGTAGAGTGGAATGTGTATAATAAGAATGTATTATGCAAGAGAAAAATTCATTACGACCTGTTTTTGGACATTTCTAGTGTATATCTGGCCCAGGAGGCCCGAGGCAGAAATTAGGCCTTGGACCTCATTGGGATGAGCTGCCAGCCCCTATTGTAAAATGGGTGCAGTGATGTTGAATTTCTCCCTCTTACTTGTATTAAACACCCTGCTTTGCCTGGGGCCTCTGTCTTATTACACACTCAGCTTGATGCCTTGCGGCCCTATAACAACCATTCTAGTCTGCCTGGGCCTGTTGCACAATTCATACTCTCCCTGAGCTCTTGTGGTTCTATCACATACTCTCGTCATAAAGAAAGAAAGACTTGCATTTCTATAGCACCTTTCATGACTTCAGGACATCCCAAAATGCTTTACAGCCAATGAAGTACTTTTGAAGTGAAGTCACTATAATGCATGAAAACAGCAGCCAATTTTCGCACAGCAAGCTTCCACAAACAGCCATGTGATAACGATCATTTGTTTTTTTTGTGATGTTGGCTGAGGGATAAATATTGGCCAGGGCTCTGCGAGAACTCCCCTGCTCGTCTTTGAACTAGCACCGTGGGATCTTCTAGATCCACCTGAGAGGTTAGACGGGCCCTCGGTTTGATGTCTCCTCCGGAAGACGGTACATCCGACAGTGCAGCACTCCCTAAGAATCACGCTGGGTCTTGTAGTCCTATTACACTCTCATTTGGTGGCCTTGTTATAATGCCTATCATACCCTGCCTGAGTGGGGGTCTTATTATACATTTCCCATTAGCCTGGGTTTCACAATCCTATCTCGTTCATGTAACATTCCATATTACCCGCTGGTGTGGTAAGGGTTAATACAGTTGTACCAGTCAATGAGATGCAGTCACCACAGAGCTCGGGGGCCTGCAAGAGGTGTGTTTTTCCTGCGAGCCCATCATCTGGTCCCTAAAGAGCTGTGAGTTTGTTTAATTCCCCACTGATGCCAGATCCTGTTGGTGCCAGGATGAGTGATGGGCTGCCAGAATGATTGACACAATGTTCATTCAATTACTTGTGCTAGCTCTCTTCAAGAACTCTCCCTGTCACTTATGGCTCCTTGATGTTCTATAGAACAGTCAACTCCTTTATTGCAACAACTAAATGCTACTATATGGTTCCTCATAATACATCCTTTTGTGCTTAAAGGTAGCAAATGGCTCCATATTTCGACAAAATGTTTTCGAACCATAAAACGTACGGCAGATTTCTCCTTTTTTGCTTTCTGTCGCAAAGCAACCCAAAACAGGTAGCGGGAAGGGAATCCAGTTCTGTAGAAAGTATAAATATCACTGTGGTGTTAGTCATACCCCTACAATTCTCCGCAATCTCGGCGCTCCTCCAATTCTGGCCTCTTATGCATCCTTAATTTTCACCACTTCACTATTGGCGGTCGTGCCTTCAGCAGCCCTAGGGCTCTGGAATTCCCTCCCTAAACTTCTCCGCCTCACTATCTTTCTCTCCTCCTTTAAAGACTCTTCTTAAAAAGCTATGTCTTAGACCAACCTGTCCAAATATCTCCTTTTGTGACTCAATGACAAATTGTGTCTGATTACGCTCCTGTGAGGCACCTTGGGACATTTTCCTATGTTAAAGGCACTATATAAATGCAAGATGTTACTGATAGCTTCTGTGATGTCACAGGGTTTTTAAAAATTCTTTCACGGGATGTGGGTATCACTGACAAGGTCAGCATTTGTTACCCATCTCTAATTCCCCTTGTGGTGGTGATGAGCTGCCTTCTTGAATTGCTGCAGTCCATCTGGTGCGGGTACACCCACAGTTCTGTTAGGGAGGGAGTTCCAGGATTTTGACCCAGCAACAATGAAGAAACAGTGATATATTTCCAAGTCAGGATGGTGTGTGGATTGGAGGGGGAACTTACAGGTGGTGGTGTTCCCATGCATCTGCTGTCCTTGTTCTTCTAGGTAGAAGAGGTCGCGGGTGTGGAAGGTGCTGTCGAAGAAGGCATGGCGAGTTGCTGCAGTGTATCTTGTATATGATACACACAGCTGCCACTATGCGTTGGTGGTGGAGGGAGTGAATGTTTAATGTGCTGGATAGGATGCAGATCAAGTGGGCTGCTTTGTCCTGGATGGCGTCAAGCTTCTTGAGTGTTGTTGGAGCTGTACTCATCCAGGCAAGTGGAGAGTATTCCATCACACTCCTTATATGTGCCTTTTAGATGGTGGACAGGTTTTGAGGAGTCAGGAGGTGGGTTACTCGCCACTGAATTTCCAGCCACTGACCTGCTCCTGTCGGCACAGTATTTATGTGGCTGGTCCTGTTCAGTTTCTGGTCAATGGTAAAGCCCAGCATGTTGATAGCAATAATAAAGAAGAAATGAGCAACATGAAAATAATCCCTTTCGTAACCGTGATACACCCGCTATAAAAATTACATTAAAAATAATTTGATAAAGTTTCCATCTGTTAATATGAATAAGTACATAATACAGGTCAAAAGACAGACAGTGCCAGTTTGGACATTGCTTTGGTTTAATCTAATAGCCATTCCCAACATCAATTTGAACTATTCTTCCTGATAGGCTAAAAGCCAGTGCCTGTCAGCTGTGAGTTGGTAGTGCTCTTGTCTCTGAGTGAGAAGGTTGTATATTCAAATCCCATGCTAGGGTTGGAGTGCAAAAGTAATAGCAGTACTGAGAGAGTGCTGTGCTGTTAGAGGCTCTGCCTTTCAGGTAATGCATTGAGTAAATGAAAGGATCCACAGCTGTATTGTGAAGAAGACCATTGGAGTTCTCCCCGGTGAACTGACCATTATTTATCCCTCAATCAAAATCACAAAACTCGTCATTGAAATAGCCACTATCACATTGCTGTTTGTGGGATCTGATTGTGTGCAAATTGGTTGCTGCGTTTCCAACTTTACAACAGTAACTACACTTCAGAAGTACTTCATTGGCTGTAAAGCACTTTGACAAATATATGAATATGAATAGGAAGGGAATAGAGGGATATGGGCCCCGGAAGTGCAGAAGGTGTTAGTTTAGGCAGGCATCAAGATCGGCGCGCGCTTGGAGGGCCGAATGGCCTGTTCCTGTGCTGTACTGTTCTTTGTTCTTTGAGATGCCCAGTGGTTGTGAAAGGTGCTGCAGAAATGCAAGTCTTTCTCTCCATTGTTGCACTGTAAGCCAAGGGACTAGCGGGCAGTCATAAAGGCGGGGCTAAAGTGTGGCGAGTCGAAAAGACTTAGCAGTTGGCAGGAAAAAAGACAAAAGCGCAAGGGGAGAGCCAACTGTGTAAGAGCCCCGACAAACAAATTTTTCTGCAGCACCTGTGGAAGAGTCTGCCACTCTAGAATTGGCCTTTATAGCCACTCCAGGCGCTGCTTCACAAACCACTGACCACCTCCAGGCGCTTACCCATTGTCTCTCAAGATAAGGAGGCCAAAGAAGAAGAAGCATTCAAAAAGGCCATAAATTGCAGACACAGTGCGGATAAGTTGACCTTTGGCCAATAGTGTAAACTGGGCGATATTGGATAGGCTGCATGTTATCCACTCCTCCCTATTGTTCTTTTTCAATTACCTCAAGGGTGAGGAAGACTGGATAAAGTGTCTAACACCCAGTCAATCCAATATCACCCGTTGTACTACCTCCATTCTTTAAATGTGAACTTCATCACCTTTGGTTTAAAGCCTTTGTCAGCAGGGACTCTGATTTTCAGGGGTTACAAATTAGCCGTTTATCTTTTAATGGAAAAATATTTCTCCCCTTCAAGGTTGGGACGCAAACAACTCTGGGAATCGAGTTACAAATCACTATTTGAAAGTCCCTCTCATTGGCCCATGGCTCAGTGGGTAGCACTCTCGCCTCTGAGTGCAAAGGTCATGGATTCACATGCCCACTCGATAGATTTGAGCATGTCAGCTAGGCTGTTACTTGCGCAGTACTGAGGGAGTGCTGCACTGTCAGAGGTGCTGTCAGAAGCGCTGTCTTTCAGATAATATGTTAGCTGAGGTCCTATCTGCCATCCCAGGTGAATGTAAAGGATCCACTGACTCATTTTTGAAGAAAATCAGGGGTGTTATCCTTGGTGCCCTGGTCATTATTTATCCCTCAACCAACATCACTAAAAACAGATTATCTGGTTATTATCACAAAAGTACGTCATTGGCTGTAAAGTGGTTTGGGACGTCCTGAGGACGTGAAAGGCGCTATATAAATGTGAGTCTTTCTTTCTTGAAACAGCCTCTATTCCCCCCTCAAGCATTCCCAGGACCTCGAATCTGCATGGAAATCTTTATTTCCTGCAGAACCTCCCAGTAACCTAACACGTACAGCTTTTAGAAAACCCAAATATGGCATCATTTAACCATGACTGCCCTGTCAATCTCGTGGCCCCCTCTGACACGTTTCCGTCTCGGAGATGTCCTAGCTGCACTGCGGGCATTGTCCCCTCATCAGGGTTTCTCAACTTAAGATAAGACAAAGTCCTTAAAATGACTGATTGTTCAGTGGACACTTAACGGGCTTGAACTGTTTCCCTCTGGTTCTCCGATAATTGTTTTAATGTAAGAAAATACAAGTGTAATTGCCCGAGTAATTATCCTGCTGTGTCGCAGAAGCACAAAAAGATCATTGGATTAAAAAAGAATTTTAATGGCCTTGAGAGTATTTGATTCTCTTGTGTTCAGGGAGTTAACAGTATAAACCATTCAAACTGTAATTAGATTAAATGATAACCTTTGGTCTTTAAACTGAAGGAGGTTAAAGTTAGTTGCCATTTAACCTGCGCCGTGACCTCAACTGAGCAATCTTTCCTCTTCCTGGAGTAAGGGGAATCTGGTGCCGAGCTAGGGAGATTGAGTTGCATGGCTGTGTTGATACATGAGTCTCGCATATTAAAGGCAAGGCACCTGAGTGCAGACAGAGAGCCAGGCTTGAAGATTTAACCCTTTAAAGGCGGGGACCTCAGCAAATTCAAAGGAGTGAAAAAAATTCTCAGGGGGTGATTCTGCAGCCCAGCATTCCCAACAAGGAGCAATGATTGCAGAGAACACAGGTCGAGGATGTCCCTGCATTCAGGAGAAGTGGGCACTGCTGGCGAGGCCAGCATTTATTGCCGTGTTATATTTGGGTGGCACTAACAAACAAGATGGACACCAAGCATGGCCAGTTCAAGCAAGTGTTTATTTACGTCATGATGCCATCACGTCATTATGTCATCACATCATTAGCATATTATACGTATACATTATACTTCTTTCCCTTTCACAAGAAAAGTGTTTTTCTCTGCAATGAACTATATTTACAAATCAGGTTTAATAACTGGTTTACAAAGCCTTTCTCATCTCCTTACAGCTTCAAGTGTCGAGGCAGGTTTTGGACAGCTTGGTTTAGGTTCAGAACGTAGAGAAGATCTTGTCCCTTTCTCAAAAATTGGTGTTTCAGACACTGAAGTCTGAACTGGTTCAAACCCTAACATGAGCTTGTAATCAATTGGATCATGCTCATGTTTTGGTTCATCCCATGTCAGGATCATGTGACCCACATGGACTCTTTGAAATGGTCAAGTTGACCAGACCGTGATTGCAAAGGAGTTTTAGGCAGCTTGTTCTACAGCCTTGGCAGATAATACATTTGCTAACTATGAATTTCATACTGACTATTCCTGTGTGTTCAGTATGGAGTTCTAACACGTTATGACCCCACTTAATGCAGCCCTTTTCACGTAACAACTCATTGCAATGATTGTGGAACAGTTTCAGTTTCTCACTTGCCAAATTCTGTCCATCCATTCCATGTCTGTTCGTAGAATCTTTTCAACACTGAGTCTTTCTGAGATTCAGCCGCAATTTCAGTTGCAGTGATTGGAAAGTCATTATCTACTGCTCCTATTGTGAAGATTGCACCTTCACAGCTGCTTCTGAGTCCTCATGTGACAAATGTGACAGTGATAGCATTCTCTTTTGAACTGCAATATTCGATGTTGTAATCATACCGTGAGAGATGTACAGCTCACCGCTGCATCCTTGAATCCACCATTGTCAGTATTGCAGACTTTGGTCCCAGAATAACTACTAAGCGTTTATGATCTGTTACTAGTGTAAAGTTTCTACCCAACAAAAAGTGGTGGAACATTTTGATTCCAAAGATGATTCCAAGCACTTCCTTTTCTCTCTGTGCATAGTTGTGTTCTCTCTTGATGGGGGTATGTGACACAAATAATATGGACTTCTCTTGACCATCCTCCATGACATGACTGATCACTGTTCCAACTCCATAGTTTGAAGTGTCACTTGCTAGCTTCAGGTCATATTTGTGTCGTAATGAATGAGTAATGCATCACTGGTCAAGCTTCCCTTACATGACTCGTAAGTATCATGTTGTGCTTTAGACCATTCCCATTTCACATCTTTCTTCAACAACTCATGTAGTGGAGCTAACACCATTGCAAGCTCAGGAAGAAATCGTGAGTAGTATTGGACCATGCCTCGAAAAGATTTAAGATCAGACACATCTTTTGGCTTTGGGGCATTGATGATAGCCTCTATCTTTTTTTTCATTGGCTGTAGTCCTTTTTCAATGATTTTCAAGACAAGGTACACTACCTCAGATTGCACAAAGGCATGCTTTCTCTTTATTAACTTCACATTGTGATCATTGAGCCTTTTTAACACTTCATTCAACACGAAGATTCTCTTCCTCTGTTGCAGTCGCGATCAACACACCATCCTGATTACACAAGCAAGGTGGCACTCCTTGCAAAATCATATCCATTGCAATTTGGAAGATTTTTGGAGAAGATTTCACACCATAGGGCAGCTTCATGTAGGAGTATAACCCCATGTGTGTGTTTATTTTGAGATATTGCTGGCGCTCTCAATCCACATTAAGCTGTGCATAAGGAAGGGACATAGCTTGGATTCTGCTGAGTCTGTATACAAATCTTGAGAGGTCACTAGTGGATACTAATCATTATCCTACTGCCTGGTTGATTGTAGTCCCCGCATAGTCTTACAGTTTTTTCTGATGGGCACTTCTACAATTGGATCACTGTGGTCAATTTTCACTTGCACACCATTTCCCTCTAGCTTCTTTAGTTCCTTTTCAACCTGGGTTTTGAGAGCATTAGGAAACAGCCTAGCCTTGCAACATACTGTTGGTGCATCAGACCTAATTCGGATGTGCGCTTACCCAAAAATGAGCACTTTGAAAGCCATGCATACTAGGATCCTACGGCATCCCATTCAACTGAGGAGACAGCTTGAGGCTCAGGCTTTGCACAATCAGCCAAAATCTCTGCCATCCAAGCAGATGGGTCATTAGAAGGTGGCTGATCTTGTTCACTGCAGTACCTGCTGCCTATATTGTCCAGCTTTTGTCCCATTCATTTTCTGCGATATATTTGGGTGGCACAAACAAACAAGATTGTCACCAAGCATGGTCAGTTCAAGGAAGTGTTTATTTATGTCATGAACATATTGTACAAATACATTGCATCGCCCATCCCTAGTTGCCCTTGAGATGGTGGTGGTGAACCACTTCCTTGATAACTGAGTGGCTTGTTAGACCATTTGAGAGGCCAGACCAGGTACGAAAAGTAGATTTCATTCCCAAACAGGCATTAATGAACTAGGTGGGCTTGTACAACAACCCAGTAGTTACATAATCACCATTGTAGACATTAGCATTTTAATTCCAAATTCCTTTAATTAAGTGAACTCAAACTCACCAGCTGCTATGGTGAGATTTAAACTCACATCCATCTGCCTATTAGTCCAGGCCTCAGGATTACTAATCCAGCAACATAACTACTATACTGCTACCCCTGCTTGCTTTGTCAGTGATTCATACAGCCTGCACTTCCACATAGCCAGGATTACTCCAATTTAGAAAACTAAAATATGGGTCGGTTTCCGCATCCCGTCTTTCGCTTCCCTCTTGTTTCAGTTGAAAAGTGAGGTGGGAGAGCCGCCAGTTTCCTTTGAACCTGCCCCCGACCACTGACCTCTGACCCTTTTCCAGCTCCGGCTGTGACGCCCGGCTGAACTCCAGGGGGAAAGTCCCACTGCCATGGGGGTTTGAGGGGAGCCCACCGGCGCGTCAAGGGGATTTCCACTGGTGCTGCAGTGGGCAGTGCCATTGCAGTACCAGAGCAAGGAGCCTTACAGGGGTGAGGATGGCCCTCAGGCCTTCAGCAGGTGAGCGTTGTGTTCATATTCAAGGGAGCGGAGGCTTTTGGAAGGATGCTGCCCATTATTGGCAGAGATCAAGCCCTTCACTGCCCCTTCCGAGGGCCTCCCATCACCTTCAACATGGATACTTCAGGAAGTGGCAGGAAGTAGGGTGGAGACAAGAGAAACCTGCCAGGGACCTGGAATTCAAATAGCATCCCCTCATCCCCACCCCCTCATCCCCCCCTGCCCACTCCCTCATCCCCACCTCTTCATCTCCACTCCCTCATCCCCACCCCCTCATCCCCACCCCCTCATCCCCACTCCCCACCACCACCTCGCATTATATAGTAGGTACGTCTCTCTACATGTAGCACTTGGCCAATGTCATCTCCGGATACCATCGCCTGAGGAGAGGAATCTTCCTGACAATTGTTTCCCTTATTGGTGCTGGGGTACTTTTTTTCCTCTCCCAGGAGATTAGCTGGCTGCAGGAATGTGGGGAGAGGGTCAGGGTGTTTCAGTCATCGTCAGTGTGAGACAGGCTTAACGGAGCAGCTGCTCTTTTCCAGGTCAACTTTGTATGTTAAAGAAATTCCACTGAAAATAACAGCTGTCTTTCCCTTTAAGATACAGCCATTATAATAATATGTGTGGGGGTGAAAAAATTATGTAAATATATTGGATTATAAAAAAAAAACAGTTGGCTAAACAGGCCACTTCCAAAGATAATAGTTGCATTCAGTGCAAAAGCCTGTAGGTTGTCTGATGGCTGGTTTCTAAAGTTTGTGAAGGTCTTCATTATTTCTCTGTTTACTTTCTATCAGCAGTGGGTATCTACTGCTTATTTGCCTTGCAGCAGTTTACATATTTTATTCCAATAAATTTCTTTTTTACATATCCGACTATAAGAAAGCACAACACAACACTTCCTCCCATCCCCGTCTCTTTTTTAAAAGGTCCCGGGGTTGATGCCCATACAGTGCAGAGCTAGCTGATTTGAGCCAGGGTACTGATATGGGGTCCGACATTTTACCCTCACAGGACATTGGAATAGGAGGAGGCCATTCAGCCCCCGAGCCTATTGCATCATTCAATGAGAGCATGGCTGATCCACAGCCTAATCCGCCTTTGCCCCACATCCCTTAATATCTTTGAATAACAAAATTCTGTCAATCTCAGATTTAAAATAAACAATTGATGTAGCATCAATTGCTAGTTGTGGAAAAGAGTTCGAAAATTCTACCATCGTATGCCTGTAGAAGTGTTTTCTAACTTCATTCCTTAACGGACTGGCTCTAATTTTTAGGCTATGTCTCCTAGTCCTAGACTCCCCAACCACCAGAAATAGTCTCTCTATTACCCCTCTCTTTCATCATCCCTGAGATAGGAACTCGGGGGGAAAACATTGTCAACAACAACTGGCATTTTTATAGCACCCTAAACATAGAAAAATATCCCAAGGCATTTCACAATGGTGTAATAAGGGTGGCAATTCAAGAGAGGAGGTATCAGGAGGGCTAATCAAAAGCTTGGCCAAAGACATGGCTTTTAAGGGCTTAAAGGAAAAGCAGACGGTGGAAGGGTTCAAAGAGCAAATGTCAAAGCATGGGGTCTGGGCAGCTGAAGGTATGGTTGTCAATGGTGGGTCATAAGGAAGGCCGGGCTTCATACGTGGCCAGATGTGAGGCAACAGAGAGTGCGGTGGAGGGTGTAAGGTGATAGAGCTGGATGAGAAGACAGAGGTAGGGAGGGCAACACCATGAGGGGATTTAAACAAAAGGGTGAACGTTTTAATTTGAGGCGTTGGGGGGAATGGCGGGGGACAATGTAAGACTTACATGGTGCTGGGTGAACAGGAACAATCAGGATTCCATCTACTGGCTATTATCCCATGGCTCCTTTTGGAAAGTGTAACTGCATTGACATTGGCTGAGCCCAGGATTCGGCAGTGGTGAAAACCCTCCCGACATTTAAATAGTCTGGGAAAGGTCATCTATGAAACTAGCTGGTTGTATTTGGAACCATGACAACCTATGGAAGAAAGGCAGCCTATGGAACCACATCTCTTCATGAATCATTCCCTTCAAACAAAGCTGGGCAGAAATTAGACCAAGAGGGAAAAAAGCTCTGGGTGAGTTACATAGAATATACAGCACAGAAACAGGCCATTTGGCCCAACTGGTCTATGCCGATGTTTATGCTCCACAGGAACCTCCTCCCACTCTTCTTCATTTAACCCTATTAACATATCCTTCTATTCCTTTCTCCCTCATGTGTTTATCCAGCTTCCCCTTAAATATATCTACACCATTCGCCTCAACCACTCTGTGTGGTAGTGAGTTCCACATACTCACCACTCTCTAGATAAAGAGGTTTCTCCTGAATCCCCCATTAGATTTCTTAGTGACTGTCTTATATCTATGATCCCTAGATTTGGTCTCCCCAACAAGTGGAATCATCTTCCCTATGCCTACCCTATCGAACCTCCTCATGATTTTATTTCCGGGGAGGATTTTATCTGGTTGCTTGCATCATTAACAAAAGAAAGGATACATCCTCAAGTTGAATATTTCAGGTAAAATTCAAAACAATTCCAAAAGATCCCCTTCAATATTTCAGCAGTGAAACTGATCAATGGTAAACCTTCCCCGTCACCATCCTTAACATGTGTTTCTTTGGACTCTTTTGCTCCAAAGGCTATCATCCAAAAGGAATGTGTCACACTTTCGGGATCAGCAGCCGCCTCACAGTATTTAGCATTTAAATGTTTTATTGTTTTGCCCACTGCTGAGGGTGCTGACTCGGTTTAGAGTGTAGTTCCAGGGCAAGGAGTCTCTTGAAGAATCTCATCCAAGTTTCTAGTAGAAGTCACTAAGTCATAACCAGGATCCGCAGGCTTTGGGGGCGGAACCTGCCAGGACAGTACTGTGGGACAGCTGCACTGTCGGTGATGCCATCTATCGAGTGAAACATTAAAATGAGGCCCCCATCTTCTCTCTCAGGTGGACGTAAAGACCCCCTGGCCACTATTTTGAAGACGAGTAGGGGAGTTCTGGCCAATATTTATCCCTCAATCGACATCACTAGAACAGATTATTTGGTCATTATCATATTACTGTATGTGGGAGCTTGTTGTGCGTATATTGGCTGCCGCGCTTCCTACATTCCAACTTGCATTTATGTATCGCCTTGCACAAAGCACTTCACAGCCAATGATTTATGACTGTAGTCGTTGTCGTTATGGAGGCAAATATGGCAGGTAACTTGCGCACAGCAAGCTCCCACAACCAGCAAGTAAGATAAATGACAAGTTGATCTGTTTTTCTGGGCATCAGTCGA
Organism: Heterodontus francisci; assembly: GCF_036365525.1. Lineage (NCBI taxonomy): Eukaryota > Metazoa > Chordata > Chondrichthyes > Heterodontiformes > Heterodontidae > Heterodontus > Heterodontus francisci. Next base: position 11,188,932 of record NC_090393.1, read on the forward strand.
GGGATGAATGTTGGTCAGGACACCAGGCGAATCCCTTATTTTTTTCAAACACTACATCTTTTCATCCACCTAAATGGACCAAAGGAGCCCCAGTTCAACACCTCATCCAAGCTATGGCACCTCTGGCAATGCAGTACCCCCTCAGTAAGGAAATGAATCAGGGCGCTGAGCTATTCACAAAATTAATTTTGACTGAGATCATTGCACAGAGTAGAACAGAGCACAGGCTGCGTTCAAAACCTCCCCCTCCCCTACCCTAGCCCTCAGTGTGCGAGTATTTAGTGGGAAATGTTCAGGGCTGGAATTTCCATTCACATTCATTGTTGAAGGGAGGTTTTTTTTGCAATGAAATAGTTCATAAAATACCAGTAAAACAAGGCTGTACATCAAAGCACGATAATAGCAGAGAATTGGTCAGTGAAATGTGTAGGGGTTCACACATTGAAAGAGATATACAGTGCTATAAAATGGTATTTTACCACACAAGCCTGGTGTACGCAGATCACCAGATGGAATCCAGGGGAACTTCAGAGGGACACGTGCTGTACTTCCTTCCATAGCCCTAGTAAAAATATTTATGGGCAAATCTAGCCCTTGGCAACCCATGAAAGTAGTGAAATCTGTATCTCTGTTCCTGCAACTAGGTTTTACACTAAAAGGGGAGAGAGTTCAAACAATCTTTGAGAAATATCAATGTAATTAAGACAGCACTGTTCGATTTTGATTGATGTTGTATGATGAAGTATTTGGCTCCTGATTATTTGGATGTGCTTTCATACACTTAACAAGGACCAAAATTAAACACAATTCCAATGATTTGCTGCCAGGTTTTACCGATGGATCACATGCTCCCACCAGACAGTGAATTTATTTTTACCATTTTCACTTTGTAAGATTTCATCCGGGAGTCATAGATTACCCTAAAAGGGGGTTGAAGTCATAGGTGGTTTTAAAACAGTTTATTAAGAAGCAACAGTTTAGATACATTATCTAAATAGACAGAAAAGACGTACAACCCGTAACAGGTGAGAAGGTTTTACCAGACAAACGGATGGGGGGAGCAGAGGGATGCTGATCTCCGTAGCTGGTGGTTGCGGTCTGTTCTGCTCATGGTCTTCTTGAGCTGGCCGGGGTGTTAGTCTGGAGCTAGCATGGATCCACTTCAGAAAGCTCTTTCCCATCCAAAGCATTTTTTCCTATCCCAAGTACCTTATTTCTAGGGGACTGGTGGGTGTCTCCATCCTATCACTTATTCAACTGTCGAATTACCTAGGGACAGATACCCAAGGTAGATCCCTCCTATTTCAGTCTGCCAGCCCATGATGTCATCTCGTGGCTTATCTCTTGCTGGGACATCTAGCTAACCTTACTCAAACAGTAGGCTTAGATATGGGGTGTGAGGTTCCCACCTTATCAGGCCTAGGACTGTTGTGTACCAGGCCTGTGCTAGAGTGATCTCCTTGGCAGAGATAACTGGCCCTGTGCCAGCTTGGCAGGCTACTATAGAATCTTTCTTAACACGGGAGAAAGAGAGAGAGAGAGACCGATTTCTATAATAAACTAATTTCTTAATATTTTATAAGATCATTAGACAGCCGTTTCTTACAATTACTGTCAGTTGGAAATCCAAATATTGCCAAATATTGATGCGTCTCCAAGCACCACAGGTAGGCTCATTACTCACGCAGTCTTTCACTCACAACCCCTAGCTCTACACATGCAACCACACACGCACACGTACACACACATGCAAACACGTATACATACACACGTACACACACATGCAAATACACAAGCATATACACATACATATGCAAGAACCTGCAGAGCCCAACAGAATATTTGGAAGTATGATTACTTTCAATTTCTCACCTCACAAGTTTGCCCCTGTCATTGAAGGTGAGGAAAGGAAAGAGCGTGCATTTATATAACACCTTTCACATCCTCAGGACATCCCAATGTGCTTTGCAGCCAATAAATTAACATTTGAGGTGTTGATATATTGGCAAACATGGCAGCCAATTTGCACGCAGCAAGATCCCACAAACAGCAATGAGATGAATGACTAGTTAATCTGGTTGAGGGATGAATGTTCACCAGGATCACCAGCAGATCTCCCCTGCTCCTCTTCAAATAATGCCATGTGATCATTTGCATCCACAGAAACAGGTAGACAGGGCTTTGATTTAATGTCTCTTCCAAAAGTTAGCACTCGCGATAGCGCAATGCTCCCTCAGCACTGGCATGTCAGGGGGATTTGAATCTACAGCCGCTGACTCAGAGAGAGAATTGCTACTCACCAGGCCACTACAGAAACATCTGGCCTGTCGAGGTCATCTTACCCTTCTAATGACAAGCAAACTCAGGACTAAATGTCCCGCTGTAGAATTGACAGTCCCTCGATGCAAGCTATACAACGTCTCAGATTAATGAGGTGTTGTACTGTTCTCCAATATTCCCCTAGGTTTCTCAATAGGATAACTCAGAATAAAGGATCTATTAAATTCACATCAGGTTATTCCTAGCATATCAGCCTTAGCTCAGTGGTATCACACTTGCTTCTTAGTCTGAAGGTGAGGTGTTCAAGTCCCCCTCTAGAGATAGGATTGCATGATCTAGATTGATGCAATAGCTTGCAATCATTTAGTTTTTTTAACGCACTGAAGTATCTGTTGGTGTTTCACAGGAGCATTATTAAACCAAATTTCACACTGAGACACCTAAGGAGCTATTAGGTCATATGATCAAAAGTTTGGTAAAAGAAGTAGTTTTAAAGGAGGAGAGGTAGAAATGCGGAGGAGATAAGGGGGAGACTTCCAGAGCTTAGGGCCAAGGCAGCTGAAGACACAGCCACCAATGGTGGAGCGACGAAGATCAGGAGTGTGCAAGAGGCCAGAATTGGAGGAGATCAGAGACGTTTATCGGGTCAGAAGGGGAAGTATTGAGTGAGGGTGTGCTGCGCTGTTGGATGCGCTGTCTTTCCAATGAGATGTTAAATTGAGGCCCTGTATAGATCTCAGGTAGATGTAAAAGATCCCACGGCATTATTTGAAGAACAGGAAAGTTCTCTCTGCCACAGTACTGAAACGGCTCTTGTCAAAGTCACAAATGGCATCCTGTGTGACTGTAACAAAGGTAAACCTTCCCTTCACACCCTTAGCCTGTCTGCAGCCTTTGACACGGTTGACCACACCATCCTCCTCCAACGCCTCTCCATTGTTGTCCAGCTGGATGGGACAGCTCTCAACTGTTTCCATTCTTATCTAACTAATTGTATCCAGAGAATCACCATCAATGGCTTCTCATCCTGCTCTCACACCATTACCTCTGGTAAGGTTCTATCCTTGGTCCCCCCCACCCATTTCCCATCTACAGGCTGCCCCTCGGCGACATGATCAGAAAGCAAAGCATTAGTTTTCACATGTCTGCTGATGACACCCAGCTCTATTTCACCACCATTTCTCTCAACTCCTCCACTGTTGCTAAATTATCAGACCGCTTATCCAACATCCAGTACTGGATGAGCAGAAATTTCCTCCAATTAAATATTGGGAAGACTGAAGCCCATTGTTTTCAGTCCTCACTCCAAACTCTGCTCCCTTGCTCCTGACTCCATCCCTCTTCCTGGCAACAGTCTGAGATTAAGCCAGTCTGTTTGCAACCTTGGTGTCACATTTGGCCCCGAGTTGAGCTTCTGACCACACATTCGTGCCATCACTAAAATCACCTATTTCCACCTCTGCAACATCACCTGATTTCACCCCTGTCTCAACTCAACTGCTGCTGAAACTCTCATTCATGCCTTCATTACCTCTTGACTTGACTATTTGAATGCACTCCTGGCTGATCTCCAACATCGTACTCCCTGTAAACTTGAGGTCATCCAAGACTCTGCTGCCCATGTCTTAACTCACACCAAGTCCCGTTCCCCTATCGCCCCTATGCTCAGTGCCCTACATTGGCACCCGGTCAAGCAAAGCCTTGATTTTAAAATTTTCATCCTTGTTTTCAAATCTCTCTATGACCTCGCCCCTCCATATCGCTGTAATCTCCTCCAGCCCCACAACCCTCCAAGATATTTGTGCTCCTCTAATTCTGGCCTCTTGACCATCCCCGATTTTAATTGCTCTACCATTGGTGGCCATGCCTTCAGCTGCCTGGACCTAAGCTCTGGAATACCCTCCCTACCTCTCCACCTCTCCACCTCACTTTCCTCCTTTAAGACACTCCTTAAAACCTACCTCTTTGACCAAGCTTTTTGTTATCTTTCCCAATATCTCCTTATGTGGCTCGGAGTCATATTTTGTTTGATAATGCTCCTGTGCAGTGTCTTGGGACACTTTATTACATTAAAGGTGCTATATAAATATAACTTGTTGTTGCTGTGATTTATTTATTTTTATTTAGTGAATGCAAATCCCCGGAGTCAAGCAATAGCCTCCTCATTCGCTGAGTTTAAGGTGATTAGTCCACCATTTATTCTGTAGAGGGGACGCTCCTCGATAATGTTCAGCATTGTTTGTGTCTCTCCACAAATGCATAAGGGGTTGTTGTAACCACCAAAATTTATCCCTCTCCCTACATCACTGTAACAAATTGGGGTGGAATCTTGCTGGTTCAAAATAAGTATAAAATTATATCCAGAATTATTGATGCAACAGGAAACAAAGTCATTTTCTGTTGCTTTATATCAATTTCTTTTAGTCTCTTTTTTTACCTTGTCATGGACTTGTGCTATTTTTCTCTTCAGATTAAAAAAAAGAGTGTGCCTTTAAGACTCTGTTTGAAATCAGTGTTTCTTTAAGACTGGGAGCAGGGTGCCAGCTGCATTTTGTTACCTAGGCAACAGCAGAAGAGAGCGGTCACTGTGTGTAAAACTGGCAAAAACCAGACTCACCAACGAAGCGTACTGAAGAGAAAAGAGCTGTCCATTCTCTCTCAGCAGAAATTCTACAAGGAACTACAGGCCAAATTAATTGCCTAAAAAGGAAATAACCCTTTTAAGAGACCATTTGGTATTGCTGAAGAAACTGTTGATGCCTGCTGCCACCAAAGAGTTTGAAAGCCTATCAAAAAACAGACTGTTTCATCAAATCCAAGTGAAGACTTCGAGTAGCATTTAATTATTTTCACATTAGAATTCCTCATCCATCAGGAACGTAACCCTCAAAGACTTACTTATTTAGTTATTCTTAAGGAACAGCCATTTTTAAAAAAACACCACTTTTTAATAACCGGATAACTACTGTTATTATTTGAGTGTGTGTGTGAATGGGGGAGTTAGATTAAAATAAGAAGTTATAAGGTCTTTTGACATAGATTTATCTTAATAGTGTTTAAGATTTAGTTTTTAATAAATAGTTAATTTGTTGTTGTCTAAAGATGTCTGGTTTGGTCGGTTTTATTCCAGGGGTTACTAGGGTGTTTAATTGACTGTTTGCCAGTTGTTTGGGAAAACTTTAATAATATGCTGTGACCTGTGGAGTGACGGGACTGAATTGACAGTGTGTTGCTCCCGACTCAGTCGTAACAACCTGATTGGGCACAATTGGGTGCAACACTTCCCAACTCACCCCATTATCTAATAATTTATCTTATTGCTGCTTGTGGGGCCTTGCTGTTTACAAGTGACTTGGAAAAAGTATAGTTATTTAGGAAATCCTGAAATTGCGAAAGGTGCTGTATCAACGCAAATATTTTCTTTAAGGCTGAAGTCAACAAAGTGATCTATAAACAGACAAACTCTACAATGTTTTCACTAGTATCAGCCATGGCTCAGTTGTGGGTTCAAGTTCCATGTCAGGACTTGAGCACAAAAATCTAGGCTGACACTCCAGTGCGGTGCTGAGGGTGTGTTGCACGGTTGGAGGTGCTATGTCTCAGACAAGATGTTAAACTGAGGCCCTGTCTGCCCTCTGAGGTGGTCGTTTAAGATCCCATGGCACTATTTCAAAGAAGAGCAGGGGAGTTCTCCCCAGTATCCTGGCCAATATTTATCCCTCAGCAAGCATCACAGAAACAGATTATCTGGTCATTGTCACATTGTTGTCTGTGGGAGCTTGCTGTGCGCAAATTGGCTGCTGCGTTTCCTACATTACAACAGTGACGACACTTCATTTGCTGTAAAGTGTCTTGGGATGTCCTGTGGTTGTGAAAGGCCCTCTCTCTCTCTGAGTGCGTGAGAGAGCGAGAGAACAGTACAGACAGAAAGGAGCAAAAAAAATTGCAGCCTTCAAACACTTCCTGATGTGCAGATAGCAAAAATGACAGAGGATAGAGAGGAAACCTCCTGCACATTTCCAATGATTGGTGTCTGCATATTTGTTTTCAGTTAACAGCTATTCAGCACCAGTTAAAGAGTATCAGCATCTATTTGTATTGATCTCGGTCAGCTACAGAGTGCCCACAGGGGAAGCAGGCCTTTTATTTGTTCTGGACTATGAAGTGGAATAGAAGGATTAACTGAACCGTTGCCCTTGAAAGAGTTCAAGCGGTGTTCAAGCAGAGGTGAAAACAAGTAACAGTATTTGAGTTGCGATTTGCTGTGATAAGGAGTCTTGCTTGATTAAAGGGAATCTAATTTTACACAAGAAGGTGGGAAGAGTAAGATGATAAGAGGAGGCTTTGTTATTTCCTGTGAGGTGTCATCACACAATGAACTAAAGGGGTCACCGACCGCCAGCTGAAATTTGAAAATTGGCATATTGTTGGGATGTTACCGCGGGGATATTATTCTTGCGGTTTTCCATGTTTTGCGTTTCCAAAACGTCAACCAAATGCTCAGCTTTATTCTTTTTCTAATGCCATCCACAATCATCGGCATTTGAAGAGTGATTTTTAGCTCGGAAAATTTTCTAAAAATGCCTTTCGGATAAGAAGTTAAACCGAGATCCTGTCTGCCCTCTCAGGTGGATGTAAAAGATCCCATGGCTCTATTTCAGAGAAAAGCAGGGGAGTTCTCCCCAATGTCCTGCTCAACGTTTAACCCACAACCAATGTTACAAAACAAAGACAGATTACCCAGTCATTACCACGTTGCTCTTTGTGGAAGCTTGCTGTGCGCTGATCGGTTGCCGCGTTTCCTAAATTTCAACAGTGACTACACTTCAAAAGTACTTAATTGGTTGTAAATTACTTTGGGATGTCCTGAGGTTTTGAAAGACACTATATAAATATCAGGAGAGATGTAAAATGGAGCTGTCTATTTGCTATCTCAGGTTTTACACTATCAGGCGGAGTTGAGATCTATCTTTAAGTAGCGAGGGGAGATTTAGGGAGTTCCAAAGATTGGGGCTTGTCTGACAGTGCGTTTGAGATGATTCTCTCGAAGTTCTGGCAGTCCCAACACCACCAACAAGTATACGCAGGGCGGCAATGGCGAGAAACAGCCCGCCCACCCCAGACCAGTCAAGGCCCTTAAGCGGCCAATTAACTGGCACTTAAGGGTCTCCTCCCGCCACCGCTGGTATTTTACCCGCGGCAGGCGGATGGCAAAGGCCCCGAGAACACCGCCTGGTAAAACCAGGCAGCCTTCTTGTGGGCTTGGAGTGGGATCCTCCTGATCGGGCACCCTGTGCCCCATGAAGAGCCACCCCCGATGCCCCAACTGCCCCCAACACACAACACACAACACTCCGCCTGCTCCCCCAACCGACCCCCACCCCCTAGTCTCGCCGGGACCCATCCAATTATCCACGGCGAGGCCCCAAAAACTTACCATTGTTCCGGGGCCATCCTTCCTCTATCTTCCGATGGCTGGGTATCGTCCCAGCAGTGGCCACCAGTCCCAGTGGCGCTGCTGGGACTAAGAGCTGCCGGCCCGCTGATTGGCCGGCAGCTCCATTAGGCGGGACTTCCTGCCTCAAGGCGGTGGAAGTCCCACCCAAGACCAATTAAGGACCTGGGGAGCAAAAATCCCTTCATGGCTCCCCAGAGGCTGGCAAAGGTGGACTCGTCCCCGACTTTTCGACCGGCGGGCTTGGCCTCCCGCCCAACCTAAAATTCCGACCTAAGTCTGAGCACTTGAAACGCCATAGTATACAATGCTACGGGCCAAGTGCTGAAATATGGGATTAGAATAGATAGGTGCTCGATGGCTGGCATGGACACGATGGGCCAAAGGGCCTGTTTCTGTGCTGTCTCACTCTATGACTCTATTACTCTATGACTTTTTAAAACAGGAATTTGTGGCTTCTTGGCCTAAAATCTCAAATGACCTGAGGTCTTTAATATTAACAATCCACTGAGAAATGCTTTGGGTATAAATTACGACTGTCTTAGACTTCAAGTAACGCACAGGTGTATTGTTATGAACCTTGTGCTGAAAGGTGAGGTGTTTTAGTGTTATGGGAGCTGCTTTACTCAGTCTACATTAGAAAGGGTGATGACAGTGTCAGCAATGTGTTACTGCCATAGGTGACTAGGTTTCACCTGAAAGAAGCCTTAATGTACTGGACACTCAAGCAAAGCAATGAGCCTTTATTAACCTTTGACCTTGAGTTGTTCCCACACACGGTGAACTGCAAACTCCCTTGCAGGTTTGGGCAGCAAAATGGCCAATAGGTTCCAGTCAGAATGGCCAAGTAGGCCCAGGTTTTCTGCACCTTTACCCAAAACAAGACCTACAAAGTTGCCTTTGTCCAGGAATGCTTGTCATCTTTGAAACTTGAATCTGAGTGTTCTTTATCTTTCGCTGGGACCTGCACCTCCAAACAGGTGCCTGCTTCTTGAGCAGACACCAATTAATCCATCGCTCAAGGCAGTAGATCAAGTCAATTAAAAGAGACTGAAAAATAAACACAAACTTGCCTCCCTCCCCTTTTCATGTTCAATGATGTGGTGAAGTGACTCCAGGCTCTTCTATAGACATCGAGCAGCTCTATTGCTGGCAGTCCTCCTCTGAGGTGTGACTGGGTGTAATTTCAGACTCAAATTGACCAGGTCGCTGAATAAAAGCTGGACAATCGGCCCATGGGATTTTCATTGGCAGTTAAAGGTGCATTGACATTCTTTTGAGCAATATTCCAACAGTTTTCTGGATCAACCCGAAACAGCCTGACCAAAAAAATGATGCTTTAGAGCAACATAATGGATCCTGAGAAAGATTGTGTTATGAAAAGGAAAAGAACTTGCATTTATAAGGCACTTTTCACGTGCTCGGGACGTGCCAAAGCACTTTACAGCCAATGAAGTATTTTTTGAAGTGTGGTCACTGTTGTTATGTAGCCAATACACACAGCAAGATTCCACAAACAGTATCGACAGTTGATCCCAGTCCGGCAACGCCTTAATTTTAAAATTCTCATCCTTGTTTTCAAATCCTTCCATGGCCTCGGCACTTCCTATCTGCGTACCCTCCTCCAGCCCCACGACCCTCTGAGATATCTGGGCTCCTCCAATTCTGGCCTCTTGAGCATCGCCGATTTTAATGACTCCACCATTGTTGGCCGTATCTTCAACTGCCTCAGACCTAAGCTCTGACATTCCTTCCCTAAACCTCTCTGTCCTTCTACCTCTCTCTCCTTTAAGATGTTCATTAAAACCTTTGACCAAGTTTTTGGTCATCTGCCCACATAACTCCTAATGTGACTAGTTGTCAAATTTTATTTGGTATTGCTGCTGTGATATGCCTTAGAAGATGTTAAAGAGTGTATATAAATGCAAGTTCTTGTTAATAGATTTTGATGGAGGGATAAATATCGCCCAGGACATGGGGGATCTCCCATGCTTTTCTTCAAATGGGATCTTTTATGTCCATCTGAGAGGGGTGACTGGGCCTTGCTTTAACCCAGTACAGCACTAAAGTACCATCATACATTATGTGCTTCAGTCCCTTGAGTGGGCAATGAACCAATTGCCTTCTGACTAAGAGTTTAACCACTGCTGTGAGAAGGTCTGAGAGTTTGTCCAGTTGTGTAGCTCCTCTGTGATCAGCTTCTCCCTACTGCTGGGAGATGCCACACCCTCTGCTTGACACAGTGCCCAACTTGCCGGGACGGAGCTCAGGAGGTGAACGGAACCTGTGTTTGTACCCACTGTGTGCCATTGTCCCCTCCCCACATTCCACCAAAATCTAATTCCCCACTTTCCATCAAATCCTACTTGACCATCGAATGGAATGTGATCAAACAAAGTCGCAACATAGGTTGGCCTGAAAAGTTCCCAGATGGTCTCCTTCTTCCAGAATTCCCATTCTTTCACCACCCCCCACCCCCCCCGCCCATTACAACATCCAGCTGCTTCCCAAATTAATCCAGCATTTTGGCCTCAAATGCCCTTCCTGGGTCAGGTTGCATAAACGTGCCTCGTATTCCCACTAGTATAGGAGATTGACGGGGTGATCTGATTGAGGTGTTCAAAATGTTCACAGGATTTGATTGGATGGATGTGATAATCAAGAACAAGTAGTCGTGATCTTAAAATTAGGGCTTGGTTCTTCAGGAAGTCAGGAAGCACTTTTCCACACAAAGACAGGAACTGTTCGCTCTCCCCCACGGCGGATTTGGAGGCGGGGAGAGCATGTAATTGGGTGGGATGGAGGTGGGGGGAGGACCCCACCATCTTCCCACCTCCGCCAAAATTAGGTCCAGGCTGGGAAGTCCTGTGAACGGCCTTCCTGCCCCACCACCATTTGAGGCCCTTTAGTGGGCAATAATGCCCAATTAAGGGCCTCATCCCTCCGCCACACCAGTTAGCCAAGCAGCAGGTAGGCCTGTCACCGCACAGGGAGCACGGTTGAAAGCCTGTGTGTGTTGCTTGCCGGCTTCGGGGCAGGTGTACCTCATTAAAAGGCACTTAGTGCCTAACGAGGGACCTGGCATCAGGAAGTTGGGGGGGGTGGGGGGGGGGTGAGAACCTGCTGAGAGTCACCCCGTGTCCTTGCTACCGACTGCCCGACATCCCCCTCCCCCATGACCCCCAACCCGTGAGACCCCGCCCCCCCCCCACCCCCCAATCTACCTGTGGCCTGGGTCCAGCGCCGTTCCTGGGCCTCGGCTGGGCACTCCACCGGCAACAGCCACTGCCTCCGCGGTGGCGCTGTTTAGTTGAAGAGCTGCCAGCCTCTGATTGGCTGACGGTTCTCGGGAGGGGGTGGGGGGTTGCTGGGGGAAGCAGGACTTCCGTCACAAGGGTCCTTGGTCCTGTGGAAGGTCTGCTGCTGTCCACTTAAGCACTTAATTGGCACTAGATTCGACGGGCCTCCCACAGAAGGGACAACATAGGGGTCTCAGCAGCCCTTTTGCTGGAGGTCAAGACCCCCATCGCCCGGATAACATCCTGGCCAAATTGTAGGATAAAATCTGGAACTCTCACCACCCCAAAAGCTGTGGATGCTGAGGTGGGGGTGTGGGCGTGGTAGCAATTGAAACATTCAAGGTTGAAATTGATAGGCCTTTGTTAGTTAAGGATATAGTGATACATGAAGCAAACATGTTCAGGTGTAGATAAGCCAAGATCTAATTGAATGGTCGGGCAAGACTGAGAGGGGCTGAATGGCCTCCTCCTGTTCCTAATGCTACTGAAAGGTTGCTCCAGCTGTTTATCGCCCTCTGTACCTGATCAATACTAACATTTAAAAGTAACTCAATGAAGCAAATGACCCATAAGATTTTCTGAAAAGATGGCAGGGAGCAGCTGCATATGAAAATATTTGTTAGTATTGAAACTCAGCACTGATGTTAATACACCTTTGCAGCATCTTTTAAACTCAGTACTGCTTCCTGAGTTGAAGCCAGCTTCCTGAGCCAATCTCTATGCCAGTTTTGAAGATTGTTTTTAAACGTGCCCACATTACCTCTACCCGTCTGCCAGCAACACACTCCAGTGACTGATAGACTTGCTCTGCTTCATCTCCTGCTGTGTAAACCTGTAAGATCTTGTAAAAGAATATTTACAGCAGTCCTGGGACTCAGTGTTGATCTAAGCTGCAGACCTTGTTAACTCATGTCCATAAATCTGAGCCTAATGTTTGCCTCATGCAGAAATCACCTTCGGGGATTGGCTTGGGCCCGGGTTATTCAGGCACCAGGAGTTTTTTTTTCCTTCTCTTTTCCAAAAGGCTTGTTTGTTTAATGGATAAAATTGCAGTGATCCCGTAAGATGTTTAATGCTGCGTTGTTAGTGTTTCGGGGCAGGAGATATTTAGCATGCGTGTGAAGGCAGAACATTAACAAACTACAGGGAAGGCGGCTGCAATGCAAAGCTTCTTAAAAGAATCTGGTATTGCTTTTTATTGTCAAAACACAGTTTCAACTAACTCTTTGTGCTGAGGTGTCTTAAGTAGCTGTCTACCGCACTTTGATGTCAGAGGGCCATAGGAAGAGGAGGAGGAAGCCTTTCAGCCCCTCTCCGCTCAGCTGCATCATTCAATTGGATCATGGCTTATCTGCACCTCAACTCCATGTCCCCTGATACCTTCACCCAACAAAAGCTCATGTGCCTTGGTGTCAGCTGTGGCTCAGTGGCTGTCACTCCTGCCTCTGGCTCAAACATTTGTGGGTTTAATTCCCACTCCAGGACTTGAGCACAAAAATCAAGACTGACACTCCAGTGCAGTACAGAGGGAGGTGTCATCCTCTGGGTGATTCACTAAACTGAGGCCCCACCTCCCCTCTCAGGTGGACATAAAAGATTCCATGGCATTATTTCATAGAAAAGCAGGGAGGTTATCCCCGGTGTCCTGGTTAATATTTACCTACAATCAAAATCCCCATAACAGATTATCTGGCCATAATCACATTGCTGTCTGTGGGAGCTTGCTGTGCACAAACTGGCTGCTGCGTTTCCTACATTACAAAAGTGACTGCACTTCGAGTGTACTTCATTGCTGTGAAGTGATTTCAGACGTCGGGGGGAGGTGGGTCATGAAAGGCGCTATATAAATGCAAGTCTCTATTTGCTGTTTTTATGAGGAAGAGGGTGGGTTATTTTGACTGCTGACATAAATGATACAATTCATGACACTTTTAGCTCCCATAGTACCTGGGTTGTTAATTGATTGGCTGAGTTAGTTCACCTTTGCCAGGACTGCACGATGGGGTGCTGTAATTGCCCTGAGCACCTCTGGGTGACGGAGGGGGAAGATTAATCCCTCTGTCTACCAACGAATGATGATGAAGTATGTGAGGGTGATATTGAGCGAGGATGTGGGGTCTCCTCCCCATTCTGCTGACACTTGCTATCTGCAGTTCACCGGCAAGGGGCGTCCGCATTGAAGATTTAGACAGCACCTGCAGAGTCCGCAGCTTCGGAAAACAACGGGAGGTCCGAGCTGTGCTCCAAACCTGCGTCCAGCTCATCACCAAGGCAATTCCCACCTCCCAATTATCACTCACACCAACTCTACCTCACTGCTAATCTGCTGCTGATGAGGAGCAAAAGAACAGAAGACATAAAGAATAGGAGGTGAAGTTGGCCACACAGCCCCTTGAGCTTGCCCTGTCATTCAACGAGATCTGATCGACCTCAGCTTCACCTTCCTGCACCATCCCCATATTCCTTAATTCCCTTAGTATTCAAAAATCTATCAACCCAATGACTGAGCATCCATGGCTCTCTGGGATAGAGAATTCCAAAGATTCACAACCCTCTGAGTGAAGAAATTTCTCCACATCTCAGTCTTTAATGGCCAGCCCCTTGTTCTGAGACTGTGACTCCGCGTTCTAGATTCCCCAACCAGGAGAAACATTTTCTCAGCATCTAACCTGTCAAGCCTCTTAATAATTTGATATGTTTCAATTAGATCACCATTCATTCTTCTAAACTCCAGGGAATGTAGGCCCAGTCTACTCAATCTCACCTCATAGGACAATCCCCTCATCTCAATCCAAGCCTCATTCAGCATTTTGTCATCTCCAAACTGGACTTTGCCAATGGTCTTCTTGCCACATTTCTGGGCTTCATCCTACATAAACTCTGACTCCTTCAGATCTCTGTCGCCCACAAGAGGTCCCACCAGCCCTTCACCCCTGTCCTTGCTGATCTCCACTGATTCACCATTTGCCTCTTCCATACCTCCCCACACTACATCGCCCAGTGCATTGATTTTATCTACAAACCCCTCCAAGGTCATGCTCCTTGTTCCCCCTACAGCTGCTTCCAACCCAAGGTCCTTACTCACATCCAACACTCTAGTCTCCCATGTGTTCCTCCCTCCACCAATGGTTCTTCAGCCATCTTGCTCCCACAAATGGAACTGTCTTCCTAAGCAGCCTTGTCAAATTTGCTTCCTTACTACTTTCAAAAGCCTTCCCAAGCCCACCTCTTTACCTGTGCCTTTGACCAACCCTCTTACTCCTTCCTGTCACTTTCTCAGGTCGCACTCCACTGGTGAAGTGTGTTTCACTATTCCAAAGGTGCTATATAAATGCAAGTAGTTGTTTAAAGAAGTACAATAAGCTCATTCACAGAATATCATGTTAAATGGAGTTGAAGTGCATTACTAGATACATCCTGAGTATCTTCTCTCGTGTGGAAATTCATACAATGGAGGCAGCTGGAGTTTACCTCAGTCTAGAAGTAGAGCATGTCAGTATTGGTGCACTTGAGTTCTATGAGTGTCAGCCTTTGGCCAGTTGATAGCACTCTCGCAGAAGGTTGTGGGTTCAACAATAACAACACCACTTATATTTATATAGTGTCTTTAACATCATAAAATGTCCCAAGGTGCTTCACAGGAGTGTTATAAAGCAAGATTAGATACAGAGTCAGAAAAGGAGATATTAGAGCAGATAGCCAAAAGCTTGGTTAAAAAGGTAGGTTAAAGGAGGAGAGAGGTAGAGAGGTGGAGAAGATTAGGGAGGGAGTTCCAAAGCATAGAGCCGAGGCAGCTGAAGGCCCAGCCACCAATGGTAGAGTGATTAAAATCAGAGATGCTCAAGAGGCCAGAATTGGAGGAATGCAGATTTCGCGGAGGGTTGAGGGGCTGGAGGAGATTACAGATATAGCGAGGGGCGAGGTCATGGAGGGATTTGAAAACAAGGATGAGAATTTTAAAATCAAGGCATTGCTTGACTGGGGATCAGTGTAAGTCAGTGAGCACAGGGGTGAGAGGGGAACAGGACTTGGTGCGGGTAAGGACACAGGCAGCAGAGTTTTGGATGACGTCAAGTTTACAGAGGGTAGAATCTGTGAGGCCAGCCAGGGGTGCGTTGGAATAATTAAGTCTAGAGGTAACAAAGATATGGATGAGGTTCAAGTTCCACTGCACAAGACCTGAGCACAAAATCTAGGCTGATACTAGACAAAACTAAGAGAGTGACATCTTTCGGGTGCAATGTTAAACTGAGACCCCATTTGTCAGGTGGATGTAAAAGATCCCATGGCACTATTTCAAAGAAAAGCAGGGGAGTTCTCCCTGGTGTTCTGGCAAGATATTTATCCCTCAATCAACATCATTAAAAACAGTTTATCTGGTCATTATCATATTGTTGTTTGTGGGAGCTTGCTGTGCGCAAATTGGCTGCTGTGTTTCCAAGATTAAATCAGTGACTACACTTCAAAAGTACTTCATTGACTGTAAAGTGCTTGGGGACATTCTGAGGTTGTGAAATGCTAGTCTTTCTTTACTCTAAATTTGGATTCCATTCTTATGGGAGGCCTAAAGTCAGAAGGAATTCCGAAGTAATAATGTCTCAAATTTAACCTAGAGGTCAACACATTTTTAGAGATTTTTACTGACTAATAATGATACAAATCAAAGACATATATTCTCCAGGAATAATAACAGGAAATAACTCTCTCAAATAGCTCTGAACAGCAGAGACCAGCCACCAAATCTTATCAGGGGCTGAATTCAAAGCCGAGGTGACATCTGGACACGTACACAGGTATAACTTCCTCTAGAGAAAGGACCTGTATTTGAATAACAGCTCATCACATCTCTTAGCACATCCCAAAGTATCTTGTGTATAAAACTGCCTTTTGATACACTGTCACTGCCACTGTGTTGGTGAATGTTAAAATAAATGGAAAAGTAAAGATGGGTGGGTGGGGGTTAACGAGGGAGGCGAACAAACCTTCACAGTCCCACCACAACAGACCTGATGGCTGTGAGTGATTGTATGTATATCTCGGCATCTGTGTGTGTGTGTGTGTGTCTGCGTGTGTGTCTCTGTATCTGTGTATGTATGTCTATGTGTGTCAGTATCTCTGCGCCTGTGTGTGTCTTTGCATCTGTATGTGTATCTCTGCGTCTGTGTATGTATTTCTCTGTGTGTGTGTGTCTCTGTGTCTGTAGTTTTCTCTGCATCTGTGTATGTATTTCTGTGTGTCTGTATCTCTGTGTCTGTGTGTGTATCTCTGCGTCTGTGTATGTAATTCTGTGTGTGTGTGTGTGTGTGTCTCTGTGTCTGCAGTTGTCTCTGCATCTCTGTATGTATTTCTGTGTGTCTGTATCTCTGTGTCTGTGTGTGTATCTCTGCGTCTGTGTATGTATTTCTGTGTGTGTGTGTGTCTCTGTGTCTGTAGTTGTCTCTGCATCTGTGTATGTATTTCTGTGTGTCTGTATCTCTGTGTCTGTGTGTGTGTCTCTGCGTCTGTGTATGTAATTCTGTGTGTGTTTCTGCATCTGTGTATGTATTTCTGTGTGTCTGTATCTCTGTGTCTGTGTATGTATTTCTGTGTGTGTGTGTGTGTCTCTGTGTCTGTAGTTGTCTCTGCATCTGTGTATGTATTTCTGTGTGTCTGTATCTCTGTGTCTGTGTGTGTGTCTCTGAGTCTGTGTATGTAATTCTGTGTGTGTTTCTGCATCTGTGTGTGTATTTCTGTGTGTCTGTATCTCTGTGTCTGTGTGTGTGTCTCTGCGTCTGTGTATGTAATTCTGTGTGTGTTTCTGCATGTGTGTGTATTTCTGTGTGTGTGTGTCTCTGCGTCTACTGTGTGCCTGTATGTGCGCCTGTGTGTGTGTCTCTGTGTCTGTGTATGTATTTCTGTGTATGTGTGTCTCTGCATCATGTGTCTTTGCGTCTGTGTGTGTGTCTTTGCGTCTATGTGTGTGTGCACGCGTGTGCGCATGATGGAGTGCAGGGGTGACATGCTAGACAATCAATGAGGTCTTTCAAGCCTCTGCACCTGTGAACTCCCAATATATTGACACTGCCCCTTATAATGCAGTAACTCTGTGCCTTTTGAGGGGGGGGGGCACACAATTTTTTACAGTTATCTCACATCCAAACCCACGCTGATGTTTAAAGATCTTTTATTAAAGGAAACACAGGTTTTCAGTGCAGAAGCTTTCAAATTAATACGTAGTCATGGCGATGGATTTCCCTCTGATCTCTGAATGACAGCAAGGTGGATCCTGCTTGCTAGTGTTTGAACAATACTTAACAGTGTAAATCTAATCATGATTGATGGCTGCTAGAGAAAGCAGATGTACAAGATAGGGGCTGATAATTGAAGAATGGAGATTACATGAGTACTACCACATAGCTGAGTACTCCAAAATGTGAATAGTCAGGAAATCCGTGATATGGCCCGTGCATTAATTGATAAGAGACGGACGGGGCAGAGGTGGGGGGAAATGACAGACTCTCACCTGAGTGGGCATCCTTGAACACCCCAGATCCAGTGGATTGTGTTCCATGTATTATTTTTAATGCCTTACAGCCACTTCTTATGAGCCAGTGAATCTGCAGCGGGGAGATAAGATCAGCAGGGCAGAGGGGACGCAACCCGTGAGGGACAATGGTCTTGCTCGGGCCATGTAGCCATTCATCATATAGGAGACAAAGCAGCTGTCAGCCGGGGTGGCCAGTTCCTCTGGGCACATCAGCTCTCCACCGGCTTGAATGACAACAGCCAGGCTCAGGGGCCTTCTGCTCACTGAAGGCCGTAGGGCTTCTGAGAAAAACAACGTTCTATCCATTCCTCTGTATAATGTACATTTTTTCTGCTTTTTGTTTTGGTACGGCCTCAAGGTTATTGGGTGGAACAGCAAACATATCTGGATATAAAAGCAAACATATCTAGCTGGCCACAATTGCGTTAACTGTGTGAGCAAAGAATTGAAGCTTTCAAAAGGCCTTTTCTAAGGAGCTGTGTTTTGGGAGTCACAGTGTGAGAGTGTTATGGTGAGAGGCAGGTAAGAGACAGGAGTTCCAATTTCTCCTGAGGTGAAAGCTATTTTCATCATGGAAAAATGCCTCTGCACACTGGCCCCACCATTGTGCAATGGGAGGCTTTGCAAATGGAGCGACTTTTGATCTGACCCCTTTTGCACACTGAAATTCCCCAATCCTGGGGGCTAACGCTAATGTTATTTAGAGGAGGCCAGTGGAGTTAATAATACACCAGAGAGAAGGCAAACATTACTTTAAAAAATTAAGCGCTGATCAACATCCAACAACAACAACTTATATTTATCTAGCACCTTTAATGTAATAAAACGTCCCAAGGTACTTTTCAGGAGCATTATAAAGTAGAATTAGACACTGAGACACATAAGGCGACATTAGGGTAGATGAGCAAAATCTTGGTCAAAGAGGTAGGTTTGAACGAGCATTAAGAGAGGTAGAGAGACAGAAAGGTTTACTGGGGGAATTCCAGAGCTTGGAGCCTTGGCAGCTGAAGGCCCAGCCACCAATGGTGGAACGATTAAGATTGGAGATGCTCGAGAGGCCAGTATTGGAAGAGTGCAGATATCTCGGAGGGTTGTGGGGCTGGAGGAGATAACAGAGATAGGGAGGGGCGAGGCCATGGAGGGATTTGAAAACGAGGATGAGAATTTTAAAATCGAAGCGTTGCTTGACTGGCAGCCAATGTAGGTCAACGAGCACCACGGGTGATAGGGGAACGGGACTTGGTGTGAGTAAGAACACGGGTAGCAGAGTTTTGGATGACCCCAAGTTTACAGCGGGTAGAATATGGGAGGCCAGCCAGGAATGCATTGGAATATCAAGTCTGGAGGTAATAAATGGAGAGGGATTTAATTTTGGACAGCTGCTTATTGCGAGAGGAATTTAACAACAACAACTTGAATTGACATGGCATCGTAAACATAATAAGATGTCCCAGAGGTGCTTCGCAGGAGTTTAATTGGACAGAACTTGGCATCAAGCCACATGGAATGTGTTCCAGATGATGGGATTTCTGCTGCAGTGCAAAGAATTGTAAAGTGTATCCTTTCACTTCTCTGTAAAATCCCTTCTTCATTTTAAACAATCTTTGAATAAATTCTTTCAGCTTTTAGTAGTGAAGGTGTCTATCGGACTGCCAGTGATGTTACTGTATAATCTCTCTTCAAAGCTTTGTAAAATGATATGCAAGTCTGGCTGTTGGGAATAACCGTGGCCTCTTTAAGGTTGCTCAACCCAGTAGGCCCTGAGTTTTGGGACGTTTTACTACGTTAAAGGCGCTATATGAATGCATTTACATAGTGCCTTTCATTACCTCATTTACAGACAATGAAGTACTTTTTCGAAGTGTAGTCATTGTTGTAATGTAGGAACTGAAGCAGCCAATTTGCACACAGCAAGCTTCCACAAATAGCAATGTCATAATGCCCAGATACACTGGGACCCCCACTATAATACATTCCCTATGTCACAGAACTCGGTATAACATGGGTTTCTCTTGGACTCCACAACTTTCATTCTGCAAATAAGACCATAAGCCTCCCGCCCCCCACCCTCCCCCCCTACAGACACAGTCACCCACTTTACAAAAGCAACATTAAAAGCAGCCATTTAATTTTTTGGTGGATTTTACACAGCACCTGCTTTATTCACTTATTTTGGAGCACGAGGACTGGAAACTGGAGGGATATGCACACAATATTGGCCCTGGCACTGGTGGGAACAAGCCTGAGCGCCAGGCACCAGCTATGAACTAAGGTGGGCTCAAGATATGGACCCCATGGGCCACATTATCGTGGGGTTCCAGTGTAATCGGCTATTTGGCAATGCTGATTGAGCAATGAATATTGGCGAGCACACCAGGGATAACTCCTCCAATCATCTTCAGAATTGTGCTGCTTTTACATCCACCTGAGATGCCAGACAGGGCCTCAGTTTAACATCCCATCCAAAAGCCATCACCTCTAACAGTGCAGTACCCAACCCCCCACCCCATACTACACTGGAATGGCAGCCTAGATTGTGTATTTAAGTCTCTGGCGTGGGACTTGAACATACAACCTTCGGACCTAGAGGCAAGAGTGCTAGCCAATGGGCCACCACAGGTGATTGACGTTTACTACTTGGACTCACACACAAAGAACGATCAATTGGCTGAGATACAGGAGGGAAATTGGAACCAATGGACCTATACCCCAGCCCGAGTCAGCATCTTCAGGAGAGGAGAGGAGAAAACGGGGAACAAAGGAAACAAAATCAATACGCAAGAGGACTTTCCTTTGTCCGTACCAGCAAGACAATCTAAAATTAGCATTTTTGTTTATTTATTTTGGCACAGCAAGGCTGGCGTACCCTCAGGAAAGTTAATCTCATTGCTTAATTATTAGTCCCTCAGCTTTCATCCTGAATTTATCCCGTAAGATTTTATGAAAAAAAATCATTGCATCATTTTAAACCAATCAATCAGGAGAGACATCTGTGGGTGTTAGTAGACATTAGTGTTGAAAGATGCCTGGGCCTAAGTTGCTCTCTCAAGTAATAGGCATCTTGTAACCCAGGCAACTGATAAATTCAACTAGGCCTGTGCTCAGAAACTACTGCCTGTGCTTCCCTGTGTTTGAGGTAGTGCCAATCAACTGAAGGGTTTAATGTTCCTCTGGCAAACTAAGGGTGGCAATTATAGCTGAAATCGTTGTTAGGAATAATCATTTTCTGTGTTTTAACTTGAAATTTGTATGGACGGGAGCCTGACTTGAAATACAGTGCAGTTCATCATAATTAATTTCAGCCCTGAGAATAGTAAACAGTGCCCAGCCAACTTATAAATCATTCCTTTCTGTCCTGAGGGCAGTAAACTTTAGTCCAATCCATTTTTCAATGTAGCCTTGATCTGGTCTCCTTTACAGCATCTTCCCCTTCAGAATATAAAAAGAAAAACGTTGCTTTCAATTGGCCATCTGTTATTAGGTGATCCAAAAGGCAACATATTGAAGCTAAATGGGTCTACAATCCAAAGTGTTTGCTTTGGATAACATTTACAGTGTCACATGTTTACGAGTCCTGCATACGATTATAAATTGATGCTGCAAGTGTCCTGGGCCCTTTGGCTGCAATTTTCCCAGGCCTGCATTTACAGGTTGTGCACACGCTCTGTCTCGCGCATTCCTCAGAATCAGCACCCCACCACCGACCCCTGCACCCCGTCAGTGCGGTTTCTGCGAGTTGCAGGGGTGGGGGGGGGGGGAAGAGGAGGGATGTGGGAAAAGAAGGAAAGAGACAAAGAAAGTCTTGCATTTCGACAGGAACAACAACAACTTGCATTTATATAGCGCCTTTAACGTAACAAAACATCCCAAGGTGCGTCACTGTAGCGTTATTGAACAGAATTTGATACTGAGTCACATAAGGAGATATTAGGATAGATGATCAAAAACTTGGTCAAAAGGATTGGTCAAGGAGGTAGGTTATAAGGAGTGTCTTAAAGGAGGAACGAGAGGCGGAGAGGTGTAGGGAGGGTATTCCAGAGCTTGGGACCTTAGGCAACTGAAGGCACGGCCACCAATGGTCGAGCGATTAAAATCGGGGATGCTCAAGAGGCCAGAATTAGAGGAGCACAGATATCTCAGAGGATTGTGGGGCTAGAGGAGATTAGAGAGATAGGGAGGGGCGAGGCCGTAGAGGGATTTGAAAACAAGGATGAGAATTTCAAAATCGTGGCACTGCTTAACCGGAAATCAGTGTAGGTCAGCGAGCACAGGGATTTCTACAGCATATTTCATAACCTCAAGATATCCTAAAGCACTTTGCAACCAATACTTGAAGTATATTAACTGTTGGAATGTGGGAAACACACTAGTATGTTGTGTCTATGCAGGTTTACAAAGACTGGGATTTAAAATGGTTTATTTAAAATAAACGGGCTAATGCCTGCTTAAATCTTGAGAACTGTGGAATGTAGTACGGGCACATTGTGTTTGAACTTCGTGATCAGATAATAGTACCCTCCCCCACCCGCTATACTGTATGAGGCACATTTTCTGAGACTCCACATCAGGGCTGGGATTTTGTCCTGGTGACGGAAGTCTCGACATCCGGAAAAAGCGACGTTGAGATCTCCGTGTCACCTCTTCTCCGGAAGGTGCGCCGAATTTAGTGTCAATCAGGTACTTAAGTGAACAGCGGCAGGCCTTCTACAGGATCAAGGACACCGTCACTGGAAGTCCCACCCTTGGGGAGCTGCCAGCCAATCGGAGACTGTCTTTTTTTCCAAAAATATATTTTATTCATAAAAATCTGTAAAAAAAATACATTACAAAACAATTCAAACTTGACATTTTAGTAAGTGCAACAGAGATCAGATTCCTTTGAGACAGAACATGAGTTTCCTCACAACTCTTGCCATGCAATGAACATTTGCATTACACAGCAAAAACATATTTTGGTGTATACAGCCCAAGGCGTTTCCCATGGGTCCAGTCCCTCAGTTTACTATGGCAGGAGGACCTTACACAGTGGTCTTTCCCCATTGAGCCTTTACAGCGGCTGCCCCAAGCTTTAGTGCGTCCCTCAGCAACACTCAGTCGTTGACAACACTTTGCACCGGAAGACCAGCAAGGTTCAGGCAGACTAAAGAGCGTGTTTCATCGAGTCGATGGTCCTCCAGCAGCAGTTGATGTTTATCTCGGTGTTCGTCCCAGAGAACAGACCAAAGAAGACAGACTCCTGTGTTACAGAGCTGCTCGGGATGAACCTCGACAAAAACCACTGCATCTCTTTCCACATCTGCTGTGCAAAGGCACCTTCCAGAAGGAGGTGGGCAACAGTCTCTTTCCCACCACAGCCACTTCAAGGGCAGCATGCAGAGGTGTGAGATTCCGGGCATGCAGGAAGGATCTGACAGGAGGCCCCTTCTTACCACCAGCCAAGCTACATCTTGGTGCTTATTTGAAAATTCTGGTGATGAGGCATTCTGCCAAATGACTTTGGCAGTCTGCTCGGGAAACCTTGCGACAGGATCGAGCTGGCCGAGTCCTAAAGGACATAGCTGCTAGACTGGGTCTGCGGCAGGTGGTGAAGGAACCAACAAGAGGGGGAAACCTACTTGACCTCATCCTCACCAATCTGCCTGCCACAGATGCATCTGTCCATGACAGTATTGGTAGGAGTGACCACCACACAGTCCTTGTGGAGATGAAGTCCCGCCTTCACATTGAGGATACTGTCCATTGTGTTATGTGGCACTATCACCGTGCTAAATGGGATAGATTTTGAACAGATCTAGCAATGCAAAACTGGGCATCCATGAGGCGCTGTGGGCCATCAGCAGCAGCAGAATTGTACTCAACCACAATCTGTACCTCATGGCCTGGCATATCCCCCGCTCTACCATTACCATTACCATCAAGCCAGGAGACCAACCCTGGTTCAATGAAGAGTGCAGGAGGGCATGCCAGGAGCAGCACCAGGCATACCTCAAAATGAGGTGTCAACCTGGTGAAGCTACAACACAGGACTATCTTGCATGCCAAACTGCGTAAGCAGCATGCAATAGACAGAGCTAAGCGATCCCATAACCAACGGATCAGATCTAAGCTCTGCAGTCCTGCCACATCCAGCCGTGATTGGTGGTGGACAACTAAACAACTAACTGGAGGAGGTGGCTCCACAAATATCCCCATCCTCAATGATGGGGGAGCCCAGCACATCAGTGCGAAAGATAAGGCTGAAGCATTTGCAACAATCTTCAGCCAGAAGTGCTGAGTTGATGATCCAACTCGGCCTCCTCCTGAAGTCCCCAGCATCACAGATGCCAAACTTCAGCCAATTCGATTCACTCCGCGTGATATCAAGAAACGACTGAAGGCACTGGATACTGCAAAGGCTATGGATACTGACAATATTCTGGCAATAGTACTGAAGGCCTGTGCTCCAGAACTTGCTGTACCCCTAGCCAAGCTGTTCCAGTATAGCTACAACACTGGCATCTACCCTGCAATGTGGAAAATTTCCCAGGTATGTCCTGTACACAAAAAGCAGGACAAGTCCAACCTGGCCAATTACCGCCCCATCAGTCTACTCTCAATCATCAGTAAAGTGATGGAAGGTGTCATCAACAGTGCCATCAAGTGGTACTTGCTTAGCAATAACCTACTCAGTAACACTCAGTTTGGGTTCCGCCAGGGCCACTCAGCTCCTGACCTCATTACAGACTTGGTTCAAACATGGACAAAAGAGCTGAACTCAAGAGGTGAGGTGAGAGTGACTGCCCTTGACATCAAGGCAACATTTGACCGAGTATGGCATCAAGGAGCCCTAGCAAAACTGGAGTCAATGGGAATCAGGTGGAAAACGCTCCGCTGGCTGGAGTCATACCCAGTGCAAAGGAAGATGTTTATGATTGTTGGAGGTCATGAGCTCCAGGACATCACTGCAGGAGTTCCTCAGGGTAGTGTCCTGGGCCCAACCATCTTCAGCTGCTTCATCAATGACCTTCCTTCAATCATAAGGTCAGAAGTGGGGATGTTCGCTGATGATCGCACAATGTTCGGCACCATTCGTGACTCCTCAGATACTGAAGCAGTCCGTGTAGAAATGCAGCAAGATCGGACAATATCCAGGCTTGGGCTGATAAGTGATAAGTAACATTCGCGCCACACAAGTGCCAGGCAATGACCATCTCCAACAAGAGAGAATCTAACCATTTCCCCTTGACATTCAATGGCATTACCATTGCTGAATCCCCCACTATCAACATCCTAGGGGCTACCATTGACCAGAAACTGAACTGGAGTAGCCATATAAATACCGTGGCTACAAGAGCAGGTCAGAGGCTAGGAATCCTGAGGCGAGTAACTCTCCTCCTGACTCCCCAAAGCCTGTCCACCATCTACAAGGCACAGGTCAGGAGTGTGATGGAATACTCTCCACTTTCCTGGATGGGTGCAGCTTCAACAACACTCAAGAAGCTCAACACCATTCAGGACAAAGCAGCCCGCTTGATTGGCACCTCATCCACAAACATTCAGTCCCTCCACCACCGACACACAGTGGCAGCAGTGTGTACCATCTGCAAGATGCACTGCAGCAACGCACCAAGGCTCCTTCAACAGCACCTTCCAAACCAGCGAACTCTACCAACTAGAAGGACAAGGGCAGCAAATGCATGGGAACACCACCACCTGCAAGTTCTCCTCCAAGTCACACACCATCCTGACTTGGAACTATATCGCCATTCCTTCACTGTCACTGTGTCAAAATCCTGGAACTCCCTTCCTAACAGCACTGTGGGTGTACCTACCCCAAATGGACTGCAGCGGTTCAAGAAGGCAGCTCATCACCACCTTCTCAAGGGCAATTAGGGATGGGCAATAAATGCTGGCCTGGCCTGTGACGCCCAAATCCCATGAATGAATAAAAAAAAATGATCCATCATCTCCTTTTCCCGTAGGGCCTTCAGGACATTCCATGCAGACCACTGCCTAATGGATTGGTGGTCAAAGGTGTTTTTCCGCACAAACATTTCCCCCGAAGGATAGATGGTACGGCACAGTCCAACTGAATGGAGCGTTCCACGGCAATGTGACCAGACCCATCCTTCACAACACCGGGGACAGGTAAAACCTCAGCATGTAGTGACACTTGGTGTTTGCGTACTGGGGTTCTGCGGACAGCTTGATGCAGCCACATACGAAGGTGGTCATCAGGATGAGGGTGACATTGGGTACATTTTTCGTGTCCTTATCCAGAGGTTTGAACATCGTGTTCCTCCGGACCTGGTCCATTTTGGATCTCCAGATAAAGCGGAAGCTGGCTTGGGTGACCGCCACAGTGCAGGGGTGGGGTATGGGCCAGACCTGCGCCACGTACAGTAACAAGGTGAGCGCCTCACACCTGATGACCAGGTTCTTACCCGCAATGAGAGAGAGATCGCTGCTCCCACATGCTCAGTTTATGGTGTACCATGGCTACTCCCTCCTTCCAGGTTTGGGCACAAGCTCCGGCTCCTCCGAACCATATCCCCAGCACCTTCAGGTAGTCTGACGTAATGGTGAAGGGGACAAAGGATCGGTCGGCCCAGTTCCCAAAGAACATGGCCTCATTCTTGCGGCGATTTACTTTGGCTCCCGAGGCCAGTTCGAACTGGTCGTAGATGCTCATTAGTCTGTTAACGGACAGCGGATCCGAGCAAAAGACAGCGACGTTGTCCATGTACAGGGAGGCTTTAACCTGAGTGTCTCCGCTGCCTGGGATTGTCACCCCTCTTATTTTCACATCCTTCCTAATGGACTCAGCAAAAGGTTTGAAACAGCAAACAAACAAGACAGGGGAGAGAGGACAGCCCTGTCTGACTCCAGACATTGATTGAGACTGCTCTACTGATGTTTGTGTCGAGCAGTTTGATCCAACTGCAGATTCCCTCCCCAAACCCCATTTTGGAGATCACGTCCATCATGTAGGTGTGCGATGTCCTGTCAAAAGGCTTCTCCTGGTCCAGGCTGATGAGGCAGGTGTCCACCCTCCTGTCCCATACACAGGCGATCGTATCTCTGAGGCTGGCAGCTTTAGTACCACCATGGAGGCAGTGGCTGCTGCTGAAGGATCACCTACCAGAGGCCAAGGAGCATCATTGGGCCCAGGCTGTCAGTGTGGGAGGGGTCTCGCAGGGTGGGGGTCACAGGCAAGGCGGTGTAGGAGGGTCAGTACCAAAGGCAGGGGAGTGGCTCTCAGCGCCCCCCAAACACTTCCCACTCCCGCTCCTTCAGTCAGGTACTAAGTGCCTTTTAATGAGAGACCCCCGCCCCCCTCCCTCCGCCCCCCCCCATCCTGGAGCTGGGAAGTTGCCGCCGCACGGCTAATTGCCCAGTTAAGAGACTCAGCTGGCAGTCAGGTGGGAAGGCCATTCACAGGAACACGCCCCCCTTCCACCCCGCCAGCATCCCACCTGATTTTATGCCTCCAAACCCACTGTGGGGGAGAGCATCAAATTCCTCCCCAGCAGTCAGCCCGAAGGGAAAATCACAGCCCGCTGGTCCCAATTGACCATCATTGGAAATGAATAGGTGGAAAATCGGAGGGCAGTGTGTCTGAGATTTTCTGCTCTGTGTTGGCTGCACTCAAGATCCCGCTCATGCGTTAGGAACATAGGAACAGGACATTCAGCCACTTGAGCCTGTACTATCATTCAATTAGATCGTGGGCTGATCTGCATCTTAATTTCATTTACCCACCTTGGTTCCGTAACCTTTAATACCTTTGCCCATCAAAAATCTATCAATCGCACTTTTGAAATTTTCAATTGAGCCTCAGTCTCACAGCTTTTTGGGGGGAGAGAGTTCCAGATTTCCACTCCCCTTTGTGTGAAGATGTGCTTCCAGACATCACCCCTAAACAGCCTGGCTCTAATTTTAAGGTTCTGCCCTTTTGCTCTGGACTTCCTCCCACCAGAGGAAATAGTTTCTCTCTATCTACCTATAATCATCTTAAACCCCTCGATTAGATCACCCCCTTAATCTGCTAAGGGGTGATATAATCAATAAGAGGTGTCAGAAGTTCCTGTGAAATCTCAGCCTATACGTCATTCATGCTCTTGCTTTGCAACTTCACTGTGATGTCAACGTATTTAGAAATGGAAGGTAATAAATTTTAAGGGTGTGCCTGCAGGCTTTTTTTTTTAACTGTTGCAGCCGGGAAACTGGGCACAGTTGCATTTGTTGGACTTATGCCGCTGTAAATATTCATTGCTACATTCTCCTGTGAATACTGACACTGTTAACAATGCTCCCAACATTTTCGATATAGATGGAGCATTACAGATAGTTGGAAGTGATTACTAGGCAATAATTGAATGGAGGGATAATAGATAGGGATAATAATTTAATAGGGTGTCTCATGCAATCAGAGGGGAAATCCCAGGAAAGAATGAGGTAGAGTTAGAGACAATGATAGATCCTCAGTTCAACACGTTGAGGAGCCGTACATGATAATCATATTGGTGTAGGTGCTGGAGCTTAGTGTTAAATAGAATGGAACGCAATCCGTATAAAACACTGTATAGGTTGGAATATATTGATATTGATATTTCTATATTAAATGTTACTGTTTTTTGATCTGTCGTGTGTCTGACGGATGCAGAAACCCAGCCTTGTTTCAGGAATCCCCAAGCTATTGAGAAATCCACGCCTGCCTACCGTTTCCCGAGTCTAGAGTGCGGGGTCTAACCCTTTAGGGACACATCCCACTTGTATAAGTCCTGGGAGCTAGAGGACAAGGTTGTGGGAGATGTTTTCAGGAGTACTTCTAGATTACAACCAATTTATGACTGCACTGTTTACCAGAATTGCTCCCTGTCCTATCTGTTCGGCATTAACTAAGATTACCAAGAACAGAGTGGGACTAATCCCAGTCTCAGCCATGTGAAAACCCCTCCAGAATCCACTAGTCAGACTGGGTGGCTGGTCAATCACCAACAATGCTGTGGATCTACCTGGATCAGGTGTCAGATTACCACGTCTGCTATAGATGGATAACTGGATCCCGAGCATCCATTGTCAGGCTTATCACCTTGGACCTACATTGGCCCCAGAGAGACCCTACTTGCTTCTTCCGCAAGGAGTTTATCAGTCGGAAATCACACAGCCATTTGAAAGTGTTGGCACTGTGGGTCTACACGGGGTCTGAGCAATGTGGGCTCAGTTTAATTGACCACACACAGATCACTTGTAACTGGCCACTTGGAAACTACGTGGATTCTACTGTGGAACTGAGTAACACAGGCACCACATGGACCCATAGTGTAACTGACCAGTCTGAAACTATCCGAAATCTTGGCATAACTGACCACATGACCATGGCATCTTCAGGTCTCAGAGAGCCATTGTATTCTCTGACCAAATTAACTTAGAGCGTAGTACACCATTCGGACAAGATGGATTGTTGAAATTTGTTATTTGTTTCGGCAAGTTCCCCCTTGTGTGGTTTATTACCCAGTCCTTAGAACACTCCCAGAAGCTCCTCCATTATCAAACTCTCCTCTGCATAAAGCCTTGATTGGCTTCTGAGATCTCCCTGCTCAATCCAAGCCAAGTTGCTGGTAATAGACTGCAGATGTGGCATCGATAATGCAGTTCAGAAAAGAGGAGTCCTGCAATACCAGCCTGAGCATTGATGGAAAGCTGGTTAAGTCCCGTGTGGTGTTAAAGTCATTCCCGTGGGCTGCTTTGATGAAAGGGTTTCTTTATAAGATAAAGATATGGGAACTCACCCACCGACCCACCCCCCTCTTTATAAATGTTATTTATTTTTCCATGCTGTCTGGTTTAGGTCACATTTCTAGATTTGTTTCAATCGCAACAAGGTTTTCCTCCTTTTCTTCTCATTTTTTTGACTTGCTGCTTACTTTCCAGGTTTCAGGCGGCTGTACAGAATGAGCAACTGTGGAGTGGGTCATATTAATCAAAACTGTAAACCTTCTTGCCCTTTGTACATAGGCTTTGTTTGGAAAGAGCTCCTGTGATTCTGGGGGAGCATTTCTGCCTATATCAGCCTCTGTAATTGAAGGTCTATTTGTCACAGAACCAGCCCTGTTTTCCTTGCCAGTCTAGTTCCCTATAAAAGTGTTGTAACTGTGAAAGCTATCTGGGCAGAAACAGCAGCTGCTTCACGTTCTCTCACAGTTGTGCTGCTCGATCCTCCAGACCCCAAGTTCATTACCGAGCTCTGGAGTTTCTCATTTGATTTAAAGTTTTTTTTTTAAACAGGAGCTTCTTGGCTTGGATGAGACGTCAACTCGAGGGCCCCTGTCTGCCCTCTCAGATGGACGTAAAAGATCCAGCAGCACTTTTTCATAGAAGAGCAGGGAAATTCTTCAAGTGTCCTGAGCCAATATTTAATCCCTCAACTAACATCACTAAAAAAAAATTGTCTGGTCATTATCACATTGCTGTTTTGGGGAGCTTGCTGTGTGCAAATTGGTTTGCTGCGTTTCCTACATTACATCAGTGACTGCACATCAAAAGTACTTCATTGAGTGTAAAGCATTTTCAGCCTTCTTGCAGTTATGACAGGCGCTATATAATTGCAAGTACTTACTTTGGCATATATTCTGAGAGAGATATCAACAGAGTTGCGGTAATATAACGATTAGCAGTAATCAATGTGGTTTGTTTTAGATACAATGAGAACACCAGTGACAGCCAATGATGTGTGACACAACTGATCAGAGAGTGAATGTATGCTCTGAGTTATGAGTTGATAAGGTCCTAAAGATGAGGCAGGCCAGACTCCCATTGCAGGCAAAGCAACAAGGCAACATCCAACATCTACAAACACGGGAAAGATGACTGGGAAAATACTGTTGAGTAATGAGGACCTTGGCAATCTATCTCCAGCACAAACTAAGAAACCACTTCCCAAAACTCTTCTACTGATGATGGTCCAAATTGGAATGAAAGGCCGTATGGCATCGGTTTGCTTGTCATAGTACTCCATATTGCAAAGTATTTACAGTCATTCGGCCTAACAGGTGCATGCAATTGTTTATGCCCCATCAGATCCTTCTCCCACTCTTACTTATTTAACTCTATCAACATGTCCTTCCATTCCTTTCCCCCTCTTGTGGTTATCCAACTTTCCTTCAAATGCATCGAAGATATTTTCTTCAACCACTCCATGTGGGAGCGAGTTCCGCATTCTCACCACTCTCAGGGTGAAGAGGTTTCTCCTGAATTCCTTATCATGGTCCTCCAGGACAATGAGCCCAATTTGAACACGAGGGGCAGGATGTTGTATTTGGGGTTGGGACCCTACTCTAAGTTTTAAATGGGGCTCCCAACCCCACACTGATGGGAACAGTCACCCGACATGGAGTTTGCCTGGATTGGCCAATTTGTGGCCGGAGGGCATGCTCGGTGTCCAAATAAGGACAACAGTTGGGCTCACAAAGCTAGGGGGCCAATAGGAGGCCCTCCAGCACTGAAGGAGCTGCAGCCTGCCCTTGCAGGTAAGGGAGAGAGCGGGCTCAAAGTGATCCCTGGTGCTCCCGGTGCATGGTGAGCCCACAGGCCGACTGTAAAATTCCAGTCCGCCTCTGATAATTGGCATTTTAATTATCTTAACAAGCTTCCCGCCGCTAGCAGTCCGGCCTCCGGGAAAATAGCTCAGGGTGGGATGGTGCCAGCAAACCAGCACGCTGACCGGCGGCACAAAATTCATGCCCACACACCACCATATCGGAGTGAAAATCCTGTCCAGGGAGTTTCCCTGTGGTTAGGGAAAGAAAAAAAAGGAAGAATAAAAGAATGAAAATAAAGTGGCTCACAGCCAATTAACTATTTTCTCAAGTTCAGTCATTATTGGCCTTGTAGACAAACATGGCAGCCAACTTGTGCACAGATAGATCCATCCCAAAAACAGCAAATCAGATAAATTTACCATATAGCCTGTTTTTGATGGTGTTGGTTAAGGGATAAATATTGACCGGACACTGGGGCGAACTAATGTTCCCGCTAAGCTGTGTGGATCTGCATCTACACCCGCAATCCAGAATCTACTGCACAGGAAGAAAACAGGCCACGCAACATTCCCTTTAAGATGTGCACATGTGCAGTCACAGGGCGATCTGAATGGGATCGCACTGTGCAATAAAGCGGCCGTGCACAGCAAAGAGAAGCTAGAGGGAGCTTATACAAACTGGGTGGTTTTATTTTAATAAAAAAAAGTCAACAAGATGAAACTCTCCGCCGAACCAAGGCGGTGGAGGGGTCCCTCCTCATCTTCAAAATAGTGCTGAGGGATCTCTTAAGTCCACCTGAGTGAGCAGACGGGGCCTCAGTTTAACATCTTATCCCAGCAATACTATCTCTGACAGTGCAGCACTCGCTCAGTACTGCACTGGAGTGTCAGCCGAGAGTTGTATGCTCAAGCCTCTGGAGTGGGACTCTGAACCAATGGATTCAGAGGTGAGAGTGCTGCCAGCTGTGTCACGGTTGACACCAGATAATGAGTCAGGGGTGTAAGCAAGCCATTGCAACTGGATCAAGTACCACTGAGGTAGGATTGGATGTTTCTTATTGATATCCAATAAGGCCTGTTAAAATTTACGGATGTGAGGCAGGATCGTGCTCAGCTGTGATGCACTCCGAAGGTGAACAGCCTGCCAACTCTCATTGTCTGAGCTCACACAGGAAGAATTGGCACTGCGGCCAAGATACCAGAAGGCTGTTGGAACTGTACCCGAGCCAGAATCGACACCTTCAGCAGAGGAATAAATTAGAATTTAAAGGAAAGAACAGTCCCTTGATGTCAGTGTGTTTTTGATTCTTTTTTACACTGTGAAGCAGCTGCAGGCCTCTTTCCTGGACTAATCTTAGTTCAAGAACCGTACATGCAGCAGTTTGACAGTGTCACGTTGTAATATGCCCAATAACTAAACCTTGATTGTAAAATCTAGACAAAGGAATGCACAATTCGCAAAATGCCTGTATTTCACAAATGATTTATTCTAAATGCTGTAATTAAACCTTGTTTCGGGAAAAAAAAATCTGACACAGCAGTGACTATCTGATGTCTGGTTCACAGACTTGGATCAGGGAATAACCCTCTTCTGAAATCTAAGCAACTCAGCACGTGTAATGACACAACCAGATATCGCCATCTCATGGATTGCCGGATATATGACATGGCCATTCACGATTGAAAAATAATTTTAAAGCATTTCAAAATGGAGAGTTCGGAGGTCAGATTTCTGTTTGTCATCAGGTTTTTCTCATTTTCTGCATTTGTTCACTTTCCGTTGCTGTATACCACCTTACAAATTCACCCCATCCACCACCTTCAACATTCACTCCCTCCACCACTGATGCACAGTGGCAGCAGTGTGTACCATCTACAAGATGCACTGCAGCAATGCACCAAAGGCTCCTTCAACAGCACCTTCCAAACCAGCGAACTCTACCAACTAGAAGGACAAGGGCAGCAGATGCATGGGAACACCAACACCTGCAAGTTCCTCTCCACGTCACACACCATCCTGACTTGGAACTATATCGCCGTTCCTTCACTGTCACTGGGTCAAAATCCTGGAACTCCCTTGCTAACAGCACTGTGGGTGTACCTACCCCACATGGACTGCAGCGGTTCAAGAAGGCAGCTCACCACCACCTTCTCCAGGGCAATTAGGGATGGGCGACAAATGCTGGCAACCACATCCTGAAGAATTATAATTGTCTTCTGCAATGGCGGCACATTGGTTTTGCTTGTCTTTTGGAAGTTAGGATTGAAGGTTCCTGGGATTGTCTCAGTGTTTGCCGAAAATCGCCCAAAGAGGGAAGTTGAAAACTACAGTTTAATAGGCTGTATTTTGAAATGCCGCAGGACTGTTACTGGCAGTGAGTTGACACACACGCACACCTTTCAGGAAGTTACTTGCTGGTGATCAGGAGCAAGAACCCTGGCTGAGTTTCCCTCTCCCTAACCCATGCTGATGCCAATTGGAATAGATCCCCCGAGATCCTGCACATTACAAAATGATCCTTTACAAATATATTACACACTACCTTACAAAAATATATCTAATAATCCAGGCTGGGAGTTACACCGGGTTTGAGACTCAGTAATAAAGTTCCATCAAGTCTACAACATGGAAACAGGCCATTCGGCCCAACTGGACTATGTCAGTATTTCTGCTCCAAACAAGCCTCCATCCACATATCCTTCTGTTCCTTTCTCCCTCATATATTTATCTAGCTTTTCCTTAAATGTATCTGTACTATTTGCTTCAACTATTCCTTATGGCTGCAAGTCCCACATTCTAATCATACTCTGGGCGAAGAAGCTTCTCTTGAATTCCCTATTGGATTTATTAGTGACTATCCTATATTGATGGCCTCTAGTTTTGGTGCCCTTCCATCATGTTAAAGACCTCTATCAAGTCACCCCTCTGCCTTTTCTTTCTAGAGAAAAGAGGCCCTGCCAGTTCAATTGGTCAATAAAGTCTCAGCTGAAATCAGTCTTGCCCTAAATTGGCTCATTCGGGAGTTTGGGACCAGGGTATGTGAGGAGAAGATGGGAGGAACTTGATCCAAGTTTGATCACATTCCCAAATCCATCAAGCCTGTCACTTAGTAGATCAACCAGGTATTGAAGCAGCCGATCGAGATGGTTGACACTGTCCGTCAGATACAATACTCAAGGTGGGATCTGACCCCAAGCCCTGTGCAGTTTGACCCCAACTTCATGTGCAGACTAAATCAAAAGATGCACAAATCACCAAAAAAAAAGAAAATTTCCTCAGAAAAGGATCCACAAAACAGTGACTAAGATTTCAGACACACTCACTGGGCTGAATTTTACTGCAGGCTTCAAGGGCCTAATGTCAGGACCAAATGGGGGTCCCAAGCCTGCACTTGGCAGAAGCGTGCCCACCGCCACAATCGTCCTGGAGTAGGCCTCATAATTGGCGGCCTCCTTGTTCACCGTCCAATTAAGGATGGCCGGCGGGCTCTCGATGCTACAGGCCCAATCGCAATGGCCGGAGCCTCAGCAGCCCAGCCAGGAGAGTTGTGGGCCGCTGAGGCAGATTGGAGATGACCAGGGTACCTCAACATCGTTGCACCCTCTCAAGAATTGAAAATTCGGCAAAATAAACTGGGTGGCCTTTGTCCCTCGTAGCCCAGCAGATCCATGTTGGCCTGCTTTGCAGGGTGAAGCCCTGACCTCCCTGGTCAGCCATGGGGAGTCTGACAGTCTTCCAGCTATGGGCTGGAAACTCCAGGCAGCGTGTGAAGAATGGCCTTAATTGGCACTTTCAATGGCCTAAATTAGCTACCTGACACCTGTAGAAGCTGCCTTCCCGAAAATGGACCAGGGAATATGGCGGCAGACTGGCACGCTGGCTGGTAGTAAGAAATTTCCACCATCTCCCGCCTCCAAACCCACCTCCGGCTCCAAGGCAAAACCCAGCCCACTGTGTGCAGTAAAGTGTTGCAAAACAGTTGTCATGGCTGGCAGTACGGGGCGTTTCAATTGGTTAATTCAGGTCTCCTGTTTAATGGAGACGGAGAATATTTGATGTTCAGACTGTGATTTTCATTTGCAATGCAGACGGAGGAAAAACAGCTGTTAAGCATACATTATTTAGGGTAATGCCCTTATAAGGAAAGAAAACAGTTCTTTTCGCGTGATCCATGGTGTGCATTATCTCAGATGCGGGGTCATGGTTCAAAAAGATGAATTTAATCAGATGGACTAAATTGGTGATTTGCTTCAATAATGGTGTTGGCCTGAGCAGGTTTCATGCCTAGACACACAACGACACAACACCAAGTTAGGAGAAGGCCAATTATACAGAACACTACCAAAGTTGAAAGATTAAAAAAAACCTGCATTTATATTGCACCTTTCACAACCTCAGGAGGTCCCAAAGTACTTCACAGCCAATGAAGTACCTTTGAAGTGCAGTAAATTGTTGCAATGAAGGAAATATAGTAGTCAGTTTGCACACAGCAAGATCCCACAAACAGCAAATGACCGCAAAATCTGTTTTTATGATGTTGGTTGAGGGAGAACTCCCATGATCTTCTTTGAAATTGTGCCATGGGATCTTTTATGTCCACCTGAGTGGATAGACAATGCCTGGTTTAACGTCTGATCCAGAAGACGGTCCCTCCTGTAGTACTGCCCCGGGGTGTCAGCTGGCATTTTGTGCTCATGTCTCTGGAACAGGACTTGAACCCACAAAATTATATATTTTTTTCTTGTTTGCAAAATCACAGCAATTCTGCTCATTATTGCAACCACGGATATTTGAATTTGATCTATATTAATGACTTAGACTTGGGTGTGCAGGGCACATTTTCAACGTTTGCAAATGACACAAAACTTGGAGGACATATTGTGACCTGTGAGGAGGATAGTGATAAACTTCAAGAGGACGTAGCCAGGCTGGTGGTTTGGGCGGAGAAGTGGCAGAAGAAATTTAATGGAGCATATGTGAAGTGATTTATTTTGATAGGAAGAATGAGGAAAGGCAATATAAATGAAGGGTGCAATTCTAAAGGGGGTGCAGGAGCAGCAGCACCTGGAGGTATATGTGCACAAATCATTGAAGGTGGCAGGGCAGGTTGAGAACGTTGTTAATAAAACATATGGGATCCTGGGCTTTATAAATAGGTGCATAGAGTACAAAAGCAAGGAGGTTATGGTGAACCTTTATAAAACACTGGTTCGGCCTCAACTGGAGTATTGTGTTTAATTCCTGTTGCGCTTTAGGATGGATGTGAAGGCATTAGAGAGGGTGAAGCAAAGATTTACAAGAATGGTTCCAGGGATGAGGGACTTCAGTTACGTGGATAGATTGGCGAAGCTGGGGCTGTTCTTCCTGGCGAGGAGAAGGTTGAGAGGAGGTTTGATAGAGGTGTTCAAAATCATGAGTGATCTGGACAGAGTAGATAGAGAGAAACTGTTCCCATTGGCCTAACGGGCAAAAACCAGAAGCAGGTTTAAGGCGAATGGCAAAAGAACGAAAGGTAACATGAGGAAAAAGTTTTTTTACGCAGCGAGTGGTTAAGATCTGGAATGCACTGTCTGAAACTGTGGTGGAGGCAGATTCAATCATAACTTTCAAAAGGGAATTGGATAATAATCTGAAGAGAAAACATTTGCAGGGCTACGGAGAAAAGGCAGGGAGTAGGACTAGCTGTGTTGCTCTTGCAAAGAGCCGGCACGGACACGATGGGCCAAATGGCCTCCTTCTGTGCTGTAATCATTCTATGATTCTATGCAATGCAGGTGGGCATCAAAGGGTCAAGATATTTTTCAGATGAAGGTGGTCCGTTGACATGTACATCCTCTTTCTGACTCCACCACTTTAGACATGAACCCTGGCTCAATGGCTATCACTCTCACCTCTGTGTCAGAAGGTTGTGGGTTCATAGTCGAACTCCAGAGATTTGAGCACACAATCTAGGCTGACACTCCAGCACAGTACTGAGGGAGTGCTGCACTGTCAGAGATGCTGTAATTCGGGTGAGACGTTAAGCCGAAGTCCTGCCTGCTCTCTCGGGTGGATGTAAAAAAAAACCCTGGCACTGTTTCAAAGAAAAGCAGGGGAGTTCTCCCCAGTGTCCTGGTCAATATTCATCCCTCAATCAACATCACAAAAACAGATTATCTGATCATTATCACATTGTTGTTTGTGGGATCTTGCTGTGTGCAAATTGGATGCTGCATTACCTACATTACAACAGTGACCTCACTTCAAAAGTACTTCATTGGCTGTAAAGTGCTTTGGGACTTGTCCAGGGGATGTGAAAGATGCTATACAAATGCAAATCTTTCTTCTGAATCAGAGGTGAAAGTGCTCCCCACGACTGACACATGAAAAACTTAGCAGAGGACATGAGTTAAATCAGGAAGAAGTGTTTAGGTTGCACCAAGATTGGATTTTTTTTGGAGGAGACAAGTGCAGTGAGTCTTAATAACAGTACAGTGTATTCTTCATGTGACCGGTGGAAGGGCCATTACAAGGTTATTTGTTACAGTGAGATGCAAGGTTATTCATTACTTTGTACATATGATATGCAGCTAGAGTCTGGTACAAAGAAACAGTCAAAAGCAAATCATTCAGAGTCATCACCAAGACAGGAGCCCCCTCATATTCTCAAAAGAGCAAACACTGTTCAGAATCCTTTCTGTAATTTTGCCTTCTTCAATATCTAAGTACCGGTAATACAAAGACCTGTGCCCAGGACGCTCTGTAAGTTAACAACTTTGCAAGCTGAGGAACACTAGATTACTGAAGTTTCCTTTGAAATGCAGGATCTACTCTGCATGGTCAAGCCAGGCAGCCTCAACACTTCGTATCTGAACAGCAGGATTTCTTCCAGGAGGTTCCTGGATGTCCCTATTTTTTTTTCAGGAAATAAAGCAGGTCACTGATTGACAAGAATTCTCTGCTGATCCCAGGGCCGTCCAGGCTTTTGTTTCCACAGTTGCTTAAAAGCCACACTGGACACAAAGACAAACAATCATCACTTTGCTACTGAGGTGATCGGAAGGGTCACAACATTTGACATGAGAAAAGGGACATTGTTCTTTAATAAAATTATATGAGTCGTGGTGTGGTGATGGGGGTGGGGGTTATTTGGGAAGTAAGAGACTTTTCTGTGGTAGGCAGAGATTAATAGCAGGAAATTGAAGTGCTGTCCTGGGAAAGGTTAATTAGCTGACAAGGTGTTGATGGACTGATGGAGAAGGAGGACTGAGGGACGGAGCAGTGTAATGCACTCACGCCCTCTCCTGGCTGCTTTGTACATGTGTGCATGCCGCTTAGAAAAAAAATTACACTTCTTTAGTGCCTTTCACAACCTCAGGACATCTCAAAGCACTTTACAACCAATGAAGTACTTTTGAAGTGTAGTCTCTGTTGTAATGTAGCTAATGTAGCAGCCAATTTGTGCACAGCAAGCTCCCACAAACAAGCAATGTGCTAATGATCAGGTCACTATTTTTCTGATGATGTTGGTTGAGGGATAAATATTGGCCAGGACAGCGGGG
Organism: Heterodontus francisci; assembly: GCF_036365525.1. Lineage (NCBI taxonomy): Eukaryota > Metazoa > Chordata > Chondrichthyes > Heterodontiformes > Heterodontidae > Heterodontus > Heterodontus francisci. The sequence continues at coordinate 11,227,556 of NC_090393.1, forward strand.
TTAAACCCCCTGCTCTTCTTCACCATGGGATCTTTCACATTCACCTGAAAGGACAGACGTGATCTCAGTTTAATGTCACATCGGAAAGACAGCACCTCCGACAGTGCAGCCCTCCCTCAGTACTGCACACAATAGTTCACCTGGATGCTGTACATTCTTTAGTCATTCTCAGGATGAGGGCATCACAAGCAAGATTGGCATTGATTGCCCAACCCTCGTTGCCCTGTGAAGGTGGCGATGGGTTATTGTAGCACTTTGATACAACTGTATGGCTTTCTAGGTCATGTCAGAGGGCAGTTTAAAAAGTCGACCATTGGGGCTGGATTTTTGCAGCGGAGGAAACAGAAGTCGGGGCCGTTTCTGGGTCCTGACCCCACCCACGAAAGCAAACAGAAATGAGCCCCAAGTTTCACGGAGGCGACCAATGAATTGATGTGGAGACGGGTTTGGCGGCTGATTAATGGCACAGGGGACAGGAACAGAGGTGGGACAACTCAAATGCAGTCCCGATTTAAAATCTCCACGTTTGAGTACTCATAATGCAGGGTGAGTGATCTCAGGGCACTTCATTTGCACAATGTCCCAACAAAGCCAGAGGCCTGGAACCCAGGGCAGGGCAGATCTGGACGTCATGCTGGAGGCCGCGAGGGAGTGGAGGGAGGTCCTCTTTCCAGACAGTGGCAGGAGAAAGCCACCCAGACAGAACAAGCAGGTGTGGATGGACATTGCTGCCACTGTCAGCGGCAGAACTGTGGTGAGAAGAACTTGGATCCAGTACAGGAAGAGGTTCAATGATGCACTCTAAAGGTGAGTGCTACCCTCCAACCCTCAGGACAGCCCTCTGGGTATTCACCCTCCAGCAGAAACATCAGCTTAGTAGCCTCAGGATGCATGCTGTTCCTGAACTTGGGAAGAGTGTGTGTCCAGGACACTTACTCATCCCTCATAATGGCTCGGAGCCAAAGTGCTGCTGAGGACCAGCCAGCACAGAAATATGCAGCTTCTAATGAATTGGAGCAGCTGCCATTGGCCACAGGGGACAGCAGTGCCTTATCTCACTCTCTTTTGTCCTTGTAGCAGAAACAGGTCAACAATTCTCGTGAGAGGACCCAAACAGGTGGAGGGGATCCCTACCTTCAGCTCGTTACACCTATGGAGGAGGGAGCCATGGTGATAGCCAGGATCACAGACCATGAGGAAGTCGACCATGGCGAGATGGGCACTCATTGTGGAGATGGTGATTACAGAGGGCAATGCACTCATTCAGGGGGCACACTGCACTCCACCCCATCCGACAGCATGCTGAACTGAGCTACATTGGGAAGCCTCGGCACTGCAGGGGCGTCTGTTCTCCAAGGATAGTTCTCATGATTTCTTCTTGTGTCTCCCACAGGTGCAGATATCCACCTGAGGAGACCCTCCCCCTCATCATCACTGGTCCAAGCTGACCACCTAAGATCCAAACAGACACTATCAATTGCACCAACCACCAGCACAGATACACTCAGTTTGGGGGGGCCCTCCCGCGTGTTTACATAGGGTGGCACTGGGTTTGGAGCACAGCACAAGTGTGCAGGAGGCAGAGGCAGCTGTGGGCAGTTCCCTCGGAGGAGGGAGCACAGACACAGCCCCTGCTCCACTGGGCACAGATGCAAGGTCTCAAGAGTCACTGGAAACCAGGCTCTACCTAGACCTGCAACAGCAGATGTGCTCCCACATGTCAGAATTCCCTGAGGCAATGCGGGGTCACGGGCAGAGAATGGAGGAGTCCATCCAGCTCGTGCACAACCATGGCTCAGGACTTTGAACGCATGAGCTCCTCCATTGAGAGAGTGGCCAACCTCATGGCGAGCCATATGCAGCAGCACTTGGAGTGAGTGCAGGAACTACGCACTGACTAACACCGGATGCATGCCACACTATGTAGCATGGACTGGTCAGTGGCGCTGGTGGTGCAGAGATGTTTGGAGGGGATGCCAGTTGAACCCCAGCTGGCGCCCTCCTCCAGCCAGTGAGAGCGCTAGCCAAGGGCTGAGGATGTCACCAAGTAGTAAGAGGATATCACCCCTCATGGGGCACCTTCATCGTTCTCAGCCTCCTTCGTTCTTCTGACTGTGGGAGCCTCTGTACAGCAGGGCCATGTGACAGAGGCTGCCCCTCCTGATTCAGCTGCAGCAGGCACTTAAGATACCCCCACGAGCACCTCCATGATGAGAACAACCACCTCAGCCGCAAGCTGAGACAAGTGAGCGGGCTGCCTCCACCTCCTCCGAGGCCACAAGGGGAGCATTGTGTAGATGTGGCCGAGCGCGGAGGTCACCTTGTTGCAAGGAACACTGAGTGGGCACTGGGATGTCTTCTTGCTGTACCTGTGCACTGTTTTCCTTGCTGAGCATCATGTAAATAATGACACTTGAAGCCACACGGGTGAGACTCCTTTTATTGATGGTGGGACAGGAAAAGTAGTGTGAGGTTTTGAAGGACAGCAAGGGTTCTTCAATGGTGATGGCAAAACCTTCAGGCAATGAATCCTTCAGGCTGCGTCTTCAATGGAAGTGTTAGCTCAGGTACTTTTTTTAGAATTAGAACATTACTGCGCAGTACAGGCCCTTCGGCCCTCGATGTTGCGCCGACCTGTGAAACCACCTGACCTACACTATTCCATTTTCATCCATATGTCTATCCAATGACCACTTAAATGCCCTTAAAGTTGGCGAGTCTACTACTGTTGCAGGCAGGGCGTTCCACGCCCCTACTACTCTCTGAGTAAAGAAACTACCTCTGACATCTGTCCTATATCTATCACCCCTCAACCTAAAGCTATGTCCCCTCGTGTTTGCCATCACCATCCGAGGAAAAAGACTCTCACTATCCACCCTATCTCACCCTCTGATTATCTTATATGTCTTTATTAAGTCACCTCTCCTTCTCTCCAACGAAAACAACCTCAAGTCCCTCAGCCTTTCCTCGTAAGACCTTCCCTCCATACCAGGCAACATCCTAGTAAATCTCCTCTGCACCCTTTCCAAAGCTTCAGAATGAGTTTCCAGGTCCTTCATCCTGGCTCAGCTGAAACGTTCCTGAATCAGATGATCCCTGACATTCATGGTATCCTGACGAGACCCATGAGCCCCACACCTCACTCGGCCACCTCCCTATGCAGCCGGAGAACCTCACTGTTCTGTTTCCTCCTCCCCCCCCACCACCCCCCGCCCCCTTGTAAATGCTCCGCTCCACCTCGCAGTCTCCTGCAGCACTGATTCTCGGTCATCTCCAAGTAACTCCGTCTTCAGCAGTAGATCCTATGTTGAGGGTATGGGCTCTGCATCCTTCCTTGCTCCTTGTTCCTCTCCCGTGCCCTCTTGATGCCTGGGGCTCCACCCTTCCTGTGAAGATTGTTGTCCTTCATCGTCACTGCGCCCTAAATCTGAGAGTCGTGCCCCCATTGCCAGTTGCTGCCTTCCTTGTGCTCAGCGAGTTGCCCAATTGACCTTGGCAGCCTTGCCCCCTGCTCTTCTGCCCCTGCGATGCCAGGAGGGCAATGACCCCCCCCCCCCCCCGTACTGCCCGTGCACTTACTGCCCACTCTCTCTGCCACCTGGGCTGCACCAAAGGCACCTGTTTGCCAATGGCCAAGTCCCCCTGTACACTGTTTAAACTTTTATGTCGCCAGGGTAATTCCATGGGGCGGCCATGACTGGCTGTCCACTGTGTACCCGCCGAGACAGCGCGTACAGCCCATGTGCCCCCCCGTGAAAACCTCAACCTCCCGCTTAATGAGTGCAGAATGAGCTCCTTAACCAGCTTAATTGGCCTTAATCAGGGATGGTGATGCTGCTGTCCCTGAACCCTGGTGAACATAGCCAGCGCCAGGAACAGCGTCAGTGAAGCAGCACACCAGCTGGCACCGGTATTTTGGAGCCCTGCCTGCCTCCGCTCCTGCCCCCAGCAGGACCCGGACACCCAGCCCTTGGTCTGAGTCACATACAGGACAGCAGGTTAAGACATTAGTGAACCAGTTACATTTTTACAATACAACAGTTTCATGGTCACTTTTAATAATACCTAAGCTTTTTCCAGATTTTTTAAAACTGATTTTAAAAATGCCCAGGTGAGATTTGCAAGATCATTCGTTTAGGCCTTTAGATTACTAGCTTGGTAAAATCACCACTACACTATCTCAGGCTACCCCAAGTTGTTTTACAGCCAGTACTGTTTTGAAGTGTAGTCACTATTGTAATGTAGGAAATGTGGCAGCCAATTTGCACATAGCAAGGTCTCACAAACAGCAAGGTATTAAGGAGCAGATATTTTCTTTAATGATGTTGTTTGAGGGATAATTATTGGCCAGGACAATGGAGAATTCCCCTGCTCTTCTTTAAAATAGTCCAATAAAAATTTTTTTATTCATTCCTAAGATGTGAGCATCACTGGCCAGGCCAGCATTTATTGCCCATCCCTAATTGCCCTTGAGAAGGTGGTGGTGAGCTGCCTTCTTGAACTGCTGCAGTCCATGTGGGGTAGGTATACCCACAGTGCTGTTAGGAAGGGAGTTCCAGGATTTTGACCCAGCGACAGTGAAGGGACGGCGATATAGTTCCAAGTCAGGATGGCGTGTGGCTTGGAGAGGAACTTGCAGGTGGTGGTGTTCCCATGCATCTGCTGCCCTTATCCTTCTTGGTGGTAGAGGTCGCGGGTTTGGAAGGCGCTATTGAAGGAGGCTTGGCGAGTTGCTGCAGTGCATCTTGTAGATGGTACACGCTGCTGCCAATGTGCGCCGGTGGTGGAGGGAGTGAATATTTAAGGTAATGGAAGGGGGCTGATCAAGCGGGCTGCTTTGTCTTGGATCTGTCGACTTCTTGAGTGTTGTTGGAGCTGCACTCATCCAGGAAAGTGGAGAGAATTCCATCATGCTCCTGACTAATTCCGATCAACAAGCTAGGGTAAACGGTTAGAGTAGTGAATCTTTAAGCACTGAATGATGTGACTGTTTAAGCTTTGGGATCATGGGTCATGTCCGTGCTTATACAAACACAATTGGACAATCTTATTTTCAATCATGTGCAGCCAAGAGGGCCAGGATTATTGTCCTGTATGCACCGATGCTGATTGTCCAGTGCAGACTGACTGCAATGCATCTTGCAGCCAATAGATGACAGGACTGCATCTTCAGCCCTAGCAAAACAAGCACACAGCTGCAAAATAACCTTGCAGCAGGAGAAGGCCATTCAGCCCCTCAAGCCTATTCTACCATTCAGTTAGATCGTGCCTAATCTGTAGCTCAACTCCATTTACCTGCTTTCGATACCTTCACCCAGCAAAAATTTCAGTCTTGAAAATTTCAATTGACTTTCAGTATCCACAGCCTTTTGGGGCACAGTGTTCCAGATTGTGTTGTAGGATTACTAGAGTTGCCAACCCTCCAGGATTGCCCTGGAGTCTCCAGGAATCAAAGCTTAATTACTTGGAAACTGCCGCGAGTAATCCAGAAGAAAAATAACAGGGACGTTAAAGCAAAATTGCGTTTATCTTTCATTTTATTTTATTAGCTGTAGAAATATTGGAAATGAGAAAAAGGGCTGTTCAGCCAAGTGAGGCATTTGGAGGCAGACGCTCATGAGATGAAACCTCCAGGAATACCTCCAACCTGAGTTGGCAACCCTAAGGATAATGCTTTTCTTTGCACACAAGCAGGTAGCTGGTCACTTTCCCAATTCTCATCAAAAGGCACAAGTCAAATCATTGAGAGGCCATTGGACACATTATATAGGCCGAGATCTTGCTGTCAAAATAATGGTAAGGTCAACAGTGCCCACAGTTACTTATGTGGAAATTGGATAGTAACTTCACAGTGGCGCAGTGGTTAGCACCGCAGCCTCACAGCTCCAGTGACCCAGGTTTGGTTCTGGGTACTGCCTGTGTGGAGTTTGCAAGTTCTCCCTATGACCGTGTGGGTTTCCACCGGGTGTTCTGGTTTCGTCCCACAGCCAAAGACTTGCAGGTTGATAGGTAAATTGGCCATTGTAAATTGCCCCTAGTGTAGGTAGGTGGTAGGAGAATTAAGGGAAGGCAGGGATGTGGTAAGGAATATAGGATTAATGTCGGGTTAGTATAGTTGGTTGATGGTCAGCACAGACTTGGTGGGCTGAAGGGCCTGTTTCAGTGCTGTATCTATAAATAAATAAAGGGGAGATAAGCAGTTAAATATGAAAATCCAGAAGATTTTCCAAGATTGTGAAGATCATAGAATGATGCAATCCATTGAACCTGTGCTGGCTGTTTGGTAGAGCTATCCAATTAATCCCACTCCTCTGTTCGTTCCCCACAACCCTGTAAAAAATTTTCCTTCGAGTATTTATCCAATTCCCTTTTGAAAGTTCTACTCAATCTGCTTCCACCATCCTTTCAGGCAGTGCATTCCTAATCACAACAACTCACAGTGTTGTCATTTCACCGCTGATTCTTTCACCAGTCACCTTAAATCTGTGTCCTCTGGTTACCGACCCTTCCAGCATTGGAAACAGTTTCTCTTTATTTGCTCTATCAAACCATTCATGATTTTGAACGCCTCTATCAAATATTCTCTTAACCTTCTCTGCTCTGAGGAGAACAACCCCAGCTACTCCAGTCTCTCCACATAACTGAAGTCCCTCATCCCTGGAACCATTCTAGTAAATCTCTCCTGCACTCTCTCCAGGGCCTTCACATCCTTTCGAAAATGTAGTGCCCAGAATTAAACACAATAATCCAGCTGAGGCCTAACCAATGTTTTATAAAAGTTCAGCATAACTTCCTAGCTGTTGTACACTCTTCATTGATTAATAGAGCTAAGGGTCCTGTATACTTTTTTAACAGCCTTCTCAGCTTCTGCTACCTTCAAAGATTTGTGTACATACATCCCGAGGTCTCTATGTTTCTGCAACATCTTTAAAACTGTACCATTTCGCTCATATTGCCTCTTCTCACTTACCAACTAAAACTTACACTTACCACAGATATGGTTGCCCAGGAATGCAATGCTTTCCACAAACTCCCATATGTTGCAGTTATAGCACACCACCGGCCCTGCCATGTCTGTCTAACCTTATTTATTTATTTGATCAGTGAACTCATTACTAACTTAGTAGTAAAGTAATATCAAGTTACAGTCTTCTAGCTTGGAGACAAAAGAACACTCACCAGCTACTGGAGATAAAACATAAGAATAAAAAGCAACCCCTGTTCTTCCCCCTCTGTGCCGATTTCCACTTGAAGCAAATTTCTGACTTTAGCACTCAGTTTACAAAGCATTCTGTTCCCTGATCACTCCTTGCTCCACAGAGTCCCAAATTCAGGTGATTAATATAATGTAACAGAACTGTGGTTCTCATACCAACCCCTGGGGAACACCACTGTATACCTCCCTATTGTTACGACCGACCGCTCCTGTCAAAGCCCCCAATCAAAATTATGGTTGAGATGGGACCAAGGCACTGTTAATTCAATCCCATCATTCCACAGATTGGCTAACATATCATTTAAAAACTTTCCAAATTAAAGAAAGACCCAACCAAATTGTACCATCTTTTAAGCCCCGAATGAGGCTAACCAAACCAGGTGTCTTTAAATCAACAAATTAACTCCTTAATTAGAAGAACTAAATTCTTAAACAATATGAAGATATAAACAACATTTAAAATAGAAAAAATTAGAGTCCTTGCAAATTTACAGTCCAATGTTGCTCGAAGTCCTCACAGGATGCTGCTCGAAGTCCTCACAGGATGTTGCTCGAAGTCCTCACAGGGTGTTGCTTTCCTTCTCCAGCAAATTTCAACAATTAACAACTTGCAAACACTTTCAACAGAATCAATCTGACTTTAGGGTTTTTTTTTTGAGGGATGAAAGATTGTCACAGTCTAACTTCCCTTTCTTCAATTTAAATTACCAGAGATCTCTGTCTTGGCTTGACTTTTTAGAATTTCGAGAGATAATAATTAAACAGACTAAAATCCTATTCCTTCAGTTTAAATGGTAGAGAGCTCTTTTTCAGGTGTGCTCATCACAGCTGCGTCCTCTGTGTCTTCTGTCTGTTAGGACAAACTGTCTTCAACTCTCAGCCAGTTCAAAACTGAATTGTAACAAATGTATCACATCAGGCTCACTCCCAGTGGCTGTATCTATGGTAACAAGAATGCACCCTTTGAATCATGGTCTCCAAATGGCTGTTTTTAAGGCAACGGAAATGCACCTTCCTGTAACTCCTAAAGCTTGCCGGCTCTTAAAGCAATACTGATCCCTTGCAAACCTTAAAGGCAAACCGTATCTTCCGGAAAAAAAACTACAGGACCATGACAACATGCTCTGAAAAACAACTATTCACTACACTTTGCTTTTTATCCCTTAGCCAATTTTGTGTCCATGCTGCCATTGTCCCTTTAGTCGCCTGGGTTTTAATTTTGCTAACAAGGCTATTATGTGATACTTTGCCAAATGCCTTTTAAAAGTGCATTTACAAATTTATAACATCAACAAAGAGCTCAATCAGGTTAGTCGAACATGATTTGCCTTTAACAAATCTGTGCTGACATTAATTTATTAGCCCATATTTTTCTAAATGTCAATTAAGTTTTGCCCTGGATTATTGTCTCTGAAAGTTTCCCCACCATCAACATTAGGCTGACTGGCCTGCAGTTGCTGGGTTTAATCCCTCCCCATTTATAAGCAGAGGTTTAATATTTGCAATCCTCCAGTCCTCTGGCACCTTCCCCATATACAAAGAAGATTGGAAGATTATGGCCAGTGCCTCTGTGCTTTCCACCCTTGCTTCCCTCAGTAACATGGATGCACCTTTAACCTAGGATACTTTTCTAATTTGAGAACTTCCAATCTTAAATACCTCCTCTTTATCATTGTAGATATGTAGTGTTCTGCTGAAAACTGCATGAAAACAGCACCTCTCCATCTGGCTTCCTATTCAAATGTATTCAATGATGCAAAGTTCCTATACTGACATTGTAGATACAGACCAAACTCGCTTCAGAAAGTTAAAGCTTGTCCACTCCAGTCAAAGTACTTTTTTTAATGGCCTGGTAATTACTGCCAAACAACCTCTCTGGCACAGAAAATTAACTTTTACAAATGTGGAATCTCATTCCTTCAGCTTTTAGTTATTGTTGGAGATTTTATTTAAAAAAGAATAACATTTTTACTTTGTCTTTCTGGGCTAGATTTTGTAGTGGTGACCGGAGTCCCACCGCCAGGACCGGCCCTATTAAGGACAGCCACCTGCCCCCAAAAACTGCTGGGCCATCAGAGGGCCGGCAGCCTCAGCAGTGCCACTGGGAGTGGTGGCCACTGCTAGGGCTGCACCTGGAGGATGAAGGTGCATCCATGTCAGTGTGCCCTCACAGCTAGTTAAGTGAGGTCTGGGGGTGTCGGGGCCAGTCAAGCAGGCCATGGCCAAGTTGGGGGGGTGGGGGGGCGGTCACTGAGGGCAGCCATTGCCCCTCTGTGGGCCAAAGAGTGCCTGAAAAGGAGGCCACCACCCCGCTCCCCCGGGAGCCTGCCCTGCCAGTCTCCCCATGTTGTGGAGGGCTCCCCACCACCGGTTAAATGCAAGCAGAGGTGGGAAGTTGTCCTTAATTGACCACTTAAGTAGCTCAATTGGGCTCCAGGTGGGCGGGCCATCTGTGACTCTTTCCACCACTGGCAAAATGGCTAGGGGCAGGAAGACAATGGGCACACCACCCTTTGCCTTCCTGTGACATCTTGCCAACCTCCTGCCTCCCAGCTTGTCCCCAAGGGTTGGTAAAATCCAGCCCTCTGTCTCTATTATCTCTCGCTTTCTTCCGCCAATTTTTCTTTCCCTCTCTTTATTTTGCTTTCTCTATCTGATATGGCATTGAATTCGATATTCTAATTGACAATTCCTGGTTCAAACACTGTGCTGATCATTAACAATTCTTCAATCTAATTGGTTAAGGAGATACACAGTCGGTTTCCCTGTTCATGCAGGTGCTAGATGCTCAGTAGGGGACACTGTGCCCTAATGACACTCTAATTGCAGTAAATCCCACTGTAAAATCTCATAGGAAGTCTGTGGGCCAGTTTTTTTTAAATCATTGATGGAATGTGGGTGTCGTTAGGAAGGGAGTTCCAGGATTTTGACCCAGCGATAGTGAAGGAATGGCGATATAGTTCCAAGTCAGGATGGTGTGTGGCTTGGAGGGGAACTCGCAGGTGGGGGTGTTCCCATACGTCTGCTGCCTTTGTCCTTCTAGATGGTAGAGGTTGCAGGCTTGGAAGGTGCTGTCAAAGGAGCCTTGGCTAGTTGCTACAGTGCATCTTGTAGATGGTAGACACTGCTGCTACTGTGCGTTGGTGGTGGAGAGAGTGAACGTTGAAGGTGCTGGATCAAGCGGGCTGCTTTGTCCTGGATGGTGTCGAGCTTCTTGAGTGCTGTTGGAGCTGCATCCATCCAGGCAAGTGGAGAGTATTCCATCACACTCCCAACTTGAACCTTGTAGATGGTGGACAGGCACTGGGGAGACAAATGGTGAGTTACTCACTGCAGAATTCCCAGCCTCTGACCTGCTCTTGTAGCCACGGTATTTATATGGCTAGTCCAGTTCAGTTTCTGGTCAATGGTAACCCCCCAGGATGTTGATAGTGGGGGATTCAGCAATGGTAATGCCGTTGACAGTTACAGACCTTCTCTTTTGTTCTTTCCTACCCTCCTCCTACATTACAACAGTGACTGGAGTCATTAAAGCACAGAGGAGGCCATTCAGTCCATCGAATAGATGCCGGCTCTCTGTAGAGCAACCAATCAGTCCATTCCCCCACTCTCTCCCTGTAGCCCTTTTGCCATTTATTCGTCACAGCAAAATCCAGCTCAGTTGTTTTTTTATTCGTTTGTGGGATGTGGGCATCGCTGGCAAGGCCAGCATTTGTTGCCCATCCCTAATTGCCCTTGAACTGATTGGCTTGCTAGGCCGTTTAAGAGTCAACCACATTGCTGTGGGTCTGGAGTCACATGTAGGCCAGACCAGGTAAGGATGGCAGATTTCCTTCCGTAAAAGGACAATGAATCAAATGGATTTTTACAACAATCGACAATGGTTTCATGGCCATCATTAGACCAGATTTAATTCCAGATTTATTAATTGAATTCAAATTTCACCATCTGCCAGGGTGGGATTCGAACCCATGTCCCCAGAGCATTAGCCTGGCTTCTGGATCACTAGTCCAGTGACATTACTGCAACGCTACCCACTCCCCTATCAGTGATTTCTGTTCGACAGCCATTCCCATTATTATGAACTGATTAAGTGCTGCTTGAGTCTATTTCCTGAAGAAGAATTTTATGAGTTGGTGCATTTTTACAAAGTTGGTTCATGTTAGAGGTGGGAGTTCAACATTACTGGGCATGTGGAGATTCTGCATGCTATTGGCAGCTTTAGTTGTTTTCTTTGGAACAGAGGAGGCCGTGGGAGATTTAATGGAGGTGTACAAAATTATGAGGGGCCTAGATAGAGTGGATAAGAAGGACCTATTGCCCTTAGAAGAGAGGTTAATAATCAGGGGTCCTGCATTGAAAGCAATTGGTAGAGGAATTAGAGGAGAGTTGAGGAGTAAATGTTTTCACCCAGGGGATGGTGGGGGGGTCTGAAACTGACTGTCTGAAAAGGTGGTAGAGGCATAAACCCTCACCTCATTTAAGAAACACTTGAATATGCACTTGAGGTGCTGTAACAAAGTGGGCTACAAACCAAGAGTAGGAAAGTGGGATTGGACAGGATAATTCTTAATCGTGGACATGATGGGCTGAATGGCCTCCTCTAGTGCTGTAATGACTCTAGTTTCTCTATGTTTCTGCGTTTTTTCCTTCGCAGTGTTCTGATTGTCCTGGAAACCAGTGCAGGCAGGACCAATCAGCTGAATCACTGTAATAACAGAGGTATAGCTGTTTAGTTATTTCAATAAATACACATTGAATAATAGCTGGTCTGTAGTGTGTTACAGGACAATAATTTAATCGAGAGCTGCTGCAGACATTATAGTACAAAGGCAAAGATGACTAATCCATCTACTCATTGGGTCTTCCACCCCCATCCTGTGCCAGGATTAGATTATGGCCTGGAACTAATTACAGACCTCATATATAATGGATATGTCAGTTTATCACTGCTTCCAGCTATTTAGAACCATACTTCTGCAGCGCCAAACATTATCTGGCATGAATGCGTCTGGAGTCAGCCTTGGTCAGGTGCTTCTGGGTACAAATACCCCTTCAGAGACGCGACCATATAATCTAGTTTGGTGCCAGCAGTGAGAGAGTGCCAACACAAACTGCAATGTGATAATCATCGGAGCATCTATTTTTAGGAGTTGGTTGAGGAATAAATGTTGGCCAGGACACCGGGGAGAGGTCCCCTGCTCTTCTTCAAAATAGTGGAGTGGGATTTTCTTTATGCCCATGTTAACGGCAGGCGGTGGCTCGGTTTAACATCTCTTCCGAAAGACAACATCTCTGACAGTGCAGCACTCCCTCGGTACTAGTGTCAGCCTAGATTATGAGCTCAATTCTCTGAATTGGGACTTTGATCCCACAATCTTCTGACTCAGAGGCAAGAGTGAGTTACAACATTGTAATCCAGACCGTCCGACCCAAGCTCCCTGAATGGCAAGGTGGCCCCGTTCCCAGTTGGCTGAGGAGGTGGAGGGCCACTGGGGCTTGACAATGAATATGGCTTCAGAGGCCCTAGATTTTGATTATGTGCCTCAGTTGTGAAGTTCATGCAGTTCCGGCGATTACAGCACTTCTTTTCTATGTCCAGTTCTCTCCCTTCAATTCGCTGACTCGATCTCCTGCAGGTACTGACTCATGGTGAGATATAACTAGCCGTCCTGTTATATATTGTATTATGTAATAGTTACAGCACAGAAACAGGCCATTTGGCCCAAGTGGTCCATGCTAGTGTTTATGCTCCACACCAGCCTCCTCTCATCCTATTTCATCAAAACCATCAACATATCCCTCTATTCCTGGCTCCCTCATGTGTTTATCCAGCTTCCCTTTAAATGCATCCAAACTATTCACCTCAACTACTCCTTGCGGTAGCGAGTTCCACATTCTCATCACTCTCTGGGTAAATTAGTTTTTCCTGAATTCCCTATTGAATTTATTAGTAACTGTCTTATATCAATGACCCCTCGTTCTGATCTCCCCTGCAAGTGGAAATATCTTCTCTGCATCTATCATATCAAACCCTTTTATAATTTTAAAGACTTCTATTAATTTAACTTCTTGTTTGGTACTGTTGACCTCACCCAAGTGCTCATTCTGTATGGGTGAGCATTGATACCTGTTTATCCAACCAGTGTGTCAGAACAGGTGAATCTGTTCCTAACCTCACCCAGCGTCAATATGTGCACACTTTCCAGCAGGTGTTAATCAATAATGACAAATTATATTTATATAGCGCCTTTAATGTCATAAAACATCACAAGGTGCTTCACAGGTACGTTACAAAAAAAAATTACACACCGAGCCACATAAGGCAATATTAAGGCAGATGACCAAAAGCTTGGTCAAAGAGGTAGGTTTTAAGGAGCATCTTAAAGGAGGACAGAGAGGTGGGGAGGTGGAGGGGTTTAGGGAGGGAATTCCAGATCTCAGAGCCTTGGCAGCCAAAGGCACCAATGGTGGAGCGATTAAAATCAGGGGTGCTCAAGAGGTCAGAATTGGATGAGCGCAGAGAACCCAGAGGGTTGTGGGGCTGGAGGAGATTATAGAGATAGGAAGGGGTGACGCCATGGATGGATTTGAAAACAAGGATGAGAAGTTTAAAATCGAGGCATTGCTCGACCGTAATCCAATGGAGGTCAGTGAGCACAGGGGTGATAAGTGAATGGGATTTGGTGCCAGTCAGGATACGAGCAGCAGAGTTTTGGATGACCTCATGTTTACGGAGGGTCGATTATGGGAGGCCAGCCAGGAGAGTGTTAGAAAAATCAAGTATAGAGGTAACAAAGGCTTGCAAAGGGTTTCAGCAGCAGATGAGCTGAGACAGGGGTGGGGCCGGGTGATGTTACAGAGGTGGAAATAGGCAGTCTTAGTGATGGCGCAGATATGTGGCCGGAATCTCATCTCAGGGTCAAATATGACACTAGGGCTGCAAACAAACTATCCATAGTGACCAGGAGTGGGAAAACTGGCTGCTTCCTCCCATAATTAAATGGGTTAAGGCCAACTGCTGCAGATTTGTAGCTGTCCTGCTTGAAATCAGCTAATCCAACATGGGCCAGGGCCTTGCTGATCTGTTTGCCCTCTAAACCCATCACTGCTTCTTATTTCTACAGGAACTTCTGGTTTGCAAGACTTTGCCTCTCTAAGGCCACATTGAGACATGCCAATTAAATCTGGAATCAGAGCAGAGAGTGAGAGAGAGAGAGAGACTTTGTGTTGTATGTTTACAGGCTTGTCCAAATTTTCAAAAAAATCCACAATTTAAAAATGACTTAAATTTGGGTGGGTGGATCAGAAAGACAGACATATGAATTACGGCAGTCACCCAGCCATTTTATTTAGAGGATTGGTTGGGCATCTACTCATTTTGAATCGTGATATTAATTTGTTTTGCTGATTTGCGTGGCTCGAAGCCTCATCCCACACTGTCACAGAATATGAAAGAGTTCACCAAACCAGCACTTCAAATAAATAAGAGTAGCCACAGTCTAATTCTAACAACCTGATCACCCGAAGATTTGATAGCAGAAGGCCATCATTCAATATAATAACACTACTTCCTTCCAAGTTTATTTCCTGCTCACGGCTACACGGAAATTGTTCCTGGTAGACATGATTCTGCAACTGAGGCCAGACTTGTCACAACCTCTTTGAGCTATAGACTTGCCAGATTTTGTCCGATTGCAGATTAATTGGTGGATGGACTTGAAAAGCCAGCTATGGTTTTTAATTACACTGCTCAACATCACATTATGACCAGATAACAAACTGTCTGCTATCTATTAAGAGATTGCAGCCTTTCACCACACCATCCTCCTTCCATGCCTTTCCACCACCATCCAGCTGAGTGGGACTGCACTGACCTGGTTCCATTCTTATCTATCTAATCGCAGCCAAAGGAACAGCTGCTCTTCCCATTCCCGCACTGTTACCTCTGGTGTTCCCCAAGGATCTATACGTGGCCTCTTCCTATTTCTCATCTACATGCTGCCCCTTGGCAACATCATCCAAAAACAGTCAGGCTCCACTAGTACTCTAACCACACTCAACCCTACATCACCACCACCTCTCTCTACCCCTCCACTGTCTCTAAATTGTCATGAGTCCTGGATGAGCGTAAATTTCCTCCAACTAAATATTGGGAAGATGGAAGCCATTGTCTTCGGTCTCTGCTACAAAGTCCACTCCCTCACCACCAATTCCGTCCCTCTCCATGGCAGGTGTCTGAGGCTGAACCAGGCTGTTTACAATCTTCATTTTGACCCCAACTTGGGCTTCCGTGCCATCACTAAGATCACCTATTTCCAACTCTGTGCCATTGTCCGACTTTGCCCCTGCCTCAGTCCATCTGTTATTGAAACCCTCATCCATGCCGTTGTTAACTCAAGACTTGACAATTCCAACGCACTCCTTGTCAGCCTCCCAAGTTCTACCCTCCCTAAAACCTGAGGTCATGCACCAAATCCCGTTTACCTATCACCCCTGTGCTCACTGACCTACATTGGTTTGCAGTTAAATCGATTGTAAAATTCTCATCCTTGTTTTCAAATCCCTCCATGGCCTCACCCCTCCCTATCTCGGTAATCCAGCCACACAATCCTCAAAGATATCTATGTTCCTCTGATTCTGGCCCCATGAGCATCCCTGGGTTTTAATCACTCCACCATTAGCGGCTGTGTCTTCACTTGCTGAGGCCTTAAGCTCTGGAATTCCCTCCCTCAACCTCTCTGTCTCTCTTCCTCTCTCTCCTCCTTTAAAATGTTCCTAAAACATACCTCTTTGACCTTGCAATCATGTCCTAATATCTCTATATGGCTCACTGTCAAGTTTTGTTTTATAATGCTGCTGTGAAGTGCCTTGTGATGTTGTACCACATTAAAGTGCTATAAAAATACAAGGTTGTCATATCTGTAGCGAGCCCTTCCTGCATGTGCCACATGTACTTCTTGTCACACTTACTCCTTTCCTTGTCACTCTTTATTGATACCCCCTCCCCTCCCCCCCACCCCGCTATATGTAATACACTGTGCAGTGCAATGTGTTATTTTGATGTTGTCTGATGCAACATAAATGAGATATGTGGAGTCCAGTTGGTTGAAGATCTCAACAGGTTTATTACAACTGAACTATTATATACAGTACAGAGCTAACTATTTACAGAACCTTACTCTGGGTGCTACAGTTGCAGAGTGACTCAGGCTTGTAGTCACATAACTGCATCCTGCTAGTTAGCTCATTAGCATACTGAGATCTTAAAGGGACATCACTCTTAAAGGCAATCATACAACATGTAGTATCCTCAGTCGAAGTCGTAGATTATCACCTGCATACATATATCACACCTGCTACCCTGCACCTAGGCTATCCTTCCACATGGGGGGGAAACTGGCCATTGGCATCCAGTATGACATCAGCATCAGCATCAACAAACCCAAAGCAGAATATCAAAATATACTCCCCTTCCAAAAAATAGCTGCACTATATACCTAGCTAGCTATAAGCACATAAGAACATTTAAAAAGGAGGAGTAGGCTATTCAGCCCCTTGAGCCTGCTCTGCCATTCAATAAAATCATGGTTGATCTGATTGTGGCCTCAACTCCTCTTTCCTGCCTGCCCCCATAACCCTAGACTCCCTTCTAGATCAAAAATCTGTCTAACTCAGCCTTGAATATATTCAATGACCCAGTCTCCACTGCTCTCTGGGGAAGAGAATTCCAAAGATTAACGACCCTCTGAAAGAAAAAATTGCTCCTCATCATCATCCTTCATGAAACTCTGCCCTCTAATTCAAGATTCCCCAACGAGGGGAAACATCCTCTCAGTATTTACCCTATCAACCCCCTGAGAATCTTATATGTTTCAATTAGATCACCTCTCAATGTCACAACTCCAGTGAGTATAGGCCCAACCTTCTTGACCTTTCCTCCCAGGAATCAAACTAGTTGACCTTCTCAGAACTGCTTCCGATGTAAGTATGGGGCGGCACAGTGGCGCAGTGGTTAGCACCGCAGCCTCACAGCTCCAGGGACCCGGGTTCGATTCCGGGTACTGCCTGTGTGGAGTTTGCAAGTTCTCCCTGTGTCTGCGTGGGTTTTCTCCGGGTGCTCCGGTTTCCTCCCACAAGCCAAAAGACTTGCAGGTTGATAGGTAAATTGGCCATTATAAATTGTCACTAGTATAGGTAGGTGGTAGGGAAATATAGGGACAGGTGGGGATGTTTGGTAGGAATATGGGATTAGTGTAGGATTAGTATAAATGGGTGGTTGATGTTCGGCACAGACTCGGTGGGCCGAAGGGCCTGTTTCAGTGCTGTATCTCTAATCTAATCTAATCTAAATATCCCTCCTTAGGTAAGCAGACCAAAACAGCATCCAGCACTCTAGGTGCAGTCTCAACAGCACCCTGTACAGTTATAGCAAGACTTCCCTACTTTTATATAATATATACAGAAAGTGCTGGAAATACTCAGCAGGTCTGGCAGCATCTGTGGAGAGAGAAGCAGAGTTAACGTTTCAGGTCTGTGACCTTTCATCAGAACTAGCAAATGTTAGAAATGTAAAAGGTTTTAAGCAAATAAAGCGGGGGTGGGGCAAGAAATAACAAAAGGCAAGGTGTTGATAGGACAGAGGGTCACAGAGAATGATTGACCAGAAGTTCATGGAGCAAAGGCAAAGGGTGTGTTAATGGTGTGCTGAAAGACAAAGCTTTAGTGCAGAGAGTGTGTTAATTGACAGAAAAATGAACAGCCCTGGCCCAAAGCACAAACATGAAAAAAACAGTGGGTAGGCACATGGTAAAAAAATGAATGATAAAACAAACTAAAATAAAATAAACAAATAAAAAATAACTAAAAATAAAAAGGGGGGCCCATCATGCTCTGAAATTATTGAACTCAATGTTCAGTCCGGCAGGCTGTATTGGTAAATGAGATGCTATTCCTCGAGCTTGCGTTGATGTTCACTGGAACACTGCAGCAAGCCCAGGACAGATATGTGAGCATGAGAGCAGGGGGGTATGTTGAAACGGCAAGCGACCGGAAGCTCGGAGTCATGCTTTCGGACTGAAGGGAGGTGTTCCGCAAAGCGGTCACCCAATCTGCGTTTGGTCTCCCCAATGTAGAGCAGACCACATTGTGAGCAGCGAATACAGCTCCAGCGACCCGGGTTCGATTCTGGGTACTGCCTGTGTGGAGTTTGCAAGTTCTCCCTGTGACTGCGTGGGTTTTTGCCGGGTGCTCCGGTTTCCTCCCATAGCCAAAGACTTGCAGGTTGATAGGTAAATTGGCCATTATAAATTGCCCCTCGTATAGGTAGGTGGTAGGGGAATTGAGGAAAGGTAGGGATGTGGTAGGAATATGGGATTAGTGTAGGATTAGTATAAATGGGTGGTTGATGGTCGGCACAGGCTCAGTGGGCCGAAGGGTCTGTTTCAGTGCTGTATCTCTAAATAAAAATAAAAAATAAAAATAAAAAAATAAATTGAAAGAAGTACAAGTAAATCGCTGCTTCACCTGAAAGGAGTGTTTGAGGCCTTGGATATTGAGGAGAGAGGAGGTGAATGGGCAGGTATTACACCTCCTGCGATTGCAATGGGAAGGTGCCATGGGAAGGGGATGAAGCATTGGGGGTAGTAGAGGAGTGGACCAGAGTATCGCAGAGGGAACGATCCCTTCGGAATGTTGACAGGGGAGGGGAGGGTAGCGGCATCATGCTGGACATGGCGGAAATAGCGGAGGATGATCCTTTGGATGTGGAGGCTGGTGGGGTGGAAAGTGAGGTCATGGGGAACCCTGTTCCGGTTCTGGGAGGAAGGGGTAGGGGTGAGGGTAGAGTTGCGGGAAATGGGCCGGACACGGTTGAGGGCCCTGTCAACCACAGTGGGGGCGGGGGGGGGTGGTGGAATCCTCGGTTGAGAAAAAAGGTCATATCAGAAGCACTGTCCTGGAAGGTAGCATCATCAGAGCAGATGCGTTGGAGACGGAGAAACTGGGAGAATGGAATGGAGTCCTTACAGGAGGCAAGGTGTGAAGAAATGTATTCGCGGTAGCCATTAGAGTCGGTGGGCTTATAATGAATATTGGTAGACAGCCTATCCCCAGAGATGGAGACAGAGAAGTCAAGGAAGAGAAGGGAAGTGTCTGAGATGGACCATGTAAAGGTGAAAGGGTGGAAATTGGAAGCAAAGTTGATTAAGATTTCCAGTTTGGGGCGGGTGCAGGAAACGGCACCGATACAGTCATCAATGTACCGGCAAAAGGGTTGGGGGAGGGTGCCTGAGTAGGACTGGAACAAGGAATGTTCGACATATCCCACAAAAAGACAAGCATAACTAGGACCCATGCGGGTACCCATAGCAACATCTTTTACTTGAAGGAAGTGAGCGGAGTTGAAGGAGAAGTTGTTCAATGTGAGAACAAGTTCAGCCAGGCGGAGGAGGGTGGTGGTGGATGGGGACTGGTTGGGCCTCTGTTCAAGGAAGAAGTGGAGAGCCCTCAAACCGTCCTGGTGGGGGATGGAGGTGTAGAGCGATTGGACGTCCATAGTGAAGAGGAGGCGATTGTGGCCGGGAAACTGGAAATTGTCAAAATGACGTAGGGCGTCAGAAGAGTCACGGATGTAGGTGAGAAGCGACTGGACCAGGGGAGAAAAGATAGAGTCAAGATAGGAAGAAATAAGTTCAGTGGGGCAGGAGCAGGCTGACACAATGGGTCTGCCAGGGCAGTCCTGTTTGTGGATTTTGGGAAGGAGGTAGAAGCAGGTTGTCCGGGTTTGCGGGACAATGAGGTTGGAAGCTGTAGAGGGAAGATCTCCCGAGGAGATGAGGTCAGTGACAGTCCTGTGGACAGTAGCTTGATGTTTGATGGTGGGGTCATGGTCCAGGGGGAAGTAGGAAAAAGTGTCTGAGAGTTGGCACTGAGCCTCTGCAAGGTAGAGGTCGGTATGCCAGATAACAACAGCACCACCCTTGTCTGCAGGTTTGATGACAATGTTGGGGCTAGACCTGAGAGAACAGTGTGCAGCAAGTTCAGAGGGAGACAGGTTAAAGTGACTGAAGGGGGCAGAGAAATTGTGACGGCCGATGTCCAGCCGACAGTCTTCAATGAAAAGATCAAGAGCGAATAAGAGGACAGAGGGAGGGGTCCAGGTATAGGGAGAATGCTGGAGGCGGCTGACTGGGTCTGCTGGTCAGGGGGAGGACTCCTGGCCAAAGAAGTGAGCCCGGAGGCGAAGGTGACAGAAGAGCTCAATGTCATGCCAAGCAAAAAAATTCATTGAGGTGGGGGTGTAAGGGGATAAAACTGAGTCCTTTGCTGATTACAAACGTTCAGCATCAGAGAGGGGAAGGTCAGAGAGTATAGTGAATACATGGCAAGGGGTCAGAACAGTAGGGGTGGGGTCAGAGGGAAGTGAAGGGGAAGAAGGATCTGCAACGGCATTAGTCCCCATCAGCTGCTGGAGTTTGTGTGCCTTAACACCTGAAAGGAAAAAGTTTTTTGTTAATGTGTTGGATAAGACAAAGGATGAAAATAATCTGCGCAGGAGAAGAGCTTTGAGATAAGAACTGAGTGTGGATTTCAGGATGTGATATGTACAAGAGTTATTTTACTTAAAAACACTTTACTTCTTGTCCAATTAAGTTAGTACAAACCTGACCTGCCTTCAAAACCCTTGTGTACATTGGAGTAACATAACCATGCAAAATTATGTTTTTCTACCCACTGATGTTTCGGTAAACAGAGAATGCTTGGAAATACTCAGTGTCAAGCAGCATCATTAGAGAGAAAATTGTGTTTCTTCCTGCATAAATGTGAGCTGCTGAGCACTTCCAAGCATCTTTCTGTTCATAGTTCAAACTTGCAGTATTTTGTATTGTTGTTTACATTAAAATGCATGCCTCATTTTATATAGAAGGGCTTTTGTGAGCCTTTAAGAGTGCATTGCTAATTCAACAGCTCTAAGACTGCAATTTTAACTAAAAATCATGCTGCATCATCCTGGGACTAGGAATGTGCTGGGAACCCCTGAAAGCAACATAGTCACGTGACATAGTGTGTCAGTCTGCAGCAGGCGGAAGCACACAAATAGTAGAAGCAGCTGAAATAACATACCGAAAAAACAGATCCCAAAAATCGTACACCAGAATATATAAAGCCCCTGCCTCGATAGCACAAATATCTCCTTTCCCAACCCATAAACGCATAATCTATGTGGGGAACTATATACCGCCGGCGGTGGCAGCAGCCCGTCGGGAGTGAAGCGCGCAGGCCAGCCCGGGATCACGTGATTGGAATTCCAGCAGCGTCGTCCCGCCTTCACCCGGCGCCAATTGGATCTTGTTGGTTGGGCTGAGGTGGGGCTGGTGTGCGATTATTGGGCTCGCCGCGCTGTCAGTCAATATAAGTGACGTGTGAGGCAGCGATCGTGAGGAGGAGAGGGTGGGGAAAGAGTGGTGGCTTCGCGCGTGCGCATACTCATCCAGCCGGCGAGTCAAGTGCGGGGGGTCTGGCAGTTCCCACAGTGACTGTTCTCGGTGTTATTCTAATTCACTGTATATCCGCACTGAGTGCAAAATGGCCCAAATGCTCCCCATACGTTTCCAGGAGCACCTGCAGGTAAGGAGAAAAAAATAAAATAGATTTCAGCGAGTGGGGTTAAAATAAAACGGGAGGGATGGGATGGGGAGGGGGAAAAGGAGAAAAAAAAACCCGGACCCGGTTGTTAGGCAACCGCGGCCTAGTCGTGGGGAAAGCCTGGGGGGTGGGTGGGGAAGGATCCTGTGCTTGGAGCTCGCTTAATATAACTTTTTCCCCCTTCCTCGCGCATAAAATCAGTTGATTTAAATTGCAGCCCTTTCCTTCCCCCCACCCGCCACCACCACCTCACCCCCTCACCTCTGTTCGGCCCGGGGGGGGGGGGGGGGTCACGGGGGAAGTTGTATTGGTGACTCTTCTAAACGGTGTGAAAGACAGCCCGTTATTTTTTATGTGGACGGTTAAATTGGTGTCCGTGGGGGGTATTGTGGAAGGTATCGACACCAGTCTCCATCCCCCACCCTAGGGTGCTCTATGGGTGGATGGCTGCTGGATGGGGTTAAGCCAGGGGACACTTTTTTTTTGTACCTTTTTTGGAATAAAAACACCTCCCTTTATCCTAAATCTATTTGAATGGTCAATCCCTACAACCCATTCTCACCATGTTCAAGAGCAGCTGCTCCATTGCAGCGGGAATTGGTTCAGTTGGTGCAATAAACTTGATTGCTCGGGACAAATTGATTCTCTTTCTCTTTTCTCTCCCCCCCCCCAAAAAAAATAAAACCTGAACAACTCTGCTTTGGTCTCTCTTACTCCTGTTGCACCATATTAACCAGGTTGAAGTAGAAACTGGCTCAGTTAGCCGCAATAAGCGTGTTGTATGGCGCAGATTTTTATCCCATTTATAAAATCTGTTGCAGTTGCTTAATCCTGCCTAAAATCAGCTGTTTTCCATGAGTTTGCTTTGCAGAAATGACTGTTTTCGTGTTTCTTAGCGAGTGATCTACAGTATGATGTAGTGCGGGGGACTTCTCTATCTATTTGCATCTTCATTAATGATGGATTTCCTCCAGTTACGACATCGCAGCAAACTCTTATTGAAGCCGCATTGTGCGGCGTTACTGCCGAGTTTTTACGAAAGCACTCGGACAGGGATCACAATCGACTTATACATGAGAATTTTTTGCATAAAATTGCGCTTCAAGAGTTTATTTTGTGACAAGCCCTCAAATCCGTTTGTAGCCTTTACATTGGCAGCATACAGTGACTTAGATGTTCTAAGCCAGAGGTTTTAATTATATCTCGGTAATATCGTACTTGGGATTATTTACTTTCCCCCTTCTACCCCTACTCTTCCCCCGAACCGACTTTACGATACGGGATATTGGGTAGTCACTACATTTTAATTGAGTTTGCCAAGTGTTGGCTTTCATACTTCCCTAACATCTCTTCCCAACCCCGTGCGTAGGACCATATTTGTCGCAATAGTTATTGATTGATGGCTTACAAGATGTTGGACCTTTAAATGGTGATCGTTAGAATCCTTTGCTGTTCAGTGAAGTGAAACAAATGGCAATTGAGCAGCTGGAAGTTGTGTATAAAGTTTGAATTTTCAGTTTGAAATTGTTCATAGTGCTCAAGTATAGTAAGCAATTTTGCCTTCCTGTGCTCATTATCCAATGCTCTAAATCTCTTATGGCTCATCTTCCTCACTCCTCATGTCTGACTGATGCCTTGTGACCTCAACCAACTTGCAGATTGATCAAAGGCCTTCAGTGTGTGATAATATTGTAAAATCGCAGGGCTACCTCTTGAAGGTATATGGGGCAATAAGAGCAAAATTCAATACATCCATATAACATAACCTAAATTTCAACTGGAGTAAAACATGGTATTGTAATGCTATAATTTGCACACAAAGCTTCCCTGGTACTGAGGATGCATAGTCTTGGATCTGTTTGCATTTGTGTTGCTTTTCAAATAGTAATTACTTATCACTGTTTACCTAAAAAATTAAACCTGGGTTGAATTGATGCATAATTTCTGCAAAAGCAATTATCCAATTGTGGGGTTCTGGTTTTGGGTAACCAGCTATGATCAGTGGTTCGGATGGTTAGAAGACATTGCAGTTGTATCCTTAATTACTGCCAGTATATCATTCAAGACTCTGAAGATTGTATGCTGCATTGTCAACAATAAATCTACTTTGTATTCTCTTGGTGATAGCATACTACTGTTGAGGTATTCCTAAATTTGGATGATGCCATCAATGCTGATGTGTAATCAGATGTTGTAATGTAATGGATCAGAAAGAGGAAACTTCACCAAATTGGAATATAAAATTCTCTGGAGGTGTTGACAAACTTGCCTTAGTCTTGGGACTTCTGTTTTGAAGCCTTTAACTGTGGACAGGGCACTAGCAAATTCGTCGGTGAAATCTTGAAATTAAGTGTTGTAGATGACCATCCATGAGTCTACATGAAAATAGTTGTAAACTAAGCAGATTCCTCTTACAACAATGTTTAGTTACTATATTTTTTGAATCGGAATTTGTAATTGAGGCTCTAACTTGATTCATGAACCTTTCTATCCAACTTGGGGAATAGGTTGAAGTATCCCATTGATATGATTGGATGCCTTCTAGAGGCAGATTGAAAGATGTAATGAGAGGATGGACAGATGGGATTAATTGTGGGTTTTTGTGCTATTGGGTGCAAAACATTTTTCTTAACTGTGCATAGTCCTCTTGAATTGTCATTCAGGCATTTAACTTGCTGGATACAGTTCTACAATCGCAGCAGTTCCTGCAAGAATCTGATAATGCCAACAGGCTATGGTGGAAAAAGTATCTGAACTGAGCCTGTTTTTACCCTCTGGCATCCACATGTTCAGCAGTGATGGTTATCAAGAACAGGATCCTGATCCCTAGCCATTTTTCTCCCTTTGCAACCAAGGTTGCTGAGGCTGTTTGTGCCTTGCCTTCGTCTTACACAAGATCAGCTGAAGTATTGAACTTGGGTAGGTTCAGGTCTGTACATTGGCTAAATTTCATACTGTGCAGTGGCCTTAGTATTTTTAGGACAATGGACATCTATTTTAAAGTTTGGGGCTGCTTGTCAGGGTAAATGTACATGCGATGGACCTTTTGACACTTGACTGACTTGGTAAAATGGCAGGCTTGCAAATCTTTAAACTGCAGTTGACTGTGCTACTGTAGAAATAAATGCCTTGGGTTAACAGCTGTAAGTATTGGGAAACCAAACTGCCATTTGTAGCAGAAAACTATGGGCCCTCATGGATAACCATCTAACAGCAAAAGCCTAGCAAAGATTTAATGAGTAAGCACTTAATGTTAGACCAGAAATGGGAAAATTGACATTCAAAAGATGTTCACTACCTAGTTCAGCAACAACTTGTTTGTAGAATGCCTTGAATGTAATATGTCCCAAGGTCCTTCACAGGAGCATTTTTAAAAAAGATACTGAACCATGAGATATTGGGTCAGGTGGCCAAAAGCTTGGTCAGAGGTAGGTTTTAGTGTCTATAAAGGAGGAAAGTGAGGTGGAGAGGTGTAGGCAGGAAACTCCAGAGCTTGGGTCCTAGGTAATTGAAGGAGGGGATGCTCTGAGGCCAGACTTACATAGCCTCCGATGAGTTATGGGACTGGAGGAAGTTAGAGATAGGAGTGTGGCCATGGAGGGCTTTGAAAAAATTTTTAAATCAGCATTTGACTGGGAGCTACTGTAGGTCAGTGAGCACAGGTGACAAGTGAATGGGGCTTGGTGTGAGGATAAGACAGGCAGCAGAGTTTTGAATGGCCTTTTGTTTAGAGGGTACAATGTGTGGGAGAACAGCCAGGAAGTGTTGGAATTGTCAAGTCTAGAAGGAACAAAAGCATGAGTGAAGGTTTCAGCAACAGGTGAGTTGAGACTGGCAAAGTTGGATGATGTTGAAGATGGAAGAAGGTAGTCTTAATGGCGCACGTGTAGTTGAAACTCATTTATTGGGGGTTGGTGGGTGTTGAAAGGTCACTGACCCGGAATGTTAACTGTGCCTCTCTCCACAGATGCTGTCAGACCTGAGTATTTCCAGCATTTCTAATTTTTATTTCTGGTTTGGTCTTGGACTGTTCCCAGGGAAAGGGATTTAGTCAGTAGCTAGGGAGTGAAGTCTAGAGTGGGGACTGTCAATGATGGCTTCAGTCCTCTCAATATTGGAAATTTTTCATCAAGTGCTTTCTAGCAGCAGTGTGGTTTTGGTACTGATGAATTTACTACCACTTGGAGTGAAAATGAGATTTTTCAGTATTCAATTCTAAAATGTTGATTGCAGTGAGTTGCCAGTAATTTTAACAAGGGCCATATTAGCAACGTCATCTTGCTGAGTGACCACTTGTGGTAATATAGAAATATGCTGCAGCACTGAGGTGGGAACTGGGTTTGCACCCATGATCCAATGTATGATTGAATTATTTTAGTTGGCACTGTGAGCATTTGCTGAGTAGAGACTGGATATTTCCATGTGAGTTGACAGGCACCTCACTGGAGGGCAAGAAACAGAACAGCAATGAAGTTGCCCTGTTAATAACCCATACCTGAGCAAGCTGTGAATCAAGGTTAGTAGTTTAGAAGCCTTTTAAAGGTGGAACATTAGTGCCCATAAGATGGTCCTTTTTCTACAATATGAATTTGTACCTCCCTTTTTATATTGTGATCATAATATGATAGAATCTTCAAGATGGAGAGTGATGTATTTGAGATTAGGGTCCTGAATCTTAGTAAAGGAAACTACAAAGATATGAGGTGTGAGTTGGCCATGATGGATTGGGCAATATTACCTAAAGGGATGACTGTAGATAGTCAATGGCAAACATTTAAAGAGTGCATGGATGAACTGCAACAGTTGTTTATCCCTAACACAAAAACAAGAAATGCTGGAATCACTCAGCAGGTCTGGCAGCATCTGTGGAAAGAGAAGCAGAGTTAAAGTTTTGTCAGTGACCCTTCTTCGGAACTGGCAAATATTAGAAAAGTCACAGATTATAAGCAAGTGAGGTGGGGGTGGGGCAAGAGATAACTAAGGAGAAGGTGCAGATTGGACCAGGCCACATAGCTGACCAAAAGGTCATGGAGCAAAGGCAAACAATATGTTAATGGTGTGTTGAAAGACAAAGCATTAGTACAGATTCAGTGTGAATACACTGAATATTGAACAGAATTGTTTATCCCTGTCTGGTGCAAAAGTAAAACTGGAAAGGTAGTCAAACCATGGCTTACAAGGGAAATTAGAGCATTCGATCCAAGGAAGAGGCATAAATTTGCCAAGAAAAACAACATCCCTGAGGATTGGGAGCAGTTTAGAATTCAGCAAAAGAGGACTAAGGGATTGATTAAGAAGGGGAAAATATAGAGTACTGGAGCAAGCTTGCAGGGAACATTAAAAACTGGCTGTAAAAGTTTCTAAAGTATGTGAAGACCAATGTCGGTCCCTTACAAACAGGGGAATTTATTATGGGGAACAAAGAAATAGCTGACCAACTATATGCATACTGTGGTTCTGTCTTCACAAAGGAGGACACAGATATACCAGAAATGTTGGGGAACACTGGGCTTAGTGAGAGGAACTGAAGGAAGTCAGTATTAGTAGAGAAGTGGTGTTGGGGAAATTGATAGGATTGAAGGCGATAAATCCCCAGGGCCTAATGGTCTGTATCCCAGACTACTTAAGGAAGTGGCCTGAGAAATAGTGGATCCAAGATTCTATAGACTCGAACAGT
This sequence comes from Heterodontus francisci, assembly GCF_036365525.1. Taxonomy (NCBI): domain Eukaryota; kingdom Metazoa; phylum Chordata; class Chondrichthyes; order Heterodontiformes; family Heterodontidae; genus Heterodontus; species Heterodontus francisci. The sequence goes on from NC_090393.1 coordinate 11,255,095, forward strand.
TGCTACATATTGGAGGGAAGCTAATGTAACCCAACTATTTTAAAAAGGGAGGTAGAGAGAAAGCAGGGAATTATAGACCAGTCAGCCTGATGTCGGTAGTGGGGAAAATTCTAGAGTCCATTATCAAAGACTTTATAGAGCACTTGGAGAACAGTGGTAGAATCAGGCAGAGTCCGCATGGATTTATGAAAGGGAAATCATGCTTGACAAATCTAGAATTCTTTTGAGGATGTAACTATAGAGCTGAGGGGGAGCCAGTGGATGTGGTTTATTTGGACTTTCAGAAGGCTTTGACAAAGTCCCACAAGAGATTAGTGTGTAAAATTTAAAGCGCATTGGATTGGGGGTAGTGTATTGTGATGGATAGAAAATTGGTTGGCAGACAGGAAACAAAGGTTAGGGATAAATGGGTCTTTTGCCAAATGGCAGGCAGTGACTGGTGGGGTACTGCAGGGATCGGTGCTGGGACCCCAGCTATTCACAATATATATTAATGATTTAGATGAGGGAACTAAATGTAATATCTCCAAGTTTGCAGATGAGACAAAACTGGGTGAGGAGAATGCAGAGGGGCTTCAGGGTGATTTGGACAAGTTGAATGGGCTAATGCATAGCAAATGCAGTATAATGTAGACAAATGTGAGGTTATCCACTTTGGTAGCAAAAACAGGAAAGCAGATTATTAGCTGAACGGCTATAAACTGAGGGGAATATGCAGCGAGACCTGGGTGTTCTCATGCACCAGTTGCTGAAGATAAGCATGCAGGTGCAACAAGCAGTAAAAAAGGCAAATGGTATGTTGGCCTTCATAGCGAGAGGATTCGAGTAAAGGAGCAGGGATGTCTTGCTGGAATTTTACAGGGCCTTGGTGAGGCCACACCTGGAATATTGTGTGCAGTTTTGGTCTCCTTATCTGAGGAAGGATGCTCTTGCTATAGAGGGAATGCAGCCAAAGGTTTACCAGACTGATTCCTGGGATGGTGGGACTGATGTACGAGATTGAGTTGGTTAGGATTATATTTGCTGGAGTTCAGAAGAGTGAGTGGGGGGTAGGAGGGGAGACCTCATAGAAACCTGTAAAATTCTAACAGGACTTGACAGGGTAGATGCAGGAAGGATGTTCCTGATAGTGGGGGAGTTCAGAACCAGGGGTCATAGTCTAAGGATACAGGGTAAACCTTTCAGGACTGAGATGAGGAGAAATTTCTTCATCCAGAGAGTGGTGAGCCTGTGGAATTCGCTACCACAGAAAGCAGTTGAGGCCAAAACTTTTCCTTTTCAAGGAGTTCAATATAGCTCTCTGGTCTAAAGGGATCAAAGGGTATGGGGCGAAAAGCAGGAACAGGTTACTGAGTTGGATGATCAGCATGATCAAATGAATGGTGGAGCAGGCTTGAAGGGCTGAATGGCCTACTATTTTCTATATTTCTATGACTTTGTACTCCAGTATTCCATAACTGAAATGGACATTGCCACAATTTAGACTAAAGCAACTAATCTTTTATTTGCTAAGTCCTTTTTAAAGCTATATGAAATCTTACAGCCCTTAGTATCTGATTGGAGTCCCTATAAATTTATTGATCAAAATTGTTTACTGCCTATTTCATCCTTTTTACAGGCTTCTGGGGAAGGAAGATACTGTCTGCTTTTGAAAACTTATTTAAAATTCTATTTTTAACCAGCTGGGTGCAGGAACTAAATAGAATTTCCTAGACAAATGCCACGTCACTGCAGACACAAATCCAGATAACGAACAGTTAACAAAAATCAAGCTGCAACTATCTAGGCTGTCTCTTGGGAGATATGACCATTTTATAAGCTGCTGAACAAATAAGCCTTTCTGATGTAAGACTAGTGCTTCAATCAGTGTGATACTGCTGATTAAATGAAATTGATCTTTTGATCAAAGATGCAGATTGGTCCTCATGTAAATGAGACCAGGGCATTGAACTCTGCTACAGAAACAGAGCAACATGGGTCAATTTTAGCATTGCTACTGCTGTCTGGAGGAGATTTGCTAACTTATCCCAGGTTGATTCTTTTCCATCTGTGCTCTGTGGATCAGATACTTGCCAAATAAACTAACTGTAAATCCAAGTCTGTGAACTTGCACAGAAAATTCTGGTTGGATTTGTGGTTGGCATATCTTGTTTACTAGAGCCTTGGAGACTGGATGAGTTCAACTCCTAATATGACATTGGCCTTAACTGTCCAGAACATCAAGAGGATTATCACATCACAAGCTCTTGGCCTTAATCTTTGAATAATGAATAATGGGCAACACCTTCTGGAGAGTGTTCAGTCCTCAGCATTTTAGCAGAGTTCTAGAGGAGTCTGCCAAGATTAAATTGCAGAGACAGTCGTTGCTGCTTCTGTTTCTCCATCTGAGTGGGATACATTGTGCCCATGTGAAGAGGATGCATGCAGACATTAACTTTCATGTGCTGCTTATTAGGCTACTTGTATTCCTGCTGCCAACTTGAAGTTGTTTAATGACCAACTAGTGACTATATCTTTTACAGGGGAGGAGGGTGCTGATTTACATTTCATTGTAAAACTGAGCCAGGTACTGTAATACTAAACACAAATGTCAGTTGACTGGCCTGTCAGTCTTTTTGATGAGACCTAGAAGAGTGCACTAGCACTTGTTGGAGACTGGTCCTACACCCCGGAACCATGAAAATCACTCAATAGGGTCATTGTAGCTTGGAAAAGGGGAAGCACTAGGCTAGAAAACTGGCTTAGCCAATTAAACTGAAGGGATACTGTCTCAGCCAGCTTGTCAGACTGTGCCTCATTTCATAGACCTGGTTTAGATCAGTGCCCAGTAGAAATGACTGAATAGCCACATGGCTATGGTGACACCATTTTAGCCACATGCGCCAACATTAGTGGCAGCCACCTTGCATGTAAAATACAGGCCAATGTTTTTGTATGTTAAATATACATAGAAGTAAAACACCCAAACTGCTTTTGTCTGCTATTGACAATCGCTTGTATTTATATAACACCTTTTTTTTTAAATGCAATAAAACATCCCAAGGTGTTTCACAGCAAAATTGGGCACTGAGCCTAATGAGATGTTGGGGCAGATGACTAAGATTGATCAGAAGTAGGTTTTGAGGAGCATCTTGAAGGTAGAGGGAGATCCAGAGCATAGGGCCTTGGAAGCTGAAGGCACAGCCACCAGTGCTGGAGTGACATGAGGCCAGAATTAGAGTTCAGATATGAGTGGTTTGGTTGCAGGGGATTAGAGATGGAAAGGAGTGGGGCTGTGGAGGGATTGGAAAGCAAGGATGAAAATTCTAAAATTAGGGCACTGGTTGTCAGTGAGCACAGGTGATGGATGAAAGGACTTGGTGTGATTTAGGACACCAAACAGCAGAGTTTTAAATGCTCAATTTTATGAAGAGTAGAAAGTGTAAGGCTGGCCAGGAGTGCATTGGAATAGTCATGTCTAGAGGTAACAAAGGCACAAATGAAGGTTTTAGATGAGCTAGAGCAAGAGCAATCTTTGTCAGGGGGAGTGATGGAGTCAGTGGCAAGGGAACATTGTTTGTAGCAGGGACCCTTATGCCCATGCACAAATATTATGAAGTATACATCAATGAGTATTGTGATCAAGTGGCCAATGGCTATTACTTTTTTATTCAAAAATGCAGTTGGCCACATCTGACTTCCCAATTAACCACATATGGCTAGTGGCTAATGTACTGGGGTGAGATGGTCCACAAAGGTTGAGCATGTACTCCATTATCAGCTAATGGGAATTCTGTGGTTTCTCCAATTTGGTTTATGAACTTGTATGAAATGACTGGTCACCCATTGAATAGAAATGCTTGATCAAATCCAGGGGTGATGCTGCAAATTAAGATATGAGCAACAGTTTTGGATGGGTGCAAGGTGGAATAGAATTGCTGCATTTTGGAAAGCATGAGAGACCATAAACTAAATGTATAATTTGAAAGTGCAGGAACAGACATGAAGGTTCATGTGCACAAATCTTTGAGGCAGGACAAGTTGGTAAAGCTATTAAAGCATACAGGGCATTTGGCTTTTTAGAAATAGTTATAGTACAAAAAGATGTGCCAAACCTTTAAATCACCCTCTGTTCTCAGCTAGAATATTGACCTAATTCTGGGCATCACACTTCAGGTAGAATGCTGTGATTTTGGAGGAGGTTTACTAGAATGAAGTCTATCATCCCTTCTACCAGTTAAGTGGAGAAGTTAAGAAGCTTTGATCTTGGAGCTGAACAGGGGCATTTAAGAGGTGTTTAGAAATTGTTTTAATATAATAGGGAGGAACTGTTGCATTGGCAGGAGAGTAATAACCAGAGGATGCCAATTTAAGGAAATTAACAAAAGAACCAGGAGTAAAGTAGTGAATTTTATTTTTACCCAGTGAGTTAGTACTTGGAATGCACTGCCTGTAAGGTGGTGGAATTCAATTCAATTGTTCCTCTTTTAAAAAGGAATTGCATATATACTTGAAAGGGAAAAAATTGCAGGGCTCTGAGGAAAGAGCAAGGGAGTGTGCTTAATTGGATCGCTCTTTCAAAGAACTAGCACATGCACGATGGGCTAAATACATCATTCTATGCTGTAAGACTCCAGGATTCAAGTAAACTATCTTCAGTATAGGCTGATGCTTACAATGCCCAAGCCTTGGGTGAAGAGGTGTCTTGAACATTTTGAATAGATTGGGCAGGGTGGATGTGGGAAGAGGAATGTCTGCACTTGTGGGAAAATCCATAACTTGGGACCATAAATCCAATAGGGCATTGAGAAATTTCTTACTCAGTGTGGAACTTGCTATCACAGGAAGCAGTTGAAGTAAATAGCTTGGATGCTTTCAAAAGGAAACTGGATGAATAAGTGAGAAAAATGAAAGATGTTGAGGCTGAGATGAGATGTGTATAAATACAGCACAGATGGGCCAAATGGCCTTTGCCCTACAGTAATTGACTGAAGTTGCAATTATTTAGGTCAGTAATAAACTTAAACTGAGGAAATGTCTTGAACTGGTGAAAACTTCCATTTGTACCAGTATCCAGCAGTGCTCAAATTTAGCTAAAACTAATCAATCAGCAAATACCTGGTGCAATGGTGTGCAAACTTTTCACTTGGATCCTATACTACAAGAAGTTCTTCCTATATCAGTGTATGTAACCAGTAATGTAAATTGCCACCAGGTTTGGGGAGGGGCTGAATCACACTAAGATTGTTTCCTTTTTTTTCTTGCCAACAGTACATAAATTAGGGACTGCATGTGAACAAATTTTCCATGTGATGACCTGATTCTGGTTCTCTAACTTGTGCCCAGACTTGAGTGTTCAATTGTAGAATTTACTGAATAACTGGAATTTTGTCCTCTTGTTCTGTGACTTTCATAAAGTTTGGGAAATGGAACAGGACTAGAATTTGCATGAATATTTTAGTGCTGGTTATGACTAACTGGGCTGATCTTGGATATTCATTAAAACTTGCAAGTTTTCCTATAAATACTAGTGGATTTGAGTTTTTTTTTTTAAATTGCAATGTGAAGCAAAATGAAATTCCTGCTGTGACTGGTAGATTTAACAATGAAATTTTAAAATGACATGGCTGTTGTGATCCACTGCACAAGTTGGGATTTGTTGGATCTTTACTGCAGAATTTGTGTAGTCTAGGAGTTTTCCATTATATAGTTGAAGCTGCTTGGCTCTTTGTTTCTCAACAGGAACAAATCAAACAAGCATCCTCCTGTTTTGGGGTTAGTTTGTGGGGGTCTGGGAAGTGAGGAGGCTGGTCAGTAAAATTCTCTCCTTTCTTCAGTGATGGCCTGGATTTGAACACAAGTACTCTAGGTGAAAGGTTGTGTCTAAGTGTAAACTTTTTTTTTCTTGCAGTGTAAAGCACCTTGAAGTTTATTGCACCACTTATTCTTGTAATATTGTCCTAGTTTGATTTGGTTTACCTCACTGCTTATTGGTTAAAAACCTAATGCTGAAATGTTTTAACTTAAGTAGGGAGAAGTTCAGCTTGGTTTTTTTTTAAACAGATGTAAAAGATGGAGTGAAACCCTGCTGACTGGCTTCAGTTATGTTGATTTTGAGTTTACTGACTTTATGGTCAATGTAGTTCTGTTCAAAATTCAGTCTAGCAGCCTCACTAGAGGCCAGTATGTCTGCAACAAACTTAAATTCCAATGCACACTTGCTGCATCTGCCTGCTTTAAGCAATATTTTGACCATTTTAGTACATCTACTTGCTCTGTTAATGTAAAGTACTGCAGATACTGGAAATACCGAGCAGGCCAGGAAGCAGCTGGAGTGCAAAAGTTAACATTTTGGGTCCATGACCTGTCGCACTCGTGTTGAGCAGCATCTAGTCTGTCCAGTGCTTTTATACTTGCAGTTGTGGATCTTTGCACTTCTGTCAATTGGTCTTAAGATTTTGAAGCTCCATTTTTATATTGGTTTAGAACTTTCATTCCTACTTTAAGTAGATATTGACCACTTTGAGGATTTTTAAATTGTAAATTTGAACGCTAGTTTGTCCACCTACCAAGTGCACAACAAACAGGCCAACTGGACTATGCTGGTCATTATGCTCCACATAACCTTCCTCACACTACTTTTATATAAATGCTATCAGCATAACCTTCTGTTCCTTCATGTACTTATCTAGCTTCTCAAATGCTTCGATAGTATTTGTCTCTACTTCATGTGATAGCAAGTTTCACAATCTTGTCACACTGGGTAAAGTCCATTTGATCTCCTGGGCAGTATGGAGCTAGAGAGTTGCATTGTCAGGTGCTGTCTTTCAAATGAAACATTAAACTGAGGCCCTGTCTGTGTTCAAGTGGATGTAAAGGATCCCTTGGCACTATTTTGAAGAGCAGTAGGGTAGTTATCCCCAGTGTCCTGGCCAATATGGCGCACTTTTAATAAAAAAAAAAGTCAATCTGGTCATTGTCCCAAAGCTGTTTGTGGGACCTTGTGTGTAAATTGGCTGCTACATTCCCTACAGTGCATCAAGCCCTAAACATCAAAAGTGTTTCACTATCTGAAAAGTGCTTCGGGATCTCGAGATTGTGAAACATGCTTATTTTTTTCTAGAATGCTGACTCATCAGACTTTATTGCACTTACAAAGCCCCCAATAAAAAATGTTTCCTCTCCTGTTTGAGAAGGGAGTCCATGGCTTTTGTGTAAGTGCTTTGAATGTATTACTGCTTGTTCCAGAATTGTCCAAAGGGAAATGGTTCATGCACACGAGAAACATTATTTAGGTTCTGACCTGCTCTGATATTCCATAGGCATTACTTGATGCCTTGTGTATTTTTGTGAAAATTTAACGTCATCAACTTTTTGCAAGAGTTGTAGTGAGTGGGGAAGCTCCAACCCTGAACTTTCCAAGCAAATCCAAGTCTATTAATGACATCTTGGTTGAGATTTGTTAACTTCAGACTTTGAACCTGGGCATCAACAATAAGGTTCTGTTGGCAAATATTCATTTTTGATGTCCCAGCAGTGGTGAGAATCCTGAAGTTTTTCAGCACCTGGCAAAAACCTGTGAAACCAAACTGATTTTTGTCCATAGTGAAGTTTTTGCAGTAAAAATTGTAAAGACTGGCCAGTTTTTTTTTTGTACATCTTAGCCATTTTTTTTTAAAAAAGTGTGTCACACTGGGTTTCACAAATGGCTTAGAGCCACAGTTCTAGCATTTTTTTTTTGCCTGTAATTCTGATTTAGCTTTCTGAGCAGACTGTCTCTGCTTATGGTCATGCAAATTAAACTTTTTCCAAATAAAAATTGCTAGCAACATCATGTTGCCCATTGTGTTGCATTGGTGACTTTGCCCAGTTGTGTTTTTGCTAGCTGGGTTAGTCAGGTCAAACTTTTTGGATATAATGGTTTATTAAGACAGGTGCATGACAACAGCAAACTCCAATGTTCTACCTAATTGCCAGCAAGAATATTTATGCATCAACTGACCTGCCATTTTGTTGTGGCAGCAGTATCATCTGCATAGTAATGGGAAACTGGCAAAGTTCCATTTGATGCTCCTGAGATTTGCCAGCAAACTGCTGGACCTTAAGGCAGAAGCTGAGCATCTCCACCTATTAAACTATCAAAAGCTGCCACTGGTATTCTGGAGAAAGCCCTAGCATATTTTTGTCTCAAAGCAAATTCCGTACTTCTCAGTTAATTATTTGGAGTGTTTAATATTTCTCTCCTCTACCTGAACCTTCAAAACAAGTCTTGCGCCTCTAAGGATTTTTTCCCACATGTTGCTCAGATTTTAAGTTTAAACTTTGTGGCTTTTGTTCATGAATAACTTTGAAGGGAGAATGCATGAATGGGTACCTTTTATAAAACTGAACATTAAGTAGAACTATTAAATGCTTAGAATTCAATTAGTGGTAGCTCATCCTATAGTGTTGGAATTGCAGCATTTCCATTTGAATTTTTAGTCAAATGTTTTGCTGGGTCACTAGAGTTGAGCATCCAACTTCAGTTGGGAATGTTTCCCTTCTCTCCAAAAGCAGATGCTGACTTATTTAAAAAAACTTACACATAGAACCTATCTAGATGTCTTCCTATTAAGGTATGTATGCAGATAGAAAATGCAATGAAATGGTTTGCAAAATGTTTAACTGCTTTGAAAGATCTTTTATTGCCCCAATGTAGTGTGATCAGGGAAGATGTTTTTGCTCAAACACCCATCTATGGATCAGTAGCTCAAATCAAGCCATTTAAATAAATGGTACAGGAGTGGTTTTCTCTTCAAATGAAGAGTAACCTTTACCCAAAGAGTTGGCCTAAGTCTGTTGCACACTGTCTACTCTTGTTTCCATAGCTTAATTTGAATTGCCAGCTAATTTGCATTGAGTACAAAACGATCGTTTTTAATTCAGTTGCTTCATTCCAATTACTGGATAATTCAAATTTCTGGCCAAATGACTCCATTCATCACTTTAACATTTTAAACTTTGGATTCATTTCAGTGGTGACATGGCTCAGACCATAGTGCAATTACCTCACTCAAGGTTCCAGTTTAAAGAGTGGGACTTGAACCTTGAACACTGGAGCACAAATCTAGGCTGACTGTGCAGCACTCCCTCAATACTGAATTGTTTGACAGTGCTGTCTTTCAGATGAGACCTTAAAGCGAGGCCTCATCTGCCTGTAAAGATACCATGGCACTCTTGCAGAAGAGCAAGGGGATTATCCCCAGTACCCTGGCCTACATTTATCCCTCAATCACAAACAGATTATCTAGTTGTTATCATGTTGTGCAAAATTGGCTGTTTTTCCTGCATTACAGCACTTCAACAAAAGTGCTTTTTTCTCTGTAAAGCACAGATTAAAGGCCTGTTACCTGACCCAGACAGCATGTGTTGGGTTCAGGTCTGGCATTCAGGCTCAGGTCAGGCTGGGTCGGACATGCTTTATCACAGGTAAGTAGCTTCACCTATTAATTTTTTGGACTAGAAAGCTAGTTTTGTTTTAAGCTTGTGCAGATCAACAAGAAAGTGAAAAACAGAAGGTAAGTTAATTTATGGTCGGGTGCAGAAAAAAATGGAAGGACTCTGGCCAGGTCAGGCTCTGGTCATTTTTTGTTTTCTTTGCAGGCCTTTAGCACAGATGTCTGGTTGTGAACAGTGTTATAATCAATGCAAGTCTTTTTTTATTTTCTAACTTGTGGTTTTAAAAAAAAAAAACTGGACAGAATTTGGCGTACTGGATTATAACTTTTCCGTTTGGACAAGGATATTTCGGTGGGATCAAAACTTGCATTTTATTTTCCTCTAAGCTCCAGAACCAAGGAGTGAATCCTGCCAACATTGGGTTCAGTACACTTACCATGGAATCAGACAAGTTCATCTGCATCAGGGAGAAGGTGGGAGAACAGGCACAAGTTGTGGTGATCGATCTGAATGATCCATCGAATCCGATTCGACGTCCAATATCTGCTGACAGTGTTATCATGAATCCAGCAAGCAAAGTGATTGCTCTGAAAGGTATGTCTGCAAGTATAATGGTTATTAAAATGGCACAGCTTTGCTGATCACAAATTAGTAACTTTTAATACTATTGGCATTAGGCACAATTTCTGCTTTCATCCATTTTTGTTACTGATTATATACTTTCCTTCTTGCATTCTTGTCACAATTCAGATGGTGAGTTCTTTCTGTGTTCTGTGGTAGTTCAGTCTCTGTAGTAAGTGGGTCTTTTCATTATAAGCAAACCACATCAACTTAATATGCACTCTTTAAAGTGTGCATTTAATAACTTGCTGTGAACAATAGCTAAATTTCTAGCCAGATTATTGGCAGGGGATTCCAAATCTCAACTTCATGATTTCAAGCTGTTTTTGCACATTTTGCTAATTGGGCAGGCAAGTAGAATTAAAGTTTGGCCAAATAATTGACTACTGATCAGTGATCTTTTGTACCAGATTTGAAAATGTGCAGTAATGAGTACTTATTTCTCAGATAGTGAGACTACTTGATTGAGGTGGTCATGCAAATATTTCTAGTACTTAAACCATTTATTTTCAAAGAAATGAGTAGCTGTTAATTTTAAGCCTTTAGACCAGAGGTGTCGAATGTATACATATCCAACCTGTGAAACAATTTAATCAGAAATAAGGATGCGTTGATAAAATCTGAATCTGACAGCTGATCAGCTTCTCCTTCACTGTTTTAACCTGTTTCCATTTTAATGACCCTTCTGAATGTTGCTCATGCCAGTAATCTGATCAAGGCTACTATATAAGTGACACCTTGCTTTGGGCAGTTAAGAGATTACTGCTAGTTTTTAGCTTACCATACAGTTACATTTAATAAAAGCAGTTCAAAGGTCAGTTTTTTTTCATAGTTTCTTTGCTAAAATTTAAATCCAACTGACTTCTTTTTTCTTTCCCTCTTCAAATTGACTATCTGAACCTAATGCATAAATTAGAATTGCCAATTAGTGAGATCAGCTTCAATTAAATGTGAATAAGTCAAACATTTCAGTAATCAGTGCATGAGAATACTTAATCTGTCCATTTTGTGCCAGTGGACACAATTTAACCATTCATTGGTAAGAGTCAAACTTTTTTTCATAAATGAAGTTTTAGTATAAGGAGTGCTACAGTACTAGTAGTGTGGTGGTATCCACCTAGTGTTTGGGCTAATGCACTTAGTTAGTTTGCTGATTGTGAGGAGTACAACATGCTGAGGGAGCCACCAAAGCATGGGGCAGCCACTGCAAAGGCTCAATGGGGGAAAACACCACTGAAGCCCCTCTGGCTGTGTGCACTGGAGAATGTTTCTTGGTATGTACTGCAAATTTACATTGTAAATATAACCTGGAATGGTGCCTTTAAAACATCCCAAGGCACTTCACTGGAGCATTATCAAACAATTTGACCCCAAATCACCAAGGATATTTGGGAAGATGACCAGACTTGGTCAGAGGTAGGTGTTAAGGAGGGAAGAGGTAAAGCAGGAAGCTGAGGGAGGGGATTCCAGAGCTTGGAGGCCTTGGCAGGTGAAGGCACCACCACCACCAGTGGTGGAGTGGTTAGAATTGGGCTACCCTGAGGCCAGAATTGACTAGATTTGTAAAAGTAAACTGCTTAAAGGGTGTCCAGTTCTGTATTTGAGTAACTTGATTTTTAAAGTCACTGAACGTGTCTTGGAGAAAAGACACTGAACCATTTTATTTCATTGGCATGCATTAATCAGTCTCAATTAAGTATTTTTGGTATGGAAAAGCATTAAAACATGCCTTCTCATGCCTGTGCTAAGAAAATGAGCAATGAAGAGCCTTCCCAAATCTGAAGAATCTCTATTTTGACTTGGTGTGGATGGGACCTGATCTTGGCTAATTGAATCTTCACAGAACCACAGAATTGTTAGTGCAGAAGGAGGCCATTCAACCCATTGTGTCTGCAAAGACACTCCAAATGAGCAATTCACTTAGTGTCACTACCCCGCCTTCTCCTGTAACCCTGTATGTTCTTTTCATATCAGTCTAATTCCCTTTTTGAATGCCTCAATTGAACCTGCCCCCACCACACTCGAGCAATGCATTCCAGATCCAGATTGCTACATGAACTTTTTTCCTTGTTGCTTTTGCCATTACTTTAAATCTGTGCCCTCTCATTCTTGATCCTTTCATGAGTGGGAACAGTTTTTCCCTGTCCACTCTGTCCAGATCCCTCATGATTTTGAAGACCACTATCAAATCTTCTCTGCCTTCTCCAAGGAAAACAGTCCCAACTTCTCCAATCTGTCTTCATAACTGAGGCACTTCATCCCAGGAAACATACTTGTGAATCTTGCCTGCATTCTCTCCAGTGCCTTCACATCTGCTTTAAGTGTGGAGCCCAGAACTGGACACAATACTCCAGCTGAGGCTGAACTAGTCTTGTACAAATTCAACATAACCTCCTTGCTCTTGTCTGCTATGCCCTTATTAATAAAGCATAGGATGCTTTATTAATAACTGCTCTCAACCTGTCTTACCACCTTCAATGACTTGGGCCCATAGACACTACTTTCTTGAAATAGCAAGAAAGATCACTTGAAAACAAACTTGGTTTTGGGTGTAGTTTAGTTGCATTTAAAATTCCCCAATTTATCACTGGTTTGGCTGAATCTACCTGGGTTGCACTGACATTACTAACTTAGTCAAGCAGAAACTCCACCAGTGACTATAGCAAACTGCATAGGCTTGACAGCTAGTAGCTACTGTAGTTGCCCTGCAGTGTAAATGCTTGACTTGCATTGCAGTGGGACTAGAGCTTTCTTTGACAAATTGGTCATTGTTTCAGTTAAGCCAACATATAAAATCATTTTTGGATTTATTGAAAAATGATTTGGTTTAGACACTACTGGCAAATGAAGTACTAGTAATTCAGTGTTCCAGACTTATCCGATAACAGTGTATTACTGATGGTGTTTGCTGTCTTGAGAATGACCCTTCAGTCCATGCATGTTTTGTGCTTTGTGTGCTTTCTGCTGAAGTCTTCTGTTAAGTTGTGAAGGTTAATCTTTGCAAATGGTTTGCATTTCTGTTCTGAAGTGGCTTGCTTTGATGTCCTGAATTGGAGTTTGCCTGAACAGACAACATTTCACTTGTACTGTTACTCCAATATATTGTAAAGGTTGTGTGTAGGATTTACTAGCATGCAGTGTTTTGATCAATGATTTTGTTATACTGACATCTGAATTATTTGAAGTTGCAGTTGGCAGAGAATTTTCATGCTATAGGAAACTCCTGATGGGAATAAACACCTTTTTTTTTTTGTGTTCTTACTCGTTTCCCTTTCTGTCACGCTGCCCTACCAGTTCCTGAGCCAAGAGACCTGCAGCTACCTGATTACAGTCTGCTTTTGTCAGTTGTTGGTCAAAAATCAGCCCCCTTGCCAAGTCATTCCTTGACTCTTAAGAAGATTAGAAACTCCTAGCTAATATGCTGCAACACTGATATGTTGCAGCACAAATATGCTGTGATGGCTTGGTTCTAAGTGCATCAGTTTTATTGCTGCATGCAATTCTAGTAGCAGTACTTCCTCAGGATCTGCCGGAGGTAATTTGGCAATTGGCAGATGGAGTTTTCTAATTCAAAATGGGCACCTCTGAGGTAACCATGAGCATTTGCTTATAGTTGTGTTCTGGAGGTGATGTTTGCTGGGTGGTTTGACTTTGACAAATTTTCAAGCTGGAGATCCATGGGCAGATTAGAGTCTGCAAAGTCATCTAATTCCTGTAATTGCATTAGACTTCTTGATTTTGTGTCTGGTTTTTTTTGCTATTGTCATGCTGTTCAGCCAGTTCAGGTAACTGGCACTTGCTATTAGAACAAGGTCCATCAGGAGTATTGGCAGGAGTTTGAGGTTTTAAAGCATTTTAGTTTATGTATGTAAATGTGACCGGCCTTGTTCAAGTCATGAAATTAAGTGCTGAAGGTGCAATAAATCTCTAGCTGTTGGCTTTCTCTACTAGAAAATAACTGAAGACCATCATGGATAGAAAACTCAATCTTTTACTTTGTAAAAATGGCTTGGGGCTGCACTTGCTAATAACTTCACATTTTGTATTGCTTGAGGTGCTACTGTATTACTGCAGGCTCCTGTTTGTATGATAGATTCATTACAGTACAATGAACTCTGCAAATCTTGTATGCAGTTTGAAAATGTCAAATATTGTGGTCTACGCATGATATGAAAGCTTAGGCTAACTATATGGCCAAGGAATATGGTGCTTGGGCTGATTTTTTTTTTTATTAATGCATCCAGAGGTATTCTCTATTTGCATATTCCACTTTAATATTGTCCCCAAGGACTTCAACCAATAATGGCATTTTGCTCAAGTAACTTAAGCATTTGGAATATTACTTCATACACTTGAGGGGAAAATCTTGTCCAAATGGTCTGATATTAACTTTTTTTTTTACACATAGCTGGAAAAACTCTTCAGATATTTAACATTGAAATGAAGAGCAAAGTGAAAGCACATAGTATGGTTGAAGAAGTGACATTCTGGAAATGGATCTCTTTGAACACTGTTGCCCTAGTAACTGAGACAGCAGTATTCCATTGGAGCATGGAAGGTGACTCTCAACCACAGAAGATGTTTGATAGACATGCAAGCTTGGCAGGCTGTCAGATCATTAACTACAGGACAGACCTGCAACAGAAGTGGCTGCTGCTTATTGGAATTTCTGCACAGGTAGATCTGTCAAGTTTTTAAAGCCATATACCCTTGGCTCATTGTGATTTTTGATCTCTCCCACTGCAAGACTAAATCATTCATTACTGCACTTTCAGTCATGGCTGAATTGTAGCACACTTGCCTGAGTTAGAAAGTTGTGGATTCAAGCACCACTCCAGTGTAGTACTGAGGAAGTGCTACACTGTTACAGGAATATCTATTGATTTTCTGCCTTGAACAAGCTCAAATGATTGAGCTTCCACAGACTTCTGGGGTAGAGAATTTTTAAAACTCCTGTTAGCTTTTTCAAGTGCAATTGAAAGTTTTTTTTTGTAGATCCAAGGAGTTTTGATCCTCTTTATTTTTCTTCCACATGTTTCAGCACACCTCTATTCAGGTGTACATTTATTCCTTTTTGTTTTTCCTTCCAAAATGCATCACCTCTGTCTACATTCAGCTGCATCTGCCATTATCTTCCCACTTCACTAACCCATATATTCCTAAAGTCCGTATTTTCCAAACTCCCTACTTTGTCAGAAAATTGAGGTGCTCTTGTGTTTTAATTCCTTGTTTAATTCCAGTTTGTGTATATAACCACCATACTGAGCAGTGACCAAGTGATAAACCACTTCTGACCCCAGTCACCCTAACCCTCCTATCTGTCAACCAATTTCCTATCCACACTGATGCACTTTCAGGTGTATGGTGCAAGAGAAATTGTATGCAAGTGCCATCTTTCAGATGTGACATTAAAATAGAGGCCCTGTCTGCCTATGCAGGTGGACCAAAATGATCCATAGTGCAATTTTGAAAGGCAGTGTTGTCCTGGCCAATACTTATCCCTCAATCAATATCATTTAAAACTGGTTCTCTGGTCATTATCTCATTAGTGTTTTGAGATCTTTGCTGTGGTGTATTTGGCTGCCACTTTTTCCTATTGCAACAATGACTACACTTCAAAAATAATTCATGTCACTCTGGGACATTGGAGGCCACTGCAACATTTCTGACCAGCTTTTTTTATTTCTTCCCCCCCCCCCCCCCCAAAAAATCTATCTTAGCGTCAGGATTTTAATGTTGCAGAGTTCTTTGTAGCTTGTATCTACATAGATTGTGAAGCTGGAAAGCAGAGGTATTTAACAATGGATTCCAGTTTTAATCATTTGTGCTCACTACTTAAAATCTCACTTGCCAAAACTTGACTGGTCAGTTTGCTTTCCTTGGTTGCTTGCAATTCCAGTCACTCCTTGTTTCACCTGATCCAAAACTGGCATTCTAAACTACTTGATGCCACTAAAGTGCTAGATTTTGACTTGATGGAAAATTTGAAATGAAAGTGTTCATGTTAAGCTGCACATGGAGGTGAGGCCAAGTAGCTGTTAAGTGTACTGGTGATCATGAAGACTTTTGGTCAAATTTGTTCACCTTAATAGATTCCCCTGTACTTTTTTCTTTAAATACACTTGTGTGCCAACCTCAAATGTCACACTCCTGCTAGGTTCCCTGACATCCATCACTGCTGAAAATGGGTGCAAACCCTTATCCAACCACTCACTGTCCATGCATTTCAGGAAAATGCTATAACTTGAGTTTTGCTGCCAAAATAGGATTTAATTCCCTGTCTATAGCATTGTTTTTCAGAGCCGCCCCCTACTAATTTTGAAGATGTGTACATCAACCACCATGTTGATTTACATGGAGCTACTGACAATGGGTCCCATGCCCTGAGCCAATCTCATTTCACATGAATCTTTAGCCAGCAGACAAATCTGTCTGAGCTGGGTCTGAATTGTCTTAGTGAAGTGTCTAGCTTAGTTGTCTGAGTAAAATGCATGCAAAATGACCACTACCAGGACCACTGGAATGTTTTAAAGCCAGTTAGGTCATATGATTTGGTAACAATACTTTGTGGCTGCACATTAGTCTAGCCTAGTAATTTCTCTGCAGGGATTGCAACCATTTGCAGTTTGTTAGCAGCCCGCTGTGGGTATATGTAATGCCTTACTTGCCCAGTTGTGGGCTGATACAAATGGTGCCAGCAACTGAATATGCTGAACTGACTGTTCCTTTCAACCTTTCTTTTCCTCATTTAGCAAAACCGAGTAGTTGGTGCAATGCAGCTGTATTCTGTAGACAGAAAAGTATCTCAGCCAATTGAGGGGCATGCTGCAGCTTTTGCTGACTTTAAATTGGAGGAGAATCCTACACCATCAACCCTCTTTTGTTTTGCAGTTCGGAGTCAGGCTGGAGGGAAGGTAAGTTGTGTGGTCAGTGTTTTAATAAATCTTCAAAACTGCTTAATGGAGACTTCCTGTGGCAGTACATTTTCCATCCATGCACGTCATTCTGCAAATTAGTTTAAATCTACTTGAGCCCATTTTTCACTTTCAATAATTGTAGGTTTTAAACTGTTAAAACAAAACAAGCATTGCCATAAGCTGATAACTAGTAAATGGTACCATATGTAACTGTCATGCAATGTGGTGCCTCTAATCTCAGATAATTTAACTAAGAATTGGCAATTAAGGTGGCTGTATCTATTTTCTGACTAAAATATATGTCCTGGCTTTTCAAAACTAACTTGTAAAATATCTTACAGTTGCACATTATAGAAGTAGGTCAGCCAGCTGCTGGAAACCAGCCTTTCACGAAGAGAGCAGTGGATGTGTTTTTCCCTCCTGAGGCCCAAACTGATTTTCCAGTAGCAATGCAGGTAAGCAGTCAAATTTGTATTTGAAACGGAGATCGGCCACTGCATATTGCATGCTTTTGTATAAATGCAAAGTGTGCAATTTGCCTGGTAATGTAGATCCTATTGATACCATTTTGCTTTTCCTAAAGCAGAAGAATATTGAAACTTAAGCTGTCAAATGTCTTATGAACAGTTCAGTGTAATGTTTATAGCCATTGGCATTTGTAATTCTGACAGATGGTGTTCACGTAACCAACTCGTACTGCATTTGACAGTTTTGCTTCCATCAGTCTACCTTGAGTGGTACAAGTATACTCACACATCCAGCGCATGTCTTCAAAGATGGATGTTAATACTAGAAAAATGTATGTTCAATCCCTTTTTGAAAAGTAGAAGGACTAATGTAACTTTAAAGGCAAGATTACCTCTCCACTCTCCCTTGGGTTTCCTGCAGTAAAGAGTATCCCTTGCTGAAGTCAGGCCCCTCAATTGTGCCATTTGGTTATAAAATTTAGTGTCTCGTCACTCATGTTTTGTTTACTGTTGGGGTGGAAAAACATTGACCTTTAGTTGACCTTTGCTTGCACCAACCTGGATGGCATAAATGAAGGCTCTCCAATAATCCAGCACCTCTGCAGTTCAGGGTACTGAGCTTTGTGATGCCTTGATTGATTTATGACTTAATATGGGGAAGTGCATGAGCTGTCTGCTACAGTGACCACTTTTTCAAAAACATGAAACTGAAGCCTCTGACAGTTAGTAACAGCTGAGTGGCAATCTTGTTTCAGGGTTCAGCCCAGTCTTTACAAATCTCCATGTTCTTTGGTTTAATGGGCCATGCTGCCAGCTTAAAATCTGCTCCCATGCCAGCCCTTGTATGATATAAAATTGTTATATCCTTGTCTTCAAAAGAAATCAAATTTCTATACATGAAGTATAGAAGGGTGGTGGGATTTGTTCTGATATGTATAATTGCATGTTTTTGATTTTTGTAGATTGGAGCAAAATATGGAGTTATATATCTTATAACCAAATATGGCTACATTCACTTGTATGACTTGGAGTCTGGTGCTTGTATTTATATGAACCGTATTAGTGCAGAGACCATTTTTGTTACTGCTCCCCATGAACCTACCTCTGGCATTATTGGAGTCAATAAAAAAGGACAGGTAAGTTTGAGTTTTCACAGAATATTTCTCTAAGGTAAGGCAGATGAATTGATTTTGATTAACACATGGGAATATATTGCTATCACAGATACAGTTGAGGAAAGGGCAGGACTGGCAGCTCAACATTCCAGGATATAGAATCTTCAGGTGTGATGGAGGGAGGTAGTGTAAAAGAGAAGGTGGCATTGCACTATTGATCAAGGGGTCAATTACTGCAGTAAGGGGGGGAGGGGATGATATCTTGGAAGGTTCCTCAAATGAGGCCATATGGATAGAACTTAAACAAAAAGGGGGCAGTCACTTTGGGAGTGTACTACAGGCCTTTGAACAGTCAGGGAGCAATAGAGGAGCAGATATGTAGGAAAATCTGAGGTGTAAAAATAATGGGATAATGGGGGGGTTTCAACTTCCCCCAATACTAACTGGGATAGTCTTAAAAGGCTTAAAGGAAGTGGAATTCTGAAAGTACATCTAGGAGAGCTTTTTGAGCTAGCATGTGGAAAGTCTAACTAGAGAAGGGGTGGTACTGGTTTTCATTTTGGGCAAGGAAGCTGGGCAAGTGCTAATGTCAGTGGGGGAGCATTTTGGGGATAGTGACCATAACTAAGATTTAAGATAGTTATGGAAAAGGACAAAGATGAACCAGAAATAAAAGTACTGAATTGGGAAAGGCAGATTCCAATATGATAAAATGGGATCTGGCCAAAGTGGGCTGGTGGTAGCTACTTGTAAGAGTCTACATCTGACCAGTGGGAGTCATTCAAAAGTGTTCAGGGCCAACATATTCCATAAAGGTGAAGGGTAGGACTGACAAGTCCAGGGAACCTTGGATGTCATGGGGTAGAGGATCTGATGAGGGAAAAAAAAGCTTATGGCAGATTCAGAGGGCTGAAAACAGCAGAGGCCCTAGAAGAGAATAGAAAGTGTAGGGGGTACTTTTTATATTTTTTTTAAAAAAGCAAAGTGGGCATGAAAAAACACTGGCAGTCACAATAAAGGAAAATCCCAAGGAGTTTTATAAGTATATTTTACGGGCAAGAGGATAACCAGGGAAAGAGTAGGGCCCATTAGGGACCAAAGAGACAATCTGCATGCGCAGCCAGAGGACATAGGTGAAGTTTTAAATGATTTACTTTTCATCTGTCTTCACTATGGAGAAGGACTGTGTAGGTGTTGGGGGGTGGGGTGGTGGTTTGATATACTTGAACAAATTAGTATTGAAAGGGAGGTGGTTTTAGCAGGCTTAGGTGGATAAATCCCCACACCCAAATGAGATGTATCCCAGGCAGCAAGGGAGGAGATTGCAGGGGCTCTGACACAAATTTTCAAATACTCTGACCACAGGAGAGGTACTGGAGGACAGCAAATGTGGTACCATTATTCAAGAAGGGTAGTAGGGATAAACCAGTTAATTACAGGCCAGTGACTAACATCAATAGTAGGGAAGCTATTAAATTGAGGGACAGGATTAATTGCCACTTGGAGAGGCAGGAGTTGATCAGGATTGTCAGCATAGCTTTGTTGGAGATTGTCTCACCAGTTTGATATTTTTCAAGGTGACTAGCTGTGTTATAGTTTACATGGACTTCAGTAAGGCTTTTGATAAGGTCCTGCATGGGAGATTGGTCAAGAAGGTAACACCCCTTTGGATCCAAAATTGGCTTAGTGGCAGGAGACAGAGGGTGATGGTAGAGGGTTGTTTTTGCGATTGGAAGCCTGTGACCAGTGGTGTACTGCAGGGATCAGTGCTGGGACCCTTACTGTTTGTAGTGTACATTAATGATTAGGGCATGAATATAGGAGGTATAATCAGTAAGGTCACAGATGACACAAAAATTGGTGTCATAGTGAGGATAGCCTTGGATTACAGGATGATATAGATGGGCAGAGCAGTGGCAAATGGAATTTAATCCTGAAGTGAGGTAATGCATTTTGGGAGGGCAAGGCAAGGGAATATACAATGGATTGTAGGACCCTAGGAAGTAGAGGGTCAGAGGGACCTTGGTGTACCTCAGATCACTGAAGGCAGCAGCACAGGTAGATAGGGTGGTTAGGAATGCATATGGGATATGTTCCTTTATTAACTGAGGCATATAAATAGAGCAGGGAGGTTATGATGTAACTGTATAAAATGCTAGTTACTCCACAGCAGGAGTACTATGTACAGTTCTGGTAGTCTCCCTATAGGAAGGATGTGATTGCACTGGAGAGGGTGCAGAGGAGTTTCACCAGCATATTGCCTAGGCTGGAGCATTTCGGCTATGAAGAGACTGGATCAGCTAGGGTTGTTTTCCTTAGAGCAGAGAAGGGGGTGGGGTGCGGTTGTGGGTCCTGATTTGAGGTCATAGATGGGAAGAAGCTCTTTCCCTTAGTGGAGGTGTCAATAACCAGGGGGCATACCTTTTTAAGGTAAGGGGCAGGAGGTTTAGAGGGGAGTTGAGGAAAGTTTTTCAGAGGGTGGTTGGAATCTGGAACACTGCCTGAAGGGGTTGTAGAGGCAGGAACCCTCACATTTAAGTATTTAGATGAACACTTGAAACACCATAGCATCAAGGCTATGGGCCAAGTGCTAGAAAATGGGATTAGAATAAATAGGTGCTTGATGTCCAGCATGGACATAATGGGCTGAAGGGTCTGTTTGTGCTGTAGGACTATAACTCTACATTAGTAATGAAGCTGGTAAGCTTTTTTGAAGTTACTGTGTTGCTTAATTGTTGTATAATGCTTTGGTTGCAAGGCATATAATTAACTGCTGATAGTGTCCCTATCCACAAATGTGGCAAGTCGAGCCAAAGTCCTGCTGCATTGAGACTCTTGCAAGGGAGCTTTTCACTACAAAGCCACTTTTTCTCTTTGTTTACAAAGGAGTAGATTCCTTGGTATAGCTGCATGGGCTTGATTTGAGGGCAAGATATTTAACCTTGGGATCTTGCCCTGTGTATTTGCAGAGTCGTATACATTTTCTAAATGTATACTCAACACTTTAGTGAGCTAATGAGATGTGACTCAATTTTGGGATGCAAATTACATTCTACTCTGCACATGATGTGTTTGCATTTTACTGTACTGTAAATTGTCACCTGTGTAGAGATCTTCATTTAATTTAGGCAACTTTTACTTGCAGGTACTATCTGTTTGTGTGGAAGAAGAAAATATTGTTAATTATGCCACACATGTGCTCCAAAACCCAGATTTGGCTCTACGTATGGCTGTAAGAAGCAACCTTGCTGGTGCTGAGGAACTTTTTGCACGAAAGTTTAATACCTTGTTTGCACAAGGAAACTACACTGAAGCTGCTAAAGTAGCTGCATCTGCACCAAAGGTGTGTGCATTTAACACTTTCTAAAGACACTGCTTATGATGATGAACCTTTTTGTTCTTGGAACCTCAGATTTGCTGTAACAAAATTGCATTTTTGGATCTGAACAGTTTAGTTTTAAAGTCACTAAAATTTACTTGTCAGAATTTACTGGATTTGTATTTCAGGTGTTGACCCTCTTTCTGTTTCTCCAACTCTGGGTGGACAGGCATTATAGCATTTTTAAGCTTAAATAGCTGCAATAATGAGTATTCACATCACTCAATATTTGCTATGTTTGTATAATCTTGAAATTCCCTCTGCATTCTTATTTTGGCTGCCACTCCAGATGGGTGCTATACTTTTTTTCCTTCCCCCTCGGGGCCTTTCTTCTTGCCTTTCCTTTCCTATCACCCAATCCTAAGTCCTTCAATGTCATTTCTCATTTTTACTCTTTTCACTACCTACTTCATCTACTTCCTACACTCCTGCCATTCAATGCTGGAATTCTCCTTGGATAAGCCCACAGCTACCTTGACTACCTTGTTTTATTCTCCAAAAGGACCACCAAGGAACTTTTTTTTTACTGCATGCTTATGAACAAATACCTACAGACTCTCCCTTGCTACTAATTTGGTCCCCCTCCACAGCCATTATATCAGCCTGTTGTCAACCTCTGCATCTTTCAACCCAATATCCTGCATCTCAAACACTTCAAGTTGTAACATCCCCTACCTGCTCTGAAACACACAAACTTCTGTTTTCTCCAAATTCCATATTGCAATGCTCTTCTGGTCAACCTCCACCATTTGTACTCTTTAAACTAGTTTGTCAAACTGCCTGTATCTTGTCCCACTTTCCCATCACCCCTGTTCTTGTAAAATTGACTTCATCCCCTGCCACTCCTCCACCACCATACTGTGCACAAATATCCCAGGGCCCTCTGCTTCTGCACACATCTTTAGAATTGTATCCTTTTATATTGCCTGTCCTTGTTCTTCCTGCCAAAATGAATCCCTTCACACTTGCCTGCATTAAATTTCATCTGCCATGTGTCTGCCCATTCCTCCAGCCTGTCTGTCCTTGAAATCCATCACTATCTCAATACTTCATCTTCAAAATTTGATATTGTGCCTTGTGCACCCAAGTCCAGGTCACTAATATAGATCAAGAAAAGCAGTGGACCTAGTACTGAGCCCTGGGGAACTGACTGTATAGCATCCTCAGTCAAAAAAACAACCATTCACTACTGTTTCCTGTCACTCTGCCAACTTCCTATCTATGCTGCCACTGTCCCTTTTTATACCATGGGCTCTAACTTTGCTGACAAGTCTGCAATATGACTTGTTATCCAATGCCTTTTTGGAAGTCTGTGTACACCATCAATTGCATTACCCTCATCCTGATCTATTAAGATTCTATTTTATATAAATGTAACTTGTGGGTTTCCTGCATTCTAACTAGGACATTTTGTTATGTAAAATGGTCAGCAAAACCCTAGACCACATTGGCCCAGCAGTGGAACAAACAGCTTGGCATCCATAATGCTGTAGTTAATGAAATCGTCTGTTCTGCATATCTGTTATATTCCATAGCTGATTCCAGTGTGGTAAAATAAAGGCATTTAACATTGGGCTGAATTTTATGCCCCCCCTTCCATGAGTGGGGGGGTTGGGGGTGTAATATGGAGTAGGAGGCTTTGGGGGTGGAGGGCATTTACTGACTAGCTCCTGCCTCCACTGCCACTTTATGCAGGGTAGTGGCAAAGCAGCCTGCCTGCCCCAGGCCAATCACCCCAGGCGAGTCAACCAATACTTAACTTGGTTCCAGGCTCCCCCAACATCTTTGGGTAGCTGGGCTGTAGTCCTAGCAGTCACCATAGCTCCTGGTGGTGCTGCTGGGACGAAGACCTGCCAGACTGCTGATTGGCCAGCAACTGTATTAGACAGGACTTCCTGCCTTGTGGGTGGAAGTGCCACCTCGAGCAAAGGCTGGGGACCTGCACAATGCAGGTACGATCCCCAGGCCAGGCAGAAGAGGGTTTGCCACCGATTCTTCAGTAGGTGGACAGCTCTCATCCACCAAGGGTATTGAGTAACTTCAGCATAGTCATAACTAGCATGTGAGAATTGTATACATGCATGGGTGTACACAAGAAACATACTCAAATGTGCAGTGGGTAAATCAGTTTATAATCATATGCAATATTGCACATTAAATTTGTAGCTGTGACATAAATGCATTTGAGTTGGAGTTACTAGTGCCTTCAATTATTAGGGTATCCTGCGGACTCCAGACACCATTAGAAAATTCCAGACTGTCCCAGCCCAGCCAGGGCAAGCTTCGCCTCTTCTCCAGTATTTTGGAATACTCCTCGATCAGGGGCAGCTGAACAAATATGAATCACTTGAACTTTGCCGACCTGTTCTGCAACAAGGCCGCAAGCAGCTGCTGGAAAAATGGCTAAAGGAAGACAAGGTAACAAGTTTAACTTTGGTCTATGCTGGAGGGCAGTTTGACTTGTCAGGACTAGTTATAAATGCAGTAAATACAACTTCAAATATTAATATGCAGTGTATCCACTTTAAAATGAACCAGCAGATACAATAATACATATTGTGTACTTTAACTCTTGTAGCTGGAGTGTTCTGAGGAGCTGGGGGACTTGGTGAAGACAGCTGATCCCACACTAGCTTTAAGTGTCTATCTACGAGCCAATGTGCCAAATAAAGTTATACAGTGTTTTGCAGAGACTGGACAATTCCAGAAAATTGTTCTTTATGCAAAAAAGGTATTTTCTTGTAGACAATTACTTTAGAAATTGTGCCTGCTAAATAGTTTTCATGCAGAAGCTTTAAATCAATGCTAGAAAATGCTTTTTTAATTTCTCTCTCCATTTAAAGACTACAGGAATTGTGTATTTAAGAACTATCTTGTAAATATTCTTGTACTTGAAATTCTCACTTGATTTGTGCAAACCTTACATTGGTCTTCACCATGAAGTACATAAAAATACTTGTCCACAAAATATTGTCACAAAGGTGCAAGTTACTTTTTTTTCCAGTGACTTCAAATTGTTGCAAGTTATGACTTGGTGTAAACTAATGTGTTAACAGGTTGGTTACACTCCAGACTGGGTCTTCCTGCTGAGAAATGTTATGCGGGTGAGCCCTGACCAGGGACTTCAGTTTGCACAGATGCTTGTCCAGGATGATGAGCCTCTAGCTAATATCAATCAGGTCTGTTCCAGAATGTCTTGCTTCATTTTCTTAATCAAGCTTTAGATTTGAATCTGCCAGTATGCTTTGTTGCGATTTTAGCTGAGGATGTGTTGATGCTGAGTCAAACTCTGTTTAGTTACTTGCTACTGCTAGTCTTTTTCATGGGTTGAGTTGTTTCTGGGAATTAGTACAGATTTGGTTAATGGAAATGTGGATTGAATAGATCATGTGAAAAACTGAATTTTTTTTTTTACTTGGCTGTCTAATGCCTAAATGGTCCAATGCTCAACCAATAAGCTGTTTGACGAGCAGCAGTTTAAAATTAAATTTATTCTACTTGCAATTTCCTTTACTGCTTTTTCTGTAAACTTGATCAGTGAAAACTCAGTTTCTTTTTGTGTAGTTTTAAAGAATTCTTTAATGCAATGAAGCAGGTTTATAATTTAGCAGCATTTTGCCATTCCTGTTGGGCTCAGTATAAAGTCCAAGAGCAAGCAGGAGTTAAGTAACTTGACCTTTTTCTGCAGAATGCATGAACTGCACTGCCCTGTTGTGTAATCTAACGAATGCTCATGATGGGTTGCTTGAGTATTGGACTTCCTGTAATTCTTGATCTAGAACAATAAAATGGGAACAAAAACCAAGTTTGTTGAGTGACTTTTTAAAAAGTAAATTCTTCACTCTTCAGTTTAACTTTTTTTTTCTCCAGTGGCCTTCAGAGATGTGATTTTTAAATTTATGTTGAAGTTTGGCTTAATTTTCATGACTTGTCTTTACACACTATTTCCCTCCCCCTGAAACTGATTGTTCCAGAGACCTCTCCCTCTAGTGCCTTTATCAAATGGCATTCTCCAAGCTAGTCCAGCCAGCAAATGTCAGCAGGTTGTTTGATTGTGGAGGGCATCATTTGCAGGACTTTGCCCAGCATCCCCCATGCTCTTGCAGTTGGGATTAGCAGTTGAACAGAAATCTCTTCCTGATGCAACTGCATCCCTAACAGATCAGCTATCTCAATAGGCCAAGAATCAAATCTGGGATTTTTAGAAAAAATTATCGTCCATATAGTTGAGCACTGATAATTGTAGCACTGTATTGAGCTGTGCAAGTTCCTGAAGGTTTATGCACTGTTTCCTTCCAGATTGTAGATGTGTTTATGGAGAATAACCTGATCCAGCAGTGTACTTCTTTCCTGTTGGATGCTCTGAAGAATAATAGGCCTTCTGAGGGTCATTTACAGACTCGTCTACTTGAAATGAATTTGATCCATGCACCACAGGTGGGGAATGTACTTTACTAACTGGATATACTTGGTGTTTTGGGTGGTTTGTGTTTGAGAGCAGAGCAAAACAAAAATTAAACCCTTCACTGTTCACGTTTCAAGTCTAGTCTGATCTTTTTCCAAAGATCCTACAGTTGTTCTTGTTTTAGTCCCTTGACATTTCAATGCTGCAATATTTATTGAACCATAGAATGGTTACAGCAAAGAAGGAGGCCTGTCGTGTCTGTGCTGGTGTTCTAAGCTATTCAGCTAGTTCCATTCTTTTGCCTTTCCCTATAGCCCTGCAATTATCTCCAGATAATTATCCAATTCCCTTTTTGAAAGCAATTCAGTCTGCCTCCACCACAACCACAGATGCAGTGCATTCCAGATCCTAAATGCTCCCTGCATTTAAGTTTTTCCCTATACTTCCAGCTAACAATATCTTGCCTAATGGAAAAGGTGTCAATAGTATTTTTCTAACATCTTCAGATAAATGCTAATTTGACAACATTGTTTAAATATGACAATAAATCTAATCCTGTCTTCGGAAGCTGTCCTTATCTGGAGTAGTCCTCATCAGCAACATGGCACTATACTGCAAATTTGCACAAGATGCTATGCATCTGAAGCATTCTATGCACTTGTGTTAAGTAACATCGCTGCATTGCAGTGTGGGAATGGCCTTGGGTTCTGACAAGCTTAGTGAGCCATGGAGTAAATTTATGGAAAGCATTTGGAGCACTCAACCTACTGCATCTTATAGCATTAGGTAAAGGCAGTGCCATCTGTTCAAGATGCAGAGCTCACCAGTCTCATTATTCAGTCCTCTCTTTAAAAGCTTGGCATTGCAATTTTAACTTGATCTATTGCAGTGCCACTGATAGTTGCAATAGGTACAGTCTGGAATTCTGACTTGCCTCTATTTGGATATTCATATTCAATGTTTAAGATTTCAGGCTACACAGAATATTCCCATGTGAGCCAGGGAGTATTATCTGAAGAGTATTAATCAGCTAGGAACTGTCCCATTTTAATTAGATTGACATTTAAATTTATTAAACCACAATACATTTTATAGACCATTCTACCTTGCTAGTTGAACATTAGCTTGCATGTTGGCTAATCAAAAGCTAAAGATACTTTAGTATTTGACTGCTAACTCAGCATCTTTCTGAAGTCTGCTTGTATATTTTGTACACTATATGCTGAGTCTCTAGAATTTGACATTCATATAGCTACATCTTAATCTAACCAATTGTAGCAGCTGGTTATTGTAGTTTGAGTTGTGAATGTCTAATGTGCTTACTAATAGGTCTTTGTTTTCTCAGGTTGCTGATGCGATCCTCGGAAACCAGATGTTCACTCACTATGATCGAGCCCACATTGCCCAGCTGTGTGAAAAGGCTGGCTTGCTGCAGAGGGCCTTGGAGCACTATACAGATCTGTATGATATTAAGCGAGCTGTTGTGCATACTCACCTTCTGAACCCTGAGGTATGAATTAAAGTTAACTAAATTAATCCAAGTATTTGGGCATTTTCCCATTTAGTGTCCAGTAAAATGCAGCTTTTTGATGTGGCTTGAGTCTCAATAGAGACTAAGTTTAAAATAGCTGAGTAGTGGCAAGCTGTTTGTCTCTTTAGGCAAAATGGTGACATTCTGTTGTCAACTCCTAAAGTCTGCATTTGGTTCCATTATCCAGACAATTGTTGTCACCTGTGGCTTCTAGATCTAGGAGACTAGAGAAGCAAATGCTATCTCTGTCCAACAGGTTAACCTCATTCCCTGCTGTAAGCATTTTTAATGAAGCTTGTCATGGTTTTGAACTTGGAAGCCATTGACTTGAAAAATGTACATAGCTTCTAATGTACAAGTCAAATGCATGACATTTAAATATGCAGTGAGCTATTGGTTAAAATTACAATCCAGCAATTGTCTCTCTAGCAGCAAGTATGGGGTTGAGTCTCTTCACTTCTGTTACCAAAATCACACATTTACCAGATGTCTTTAAAATTAAGTCTCCTGACTAGAATGTAGACTTGACTGTCATTCGTGAAAGTAAACTTCCTCAAAGGAAATGAATGAAAGTATGCTGGGGTAGCTGCACAGAATTGGCAGCTTCAGTAGAAGCAAATAACTTAGTCAAATTCTTGGGCTCGATCATGTAAGCTTGTGTGAATGCAAGTCATCAGCTTGGATGACTTTTTTTTTTTCCAATGTTTTATAAACCAAATGGGGGGGGAAATAAATTGCCAGTTTAGAATTGGATGGTCTGATCTAGGAGTTCTAGCTTTGTGGGATATGCATGCATAACTGAACTGCAGAGGATGGGCCCCTACCATGGGGCAGGAAGGCTTTCCTGGATACATATGTAATTAGCATTCCAGGCAGCATGATGTGATTTAAGTTGGAAAAGAAGGAACTGCTCAAGTTTTGCCTTCCATACTGGGGTTAAGCCCAATTCATTTACCAATTGCAAATTTTAACATTGCAGTAAGCTATTTAAGATTGGAGTAGCTTGAATGTTCAATGCAATTGCAGAGGAGTGCTAGGTTGTTCATTTAGCTGTTCAGGGTAGCAATGAAAGTTAGAATTGTATTTCTGGGATAGGGAGGGATTTAAAAAAAAAAAAAAAAAAAAAATTAACCTGAAGTGAGGTCCCTACTTTGATTATCTCGTGACCCTTGCTGAAAAATCTGGTTCTGGCTCTGGTAATTCTCCCTCAGCCAAAACATGCAGAGATATTTCAGGGGGGGTATTATCTTTTTAAAATTGAACCATCTCTCCCTTAATCTGCTTTTGAAGACTGAAAACTGAAGTGTGACTGAAACATATTTGGTGTGGGTCCTGCAACAACTGTAATCACTCGTATAGTTGTATCTGTTCTAGATTATTCACTAGTACTGATTAATATTTTAAGAGGCCGAGTCTGGTTCAAGTGGGTGTTAAATTCCACATCAGTGTCCTATAGCAGTTGGTGCAGGATGTTTCGCTGGTGTCCTGGCCAACTTCAACCAACGCCACCTTGTACAGATAACAGAATTTTGGATTGTTTCTTTCCTCTTTGTGGGATCTGGCTATAAGCATACTGCCACTTTTGCCTTCAGCTAAATGTCTGATAAGCTACTGAACTGTTAAGATATAAATACAATCTTTCTTTGATCTAGTTATAATCTGAAGATTTGATATAATTTATCTGTAATGAGCCACTCACTGGAAGCTAGGGTTTAAATGTTTCTTTTCCTCACTCCTAGTGGCTTGTGAACTTCTTCGGTGCACTCTCGGTAGAAGATTCTCTTGAGTGCTTGCGTGCCATGTTGTCAGCTAACATTCGCCAAAATCTCCAGCTGTGTGTGCAAGTAGCATCCAAGTACCATGAGCAACTTGGCACGCAGTCATTGGTAGAGCTTTTTGAATCCTTTAAGAGTTATGAAGGTAAGCTGTTTCACAGCATAGAAGTGACTTGCAACACTTGCATAATGCCTGACCAAACTGGTATCTCTGTATAATGCACATTAACTCCTAACTGACTTTTGATCAACTTCCATTTTCCTTCTGATTTTTGCAGGATTGTTCTGTTGCTGTTTTTCTTACATTAGAAAGTTTGAACTGTAGTTTCTATTCTGCAACTTAACATTGATCTACAATCTTGTCACTTTTTTCTTTATGCCTCAGTGCACTCATGTTTCTAGATCTATACTATTCCAAATCAGTGACCTTGTTTCTGTACTGATATGTGCCTTTGGTCACTAAACCTGCTCAAAATATCACTACTTTTAAGTTCCTCATTCAAACACTTGGTTCAGCTAACTGATCTTTCGTTGCTCATTACCAGACCTGACCACACCCTTCCTAAAATAAAGTTACAGCAGATTTCATTGGGGGGAGCTTTTATATTGGTATATTTACATTGTTCATCCATTAAGGTGATGAAACCAAATCACCTTTTTATAACATTGCATACATTTTCTTGCTAAACATTAAGCTACAGTTTAGTAGTCACAACTTGCCTAAAATATTCAGTGACTTTAAAATTGTGCTAAAAGAGTTGCCACAACTGAGTTGTATTTGAAGAACCAAATAGTGAAGGTTAATATCTCAACCGTAGATAAGTGTGGAGGAATTAACCATGTAATGAGCAATTTTTCCCATAAATAAACTAATGTGACACAAATTATGCAGGACTATCTATAGAATTTGGGTGGGCTTTCTCTTTTTTTTTTTCCTCAGGAAGGGAGAAGCAGGATAGACCTGCTTCTGATTTCTAATACAGCTTCTCAACTCGAGGTTGAATCTGTAATGAGTAGAGATGAGCTTCTTTTTCTTGGAATAACCTAATTACTCCATTGGAAGATGCTCCCACAACCAGTGGATCTGATCTAAGTTCTGTAGTCCTACTACATCCAGTCATGAATGGTGGGCAGTTAAACAACTGAAAGAAGGCAGCTCCACAAATATCCCCATCTTG
The DNA here is from genome assembly GCF_036365525.1 of Heterodontus francisci. Taxonomy (NCBI): domain Eukaryota; kingdom Metazoa; phylum Chordata; class Chondrichthyes; order Heterodontiformes; family Heterodontidae; genus Heterodontus; species Heterodontus francisci. Next base: position 11,285,900 of record NC_090393.1, read on the forward strand.
AACAATGGGGATCCCAGCACATTCCTGCAAAAGACGAGGCTGAAGCATTTGCATCCATATTCAGCCATAAGTACTGAATGGGTGATCCATCTTGGCATCCTGAGGTCCCCAGCATCACATGCCAGTGGTCAGCCAACTGATTCACTCCATGATATGAAACTGCTGAAGACACTAGATACTGCCAAGGCTATGGGCCCTGGCAAGCTTTTCCAGTACAGTTAGAACACTGGCATCTACCCTGTAATATGGAAAATTGCCCAGGTATGTCCTGTGCACAAAAGCAGGACAAATTCAGCCTTGCCAATTACTGCTGTCAGTCTACTCCCAATCAGCAAAGTGATGGAAGGGGTTGTCAACAGTGCTATCAAGTGGCACTTGCTCACTGCTCTGTTTGGGTTCTGCCAGGGCAATAGAGCTCTGACCTTGTTACAGCCTTGGTTCAAACATGGACAAAGCTGAACTTGTTGAAGTGAGTGCCCTTGATGCCATATTCAGGACATATCTAGACTATTTTCCTCATTACTGGGTAGATGGCATAGCAAAATTAGTCAATGGGAATCGGAGAAAACTCGAGTCATACCTCTCATTAAGGAATATGATTTTGGTTGTTGGTCATTCATCTCAGTCCCAGGACATCACTGCAGGAGTCCCTCAGGATAGTGTCCTCTGCCCAAGCACCTTCCCTCCATAAGATCAGAAGTGGGGATGTTTGGTGCTGAACGTTGCACATTTGCAACTCTTCAAATACTGAAGCAGCCTGTGTCCATATCCAGGCTTGGGGCTGGTAAGTGGCAAGTAACATGCCAGGCAATGACCAATTCAAATGAGAACCTTACCATCTCCCCTTGATCAGTGGCATTACCATCAGAGTCCTCCACTATCAGCATCCTTGGGGGGGGGGGGGTCGCCATTGACCAGAAACTGAACTGGACCAGCCGCATAAGTGCTATGGCTACAAGAGCAGGTCAGAGGCTGGGAATTCTGACAACTAACACTCCTCCCTGTGTCTCTCCAATGCCTGCCTACCATCTATAAAGGCATAAGTCAGGAGTATGATGGAATACTGTCCACTTGCCTGGACGGGTGCAGCTCCAACAATTGAAGCTCAACACTATCCAGGACACAACCCACTTGATCAATGCCTCATCCACCACCTTAAACATCTGCTCCCCCCTCCACTGACGCACAGTGATGGCATGTACCATATACAAAATGCCCTGCAGCAATTCACCAAGGCTCCTTCAACAGCACCTTCCAAACTTGTGATCTCTACCACCTAGATGGACAAGGGCTGCAAATGCATGGTAACACCACATGCAAGTTTTCATCCAAGCCCCACACTATCCTGAATTGGAACTATATCATTGTTCCTTCACTCTTGCTAGTCGCATTCCAGGAACACTCTACAGCACTGGGTGTACCTACACCCCAAGGACTGCAGTGGTTCAAGAAGGCAGCTCACCTCCTTCTCGGACAATTTTTAGGAATGGGGAGTAAATGCTGGCCTAGCTAGTGATGCCCACATCCTCTTCTCCCCTCCCCCAAATTTAAAAATACCTCTTGGTTCAAAATATTGATTTAGTTTGTGCAAAAGACTCTTAAATTGCTGTAAGAAGAAAACAAAACTGCTAATGGAAGTAGCTTCTGGCACTAACTTGTATGCTGAGTGCAATACTATCTCAAATTAACTCTACCATTCTAATTCTGTTCTAAATGTTTAGAGCTATTGAGTGTTAACCTGCACCTCATATGTGTTCTCCTCTCAATTAGGATTATTTTATTTCCTTGGATCCATTGTGAATTTCAGCCAGGAGCCAGATGTTCATTTCAAGTATATTCAGGCAGCCTGTAAGACTGGGCAAATTAAAGAAGTTGAACGTATATGTCGTGAGAGCAACTGCTATGATTCGGAACGTGTGAAGAACTTCCTAAAGGTACTTGTAAAGTTATACTTGTACCTTCCTTGTCTTTGTCAAGGGTCTTGGCAATGCATTGATCAGTTGGTCATTCCTCACCTCTGGGAAAAATTTGGCTAGCAGCCCACTTGAATGACCATCCAGTGCAGCATTCAGGGGATGCTGTGTTGGAGGCACTATCTAAGAGGTCCTGCCTGCCCTGTTCTGTGAAGGTCCTCTTTTTTTTTTAAACCACTATTCAGAGTAGGGAAGTTCCTCTTTTTTTTTAACTAATCAATCCTGTTTTAAATGGTATTCCAATTCATTGAAGTTAGCAAGCATGCCACATCTGCCACTTGTGCTAACATAATCATGTTTTAAAAGTAGTGCTATATGAAATGTATGCAATCTTATTTAGCTACACCCCTGATCAAACATGGGATGTTTTTAAATACCTATCTCTTGACCTTGACTGACTATTTAACTGCAGATTATCTGGTTGTATTGCATTTGCTGTTTGTGAGGGCATGTGAACAAATTGGCAGCTACATTTTCTACACAAACAATGGAACATAAACATTGCTCCCCACTGTGGTTGACCTCGACTGTGTCCAGCCCATTTCCTGCACCTCTGCCCTCACCCCTTCCCCCTCCCTCCCAGAACCACGACAGGGTTCCTCTTTTCCTCACTTTCCACCCCACCCGCCTCCACATCCAAAAGATCATCCTCGGCCATTTCTGCCATGTCCAGTGTGATGTCACTGCCAAGTGCATCTTCCCCTCCCCTATCAGCATTCTGAAGGGATCGTTCCCTCTGCAACACCCTGTCCACTTCTCCATTACCCCTGACACCTCGTCCCCTTCCGACACACCTTCCCATGCAATCACAGGTGTAATGCCTGCCCTTTTATCACCCCCCTCTCATATCCAAGGCCCCAAACACTCCTTTCAGGTGAAGAAGCAATTTACTTGTACTTTCAATTTAGTATGCTACATTCACTACTTCGAAACTGAGACCAAACGCAGATTGCGTGACCCCAAGCTTCCTGTTGCTTGCCATCTCAGTACACTCCCTGCTCTCATGCCCACATCTGTCCTGGGCTGCTGTAGTGTTCCAGTGAACATAACACAAGCTTGAGGAACAGCATCTCTTACTCATGAGGCAGGCTACAGCCTACTGGACTGAACATTGAGTTCATAATTTCAGAGCGTGACTGCCCCCCACCCCTTTATTTTTAGTTTTTGTTTTTTGCCATGTACCTGCCCACTGTTTTCATGTTTGCTTTTGGCCAGGGCTGTTCATTGTCATTTAACACCCTTTCTACATTAATGCTTTGTCTTCACACCATTAATACACCCTTTGCCTTTGTTCCATGACCACCTTGTCAGTTATTCTGACTGTCCTATTAACAACTTCCTTTTTGTTATCTTTTTTGCCCCACCCCTGCTTTATTTGCTTATCTAATGTTACGTATCTAACCTTGACCAGTTCTGATGAAAGGTCACTGACCTAAAACGTTAACTCTGCTTCTCTCTCTCCACAGATGCTGCCAGACCTGCTGAGTATTTCCAGCATTTTTTGTTTTGTTATGGAACATAAACATAAATGAGTAGGTGAAAACCATACAACCCCTCAAGCCTGCTCTGCCATTTAGTGATATCATTGATGAACTTCTACTTGAACTTCATTTTCCTACCTGGTTTTTTTTTTTCCCCATAGCTGATGCCCTCAGTGTCCAAAGATGTCACTGTTTTGAAATAAACGCATTGAGCACCTGCAGCCCTTGGGTAGAGAATTCCAAAGATTCTCAACCCTCTGAAGAAATTTTTCCCTGTCTGTCTGAAATTAGCATTAGATCCATAGAGGCATATAAATTCACCAGAAACACCTGAGGATTGGGAGAAGTTTAGAATTCTCCAAAGGAGGACCAAGGGATTAAATAAGAAGGGGAAAACAGTACAAGAGCAAGCTTGCAGGGAACATAAAAACTAACTGAAAATTTCTACAGGTATGTGAAGACAAATGTAGATCCCTTAGTCAGAAATGGGAATTTATTATGTCAACAAAAATGGCTGACCAACTAAATGCATATTTCTGTCTTCGCAAAGAGGACACAAATATCATACCAGAAAAGTTGGGGAACGCTAGGTTTAGTGAGGGGAGGAGCTGAAGGAAATCAGTGAGTAGAGAAATGGTGTTGGGGAAATTGGCTGATAGATCCACAGGGCCAGATGGTATGCATCCCAGAGTACTTAAGGAAGTGGCCCTAGAAATAGTGGATGCATTGGTCATCTTCCAAGATTCTATAGACTCTGGAACAGTTCCTATAGATTGGAGGGAAGCTAATGTAACCCCACTATTTAAAAAGGGAGGTAGAGAGAAAACAGGGAATTATAGACCAGTCAGCCTGATGTCAGTAGTGGGGAAAATTGTAGAGTCCATCAAAGATTTTATAGCAGAGCTCTTGGACAGTGGTCGAATTGGACAGTCAGCATAGATTTTTGAAAAGAAAATCGTGCTTGACAAATCTACTAGAATTCTTTTGAGGATGTAACTATAGAGCTGATGAGGGGGAGCCAGTGCCACATGAGATTTGCGTGTAAAATTAAAGCGCATGGGATTGGGGATAGTGTATTGCGATGGATAGAAAATTGGTTGGCAGACAAACTGTGGGATAAATGGTCTTTCTCCAAATGGCAGGCAGTGACTAGTGGGGCACCACAGGGATCGGTGCTAGGACTGCAGCTATTCACTATTAATGATTTAGATGAGTAAACTAAATGTAATATCTCCAAATTTGCAGATGACAAAACTGGGTTGGAGGGTGAATTGTAAGGAGGATGCAGAGGGGCTTCAGGGTGACTTGGACAAGAGTGAGTGGGCTAATGCATGGCAGATGCAGTATATAATGTGGATAACCTCACATTTACCCACTATATGGTAGCAAAAACAGGAAGACAGATTATTATCTGGCTATAAACTGAAGGGAATATGCAGTGAGACCTGAGTTCTTGTACACCAGTCATTGAAGGTAAGCATGCAGGTCCAACAGGCAGTTACAGGCAAATGGTATGTTGGCCTTCATAAATGATTCAAGTACAGGAGCAGAGATGTCTTGCTGCAGTTATTACAGGGGCTTGGTGAGGCCACACCTGGAATATTGTGCAGTTTTGGTCTTATCTGAGGAAGGATGTTCTTGCTATAGAGGGAGTGCAGCAAAGGTTTACCAGACTGATTCCTGGGATGGCGGGACTGATGTATGAGGAGAGATTGAGTCGGTTAGGATTACATTTGCTGGAGTTCAGAAGTGAGGGAATCTCATAGAAACCTGTAAAATTCTAACAGGACTTGACAGGGTAGATGCAGGGAGGATGTTCCCGATAGGGGAGTCCAGAACCAGGGGTCATAGTCTAAGGATACTGGGTATACTGTCAGGACTGAGATGAGAAATTTCTTCACCCAGAGTTTTGAACCTGTGGAATTTGCTACTGCAAAGCAGTTGAGGCCAAAACATTGTTTTCAAGAAGGAGTTAAATATAACTCTTGGGTCTACAGGGATCAAAAGATATGGGGCGAATGTGGGAACAGGTTACTGAGTTGGATGATCAGCCATGATAATGAATGGCCTACTCCTATTTTCTATGTTTCCATGAAATGGCTGACCCTTACAGGGTCATTTTCAGAGTGTTCTAAAAGGTTCCCTAGCCAGGGGTAACTGCATTTTTGAAGGCTTGATGGGGTAGTTTCAGTCTTATTTCAGTGAGGTCACCTCTCATTCTTAACTCTAGAGTATAGGCCCATTCTACTCCTCTCCTATCCTAGGATAACCATTCAATCCTGGGAATCATCGGTTATAACTGCATTTGAGACATTCTGAAATGTTATAAATGCAAGTCTGTATTGTCAGAACAAAGTACTGTGGCTGCCAGACATCAACTGTTCCAACAGAGGGTCACCAACCTGAAATCTTTTTTTTTTTCTCTCTGCAGATATTGCTAGATGGCGAGTGTTTCTAGCATTTTCTGTTCATATATTGTCATACTTGGCTAGGAAACCACATCTTTTCCCTGGTGTCCAGTTGTCCTATCAAGTATTGATCAGTGTCTGTTGAATAATTATTCATCAAAATGAATTGCTTGTAAAATGCAGTTAATGAAACTTGAGCTTGCAGTTATTGGATGTGCAAACCCCTTCAATACTGAGCTTCTCTGGATAGCTGATCAATGTCTGCCTATGTGCAGAAGGTGCTTTAAATGCTCCAGTGTTCACTTGTACTGGCAGAATTAACATTTGAATCTTGAATCAGTGCTGTCCACTCTGCTGTAAATCTGGCCTTGTCATAGGGCATCACCACATGAAGGTGGACAGAATACTACTGGGTTTCTATTTATTTGGGGGATGTGTGCATCACTAGCTAGGCCAGCATATTGCCCATCCATAATTGCCCTTGAGAAGGTGGTGGTGAGCTGTCTTGAACTGCTAGAGTATTTGGGGTGTAGGTACACCCCCAGTGCTGTTAGAAAGGGAGTTCCAGGATTTTGACCCAGTGACAGTGAAGGAACTGCATTATAGTGCTAAGTCATGATGTGTGGCTTGGAGGGGATCGTGCAGGTGCTCCCGTGCATTTGCTGCCCTTGTCCTTCTAGTTGGTAGAAATCACAAGTTTGAAGGTGCTGTTTTAAGGAGCCTTGGTGCATTGCTGCAGTGCATCTTGCAGATATTACACACTGCTTGGACTGTGGTGGTGGAGGGAGTGAATGTTTGTTTGTGGATGGGCTGCTTTGTCCTGAATGGTGTCTAGCTTTGAGTGTTGCTGCACTGTCCAGGCAAGTGGAGAGTATTCCATCACCCTCCGACTTCTGTCTTGTACATGGTGGACAGACTTTTGGGAGTCAGGTGTTACTTGCTGCAGGGTTCCCAGCCTCTAACCTGCTCTTGTAGCCATGGTATTTATATGGCTACTCCAGTTCAGTTTCTGGTCACTAGTGGTCCCCAAGATGTTGGTGGGGGATTCAGTGATGGTAATACCATTGAATGGCAATGGTTAGATTCTCCTTTTGGAGATGGTTATTGCCTGGCACTTGTGTGGCATGAATGTTACTTGCCACTTAACAGCCCAAGGCTGGATATTGTCCAGGTCTTGCTGCATTTCTACAGTGACTGCTTCAGCATATTAGGAGTCACAAATGGTGCTGAACATTGTGCAATCATCAGCAAACATCCCCACTTACCTTATGATTGAAGAAAGATCATTGAAGCAGCTGAAGATGGTTGGGCCTAGGACACTCCCCAGAGGAACTCCTGCAGTGATGTCCTGGAGCTCAGATGATTGACCTCCAACAACCACAAACATCTTCCTTTGTGCTAGGTAGGATTCCAACCAGCAGATAATTCCCCTCAATTCTCATTGACTCCAGTTTTGCTAGGGCTCCTTGATGCCATACTCCGTCAAATGCTGCCTTGGTGTCTAGGGCAGTCACACTCTCCTCACCACCTTGAGTTCAGCTTTTTTTTTTTTTTTGGCCGTTTTAAACCAAGGCTGTAATGAAGTCAGGAGGTGAGTGGCCCTGGTGGAACCCAAACTGAGTCATTGAGCAGGTTATTGCTGAGCAAGTGCTGCTTGATGGCATTGTTTGACACCTTCCATTATTTTACTGATTTGAGTAGACTGGGGTGGTAATTTGTTGGGTTGGATTTGTCCTTTTTGTGTACAGGGCATACCTGGGCAATTTTCCACATTGCCAGGTAGATGCCAGTGCTGTAGCTGTACTGGAACAGCTTGGCTAGGGGTGCAGCAAGTTCTGGAGCACATGCTGGAATATTCAGGGTCCATAACCTTTGTAGTGTCCAGTGCCTTCATTTGTTTCTTGATATCACATGGAGTGAATCATATTGGCTGAAGTCTGGCATGTGATGCTGGGGATGTCAAGAGGAAACTGATGGATCATCAACTTGGCTCTTCTGGATGAAGATTGTTGCAAATGTTTTAGCCTTATCTTTTGCACTGATATTCTGGGCTCCCCCATTGTTGAGGATGGGGATATTTGCGGAGCCACCACCTCCAGTCGGTTGGTTAGTTGCCCACCATCATTCACAGCTTAATGTGGCAGGACTGCAGAGCTTAAATCTGATCTGTTGGATCGCTTAGCTTTGTCTATCGCATGTTGCTTATGCAGTCTGGCACACAGTCCTGTGTTGTAGCTTCACCAGGTTGATTCCTCATTTTGAGGTATGCCGGTGCTGCATACCTTTATGACCTTGAGCCAAATGGGTTTTTACTACAATTGACAATGGTTTCATGGCTATCATTTGACTAGCTTTGAATTCCAGATTTATTAACTGAATTCAAACTCCTTCTGCTGTGGTATTTGAACCAATGTCCCCAGAGCAATACCCTGAGTCTCTGGGTTACTAGTCCAGTGACATTACCACTATGCCACCACCTCCCCTGGCATGAATGTTACTTTCCACTTATCAGCCCAAGCCTGGATGTTGTCCAGGTCTTGCTACATATGTAAATGGGCTGCTTCAGTATCTGAGGAGTCATGAATGGTGCTGAGCACTGCAATCAGTGAACGTCCCCATTTCTGACCTTTTATGATGGAGGGAAGGTCACTGAAGCAGCTGAAGATGGTTGGGCTGAGGACGCTACCCTGAGGAACTCCTGCAGTCATGTCCTGGGACTGAGATGATTGACCTCCAACAGCCACAGCCATCTTTCTTTGTGCTAGATATGACTCCAACCAACAATCTTCCCCAGTTCCCATTGACTCTAGTTTTGCTAGGAATCTTTGATACTGTATTGTCAAATGCGGCCTTTATGTCAAGGGCAGTCACTCTCTTCACCTCTTGGAGTTCAGCCATTTTGTCCATGTTTGAACCAAGGCTGTAATAAGGTCAGGAGCCACGTGGCCCTGATGGAACCCAAACAGTGCAAGTTATTGCTGAGCAAGTGCCACTTGATAACACTGACCTGACCCCCCTTCAATCACTTTTTGCTGATCAGGAGTAGACTGATAGGGCAGTAATTGGCCAGGTTGGACTAGTCCTGCTTTTTGTGTGCAAGACAAAGCTGGACAATTTTCCACATTGCCAGGTAGATGCCTGTGTTGTAGCTATACTGGAACAGCTTGGCTAGAGGTGCAGCTAGTTCTGGCACATGAGTCTTCAGTACTGCCAGAATGTTGTCAGGGCCCATTGCCTTTGCTGTATCCAGTGCCTTCAACTGTTTCTGGATATCACATGGAGTGAATCTGGCTGAAGACTGGCATCTGATACTGGGGACCTCAGGAAGCAGAGATGGATCATCCACTCTGCACTTGTGGCTGAAGATGGATGCATATGTTTCAGCCTTTTGCATTGATGTGCTGGGCTCCCCCATGTTGAGGATGGGGATATATTTGTGGAGCCACCTCCTATCAGTTAAAGCCTGGCTCGGGTATCAAATTAAAACCCGACAACAGCTGCCCCGAGTCTTTTAAGTTTTTAAAATGCCTGACCCAATTTGAACCTGACACTTAGTCGGGTTTCTTGAGGCAGCCAGGTTCTACTGCGGAGTGTGGAGTCTGGACTGCACATTTCCTGCCTTAACATCCTGGATCTTCATTTGAAGATTACTTCCCAGAGCAAGCAGCACAGTCCATGTCCAGCCCTACCTGACCGGAGCCTGAATGTTAGACCTGGAAGAGTGACCTGACCCGACCCTGACATGTTGGGTCGGGTTCAGGTCAGTAGCCATGCTTTACAATCCGTTTAATTGGCCATCGTTCTTGTCTGATGTGGCAGGACTGCAGAGTTTAGATTTGATCCGTTGGTTGTGGGATTGCTTAGCCCTATCTATTGCATGCAAGTAGTCCTGTGTTGTAACTTCACCAGGTTGACTCCTTACTTTCAGGTATGCCTGGTGCTGCTCCTGGCATGTCCTCCTGCACTCTTCATAATGCTCTAGTGATGCCTTGTATAAGCTCTTGAACTCTAAGGAAAGGAGGGAAGAAGTTATTTTGTCCACTTTTTGAAGTGGTATTAGAAATGTTTGTTGACCAGCTTAAACGTGACCAACCTGCCAGTTTTATTGAAGCAAATTGAATTTGCCATACTGCTGTGTTCACCCAGGAGATTCAGAAATTCCACTTTAGAGTTGCTGCCAAAGAATTTTAAATTGGGTCTTTATCTGTAGTTAGTGATTTTGAAGTACATTGCAAAGTTTGAAAGCAGTAAGTTTAACTATTGAAGTAGAATGGTCAGACTTTTGGCATGATGTATCAAAGCTACCAACATTTAAGAGTACAGTGGTAGTTATTGTTATGTGGGTTAACATCTATATACATATACTTTAAGAGGTTAATGACAACTCTAAAGGATTCAATTCTGTCACCTTGTGTTGTACCTGATGTGTCTATTTCAGTAATATTGGTTTGAGCTGCTGCAGCATTTGCCTGTCCATGGCCAGTCACTACCTTGCTATCCAGAAATTCTTTCTGAATTTTTTTCTGCAATCTTTAAAAGAGGGAGACACGTGAAATAGTTAAGTTCTGAATTTTAAAGTTTTTTTTTGGATTGGGGAGAGAAATAAAACTAGGCTAGTAAGTTCACTGAACTATTTGTTTGTGACAAATGATCTTTTGTATCTGTTCACCCTGTGGATTGCACGGTATCTAGAACCTCTTTGTAATATCTAAATCCCATTTTGAATCTTGATCACACTTTAAAGCGTTTACAACTTTTGAAATAAGCAATTGAACTGCAAACCTGTAGATTAAAAGTGCTAACAATTCTTGTAAAGAATTATTTAGCCCCCATACTGTCATTTTTTTGTAAGCACTGTTCATGGTTTCAAGCACTGTTCAGAAGTTCAGGTAGACCTATGTCAGCAGTTGGGAATAAACTGGAAGGGTTTGTGGTGTTTGTGTGCTGACAGACAACATGCTGTTTTACTGTTCAGCTGAACAAGTTGAGCTGCAGCAGCCTGAAGATTTGAACTATTTACTGCCAGTTTCTTGTCAATTGTAACTTTTACTTTGTTTTCAGGAAGCCAAGTTGACTGATCAGCTCCCACTGATCATTGTGTGTGACCGGTTTGACTTTGTTCATGACCTAGTTCTGTACTTGTATCGCAACAACCTACAGAAGTACATTGAAATCTATGTTCAGAAGGTGAGTGAAATAATTTAAAACCATCAAAGTTGTTTAGAACTAGCTATCTTGTGACTGCTGCTTTGGGAATTAAAGCTTTTTTCAAAAATGGACTGTACATTTGAAATGGAGTAGACCATTTGGCACTCCATGCCTACACTGCCAGTCAATAGATCATGGTTGATCTTTCACCTCAATTCCATCTTCTAGCACTCCATATGCCTCAGATTTTTGGAAGCCCTAAATATACTCTGGCTGAGCATCCACAGACCTCCATAGCAAATTCAAGATCCACAGCCCATTTAGAAATTCTTCCTAAATGACTGACCGTACTTCTCAAACCTCCAGCCAAGAGGAACATCTTACCAGCATCTATCCTGTCAAGCCCCTTAATTTTTGTTTCAATGTGGTCACTTCTCATTCATCTAAACTGTAGGGGATATAGGCCTAGCCTACAGTCTGAGTCTCTACAGTCTCTGTCTCTACAGTCCTCTCATCACAGGAATCAGTCTAGTGAGACTTTTTGTTTGCCCTTGAAGGCAAATATATCCTTCCTTGGGTAAGGAGACCAACTCTGTACAGTAATCCCAGGTGTGATTTGCTCAGCTGTAGTAAACCTTGTTTATACTCCAATCCCTTTGTAGTAAAGACCAACATACCATTTGATTTCCGAATTGCTTACTGTTGCTCAGTGTTCACTTGTGATTTCTAATGTGTTGATTTTATTGTCTTTAAAGGGGAATTAGATAAATCTTTGAAAGGGGGAGAATGAGCCAGGATGTGGGACTAATTGATAACTTTCAAACAGCTGGTACAAGCACAATGGGCAGAATGGTTTCTTTTTATACTGTTTGTGACATTTTGCATAGCCACTTAAATTCTGAAATTCTACAGAAGCTGTCACAACTTACACACCATAGCATTGGGGTGACATTTCAATACTGATCTTTAACTTTATAAACCTACATAACTGGTGTGGAGCCACAAAACATGCTGTTAAATTGGATTGACTAACTTTTATGATTTTAGGCGATAAAATGACAGGCTGGAAGGCAAGAGTGAATTCATAAGTAGACAACTAATTAATCCACTTTAGCTTTTTTTGTGACAGTCAAAAAAAAAATCTGTTGCCAATTCTAGTGTCTCATTGTGTGCAGGTGAATCCCAGCAGGCTTCCAGTAGTGGTGGGTGGACTGCTGGATGTGGATTGCTCTGAAGAAGTTATTAAAAATCTTATCACTATAGTCCGTGGACAGTTTTCAACTGATGAGCTTGTGGGTGAAGTGGAGAAAAGGAACAGGTCAGTAACTGAAGTAGCTGATTTTCCTTTTTTCCTGTGCTTGCTGCCTCTGCTTTTGAGGTAAGTGAATAAAGTTCCCCTACTGGCTTTCAGTGGCACTGTTCCTTCTGTCACCTACAGTTCCAGGTCTTTCATTGCTTTCCCCCAAAAACACTTTGAAGGAAGCGTATGTAACAGAGGGTTCAGATAACTTAGAATCAGTCTTTCCTATTGGACCATACCCCATGCACATCAGCATTCTTTACCTTTGTACCACTAGTAAGGGTTTTTATGTTTGTCATATGGCAGAATCAGCAGCTGTGGGTATGTCGTGTACATATTTGGATTTGGTTAGTGTTGCAACAGATTTGCAAGAAGAAAATACTGGCATTGCACAGGTCAGTCAAAGCATGCAAGCTATAGCATGTATTTCAGAAGTAGTATTGGAAATACTCAACAGGTCTGGCAGCATCTGTAGAGAAACAGTTAATGTTTTAGGTCGATGACCTTTCGCAACTGGCAAAGGTTAGAAATGTCAACTTTTTATGCAAGTGAAAATGGGGGTGTGGGGGGAATAAACAAAAGGGGAAAGTCTGGGATGGAGGGCAGGAGAGATTAAATGACATGTCATGGAATAAAAGACAAAGCAATTGTCCAGAGGGAGTGTTAATGGCAGAATGAACAGCTCTGTCCAAAAACATGAGGTTTAAGAGCAGGTCATGGTCTGAAATTGTTGAACTCCATGAAGCCGGAAAACCAAAGTGCCTAATCAGGATGAGGTGCTATTCCTCGAGCTTGCATTCAGCTTCACTGAAACAGGCAGAGGACAGAAATATGGGAGTGAACAAGGCAGTGAACTAAAATGGCAAGCAACTGGAAGCTGTCATGCTTGCAGACTGAGCGGAGGTGTTCTGCAAAGTGGTCACCCAATCTGCATTTTGTCTCCAGCGTAGAGGAGACTGCATTATGAGCAGTTCATAGAGTATACTAAATTTATAGTACAAGTAAATCACTGTTTCACCTGGAAGGATTGTTTTTGGGGCCTTCGATGGTGGGTGAAGAGGTAAAGGGGCAGGTGTTAACCTGCAGTTGCATAGGAAGGGGACAGTGTTGGGGGTGATGGAGTGGACCAGGGTGTGGTGAAGGGACTGGTTCCTTCGAATGCTGATGGGAAGGGAAGATGTGGTGGTGGCATCATGCTGGATATGGCAGAGGATGATCCTTTGGGTATGGAGGCTGATGGGGTGGAAACTGAGGACAAGGGGAACCCTGTCACGGTTTTGGCAAGTAAGGGGTGAGGGTAGAAGTGTGGGAAATGGATCAAACGCAATCAAGCGCCCTGTCAACCACTGGGGGAGGGTGGGGGGAAGTCAATGGTGGGAAAGCGAATCTTCCCTTGAGGAAAAAGAAAAATGTATCAGAAGTGCTGTTGTGGAAGGTTGCATTACCAGAACAGATGTGACAGAAACTGGGAGAGTGAAATGGAGTCCTTAACAGGAGGCAGGGTAGTCAAGATAACTATGGGAGTTGGTGGACTTAAATATTAAACAGCTTATCCCCAGTTATGGAAACAGAAGTCAAGGAAGGGAATTGTCAATGGACCATGAGAAGGTAGAAGGGTGGAAATTGGCAGCAAAGTTGGTGTTTTCCAGTTTGGGGCAAGAGCAGGGAACAGCACTAGAATGTAAACTCAAATATTGTACTTTAAATTTCCTGACTTCCTACAACCTTTTGGTGATCAGACATTCAGATTAGCTTTTACTAGGTGGTAGGCAATGATCAGAGCTCCCTTGCTGTTTAAATAGTGCCACAGGACTTTACATCTACCCAAGAGAGCAGACAGGGCCATGGCTTAAGGTCTTTTCTGAAAAACAACACCTCCTGATAGTGGACTACTGCACTGGGAATGTCAGTCCAGAATTTGTGCTCGAGTGGAATTTGAACATGACCTCACTGAGGCTGACCTGCTAACACTTAAATTTGTATCTGCCACCTTCTCTCATGTTCACACTTCCGAACTGATGATCTACAAATCCTCATAAGCCAGAGGTATGAATGATTACTTGGTTATGCTTTTCAAAGTCATGTAGCTTCTCTGACTTCGCTAAGATGCATGCTAGGAATTGTGGGCATGAGTACAATTTGACTTCAGTCTTAATCTATATTACCAAGCTGCTGTTTTTGGTCAGAATTCACCTCCTGTATTCTACCTTTTGTTACAGGTTAAAATTGTTGCTTCCATGGCTGGAGGCTAGAATTCATGAAGGTTGTGAGGAACCTGCTACTCACAATGCTTTGGCGAAGATCTATATTGATAGCAATAACAATCCTGAGCGCTTCCTGCGTGAAAATCCTTTCTATGATAGTTCTGTGGTTGGCAAGTACTGTGAAAAGAGGGATCCGCATTTGGCTTGTGTTGCCTATGAAAGGGGTCAGTGTGATCTGGATCTCATCAAGGTTTGTTTATTGTTTTACACCAAGATTTCTCTGAATTGTGATGGACATTGTCTAGATAAAAACTAGCCTAATCCATGCTATTTAAAGCTTGTACCTCAACAGCATCTTTTGGTTCAAGGCAAGCCATTCGGGTCACCTCAGTGCATGTGTAGGCAATTTCTATGAACTATAACTGAGCAGTAATCTGTAGTACAGTTATCTGTTAAGTAGACATGTGGCATAAAATGCACTTGTTTTACTTCTATTTTCAGAATGGTGCTTTCAGTTGCTACCAACACAATTGCTGCAATAAAGCAGTGATCCAGTCCCTCTTGCTCCTTTTTTCCTAAAGGAGCTAATTTGGCAAGGCAGTAGTTGTCGTCCTATCCTGAATCAAATCCTTACTAATTTTACAATGTCACATGGTAGAATGTTGGCAAATACTGAGTTAAAGGGAGTAATACATCGGATCAAGCTAAATTGTCTCTATCGTTCATGTATAACTATCCAATCTGATTTAGGTTTGCAATGAAAACTCTCTGTTCAAGAGTGAGGCTCGTTATCTTGTACATAGAAAAGATCCAGAGCTTTGGGCCAATGTCCTTGAAGAAAATAATCCCTTTAGGCGACAGCTGATTGACCAGGTATACTTCTACATTTCTACTTGGCTATTTGTCTTTTAAACCTTCAAATTATGTTCTTGCTCAGTGAAAATGCATTTAGTGCACTGCTGAGCCATACTGGCCAGCTAGGTACCATGTTTAAACCCTTGTGCACAAAAGGCCTGCTTGGGTATACAATTTAAACCCAACCCAAGCCCGAGTCCTTTGGGTTTTTTCCCCTGCACCCGACTTGACTACTGGAAATTAATGACGCTCTTACTCTTCCCTTTCCCTCCCTGACCAAAAGGCAGCACTTCCACTGTCTGACCAGAGCCCAAATGTCAGACCCAGAAGAGCAACCCAATTTGAACCTGACATGTCGTCTGATCCCTTCAGGTTGGGTAGCCATGCTCCTATTGTGCACTGGATATGCTGATCTCAACTGGAACACTGAAGACACAACCATTTTTTTTTAAGCTGTTGGGTAAACAGCCAGGATTCTTGCTCAATTAACTTGTGTGGACTTCAGTGAAAGGGTCCAAGTCAAAAATAGGTGGACTTGGAAGATCAGCATTTCAATTGTAGCTACGCCTTAAATAGTTATTACAGGTTTGTCCATGTCAATTGGGATATGATCATGTAGCACTTGATGTGCTTTGTCTCAGTACCTTGTGTTTGAATGTAGTCATAGCTCTATCTAATGGCACAAGTTGGATGAGATGCCAGTCTTCAGAAGATAGGAATACCAAATAACTTATTAAAACTGGTTGCAGATCAATTAGTATTGTTATATTCTAAGCATAGTGACAGTGGTGGGGATCAAAGGTCTTCAGAGTTGTTCTAATCTATTTTACTATAGAGACTTTAAAGCCCTTAACACTTGAGCTTTCATTGCAGTCCTTTGAATGACAAGTTCAAATTTCCATTCAATTTGTCCCAATTTGTGATTAGCTAAATAAAGTTCCGTTTGAAGCATCTGATTGTTCTCTAACCTAGTAGAATGATTGACCCTTCATTCCTTCATTTTTTTTTTTTCTCCCTACCAACTTTTTTCCTGAATTTGGCCAGCTAAAATATTGAGCTTAGCTGACAATTTTTGATTAGAACAAGTAAGTTCTAAAGTCAACAATCAGACTCTAAACTGCTTCCTAAAGTGCAAATAATTACTTTCAGGTTGTCCAAACAGCCCTGTCTGAAACCCAGGATCCAGAGGAAGTATCTGTTACTGTGAAGGCCTTTATGACTGCTGACCTTCCCAATGAGCTGATTGAACTGCTTGAGAAGATAGTCTTGGATAATAATGTCTTTAGTGAACACAGGTAGAAAATAACCTGTTTAACTTAAACTAATTCTGTACAATGTAAATCTTTTTGAGACTTGAGGAAAATGTTGCAAACATTGGCTAAATGCAAGCACTAATTGAGCATGAACTATTTGTATAGTTATCTCTAATGGATGGAAGTTTAACATTAGCTTCCAAGAGGAGGAGCCTGCTCTTTGAATTCAGCTTTGAAATATTGTAATCCTATTTCATCTGAAAGGTGATGGAAATAGATTTGGATTAGGTGGTTTAACTTCCTAAACTGTCAGCTGTGAAAGTCCTTGGATAAATTTTTGTCCAACTGCAGAAATTCAATTTCAGTAACTGCTTGTTCATGGAATAAGCTTAAAATACTTAACCATTTGTATTGATAGTAAAATGCTATTTTTAGGATTGATCTGAGGCATTGTTTTTGATGTAAATCCGCATATTGTACAGGAATCTGCAGAATCTACTGATTCTCACTGCTATTAAAGCAGATCGTACCCGTGTTATGGAGTACATTAATCGTCTGGATAACTATGATGCTCCTGATATTGCCAACATTGCCATCAGTAATGAGCTTTTTGAAGAAGCCTTTGCAATCTTTCGGAAGTTTGATGTGAACACTTCTGCAGTGCAGGCAAGAGCTTTGTTTTGTGTTGAATTGAGATTACATCTGAATAATAGAATTAAGCTGTAACTGTAAAAAATGGATGAGTAAACTGGCAGATTATATTGGTTATATTGTCTTAACAGCTCTACAAATATTTTGTTCTGTCTCTATCAATTTGAGAACTGGCATGGCTTTTGTTGAATTTATACTTGGGCAAGCATAAGTATTGATTTGGAAATTTCCAATAATTAATTTAAGAACTTAATGCCCTCCCCTCAGGTTCTGATTGAACACATTGGAAATCTTGATCGGGCTTATGAGTTTGCAGAACGTTGCAACGAACCAGCTGTATGGAGTCAGCTGGCAAGAGCACAGTTGCAGAAGGATTTGGTTAAAGAAGCCATTGATTCCTATATCAAGGCTGAAGATCCATCTGCCTATATGGAGGTTGTGAAAGCAGCCAACAAGAACAGTGAGTAATGGACAGTGAAACATCCATTAGTATAAATTACTGAAATTCAGTAAGTATTTTTCTAATGCAAATCAAAGCTTTAAGATTATGGCCATTCATTCTACTTCTCCCCCGGCCCACTAATTTTTCTAGTTTCTATCTCCTTCTGTCCATCATAAGAGGCTCATTTCTTTATCTCTACGCCATTTCCCACTAAATTTACTGATCGCACACCTATCTTGGCTCCATGCTAGCTGATATTGAACTGGTTCCTTCTCCCTTTCAAATCAGCTGTCAATTTCATCCCCGCCCTTGGCCCTTCTAAAGCTACCACCCCATCTAAGCCTCCCTTTCCTCAAGTCCATGAATGTACCAATCTTTCAATAACTCCATTTAAGAATTCCCAATAAAGTTTCTGCCACTGCACAAACAGCCCTAGTCAGTCATAGGACATCCATATAAAATGCTAATTAAGCCACAGTTGGAGTACTCTGTACAGTTCTGGTTGTCTGGAAGGATGTGATTGCACTGGAGAGGGTACAGAGGAGATTCACCAGGATGTTGCCTGAGCTGGAGCATTTCCGCTATGGAGAGACTGGGTAGGCTAGGGTTGTTTTCCTTAGAGCAGAGAAGGCTGAGGGGGGACCTGATTAAGGTGTATAGATTTGAGGGGCATAAATAGGGTAGATGGGAAGAAACTCTTTCTTTTTCCCCTTAGCCGAGGTGTCCGGAACCAGGGGTATAGATTTAAGGTAAGGAGCACGAGATTTAGAGGGGATTTGAGGAAAAAAAATTTCATTGAGGGTGGTTGGAATCTGGAACACTGAAGGCTTGGTAGATGTAGGAACCCTGTGCAGAACACCTGAAATGTCATAACTTAGTTAAGAGTCCCCTGGCTCACTAATTTTTCTAGTTTCAATCTCCTTCTGTCCATCATAAGAGCTACAGGCCAAGTGCCAGAAAATGGGATTAGAATAGGTGCTTGATGGCCAGCATGGACATGATGGGCTGACGGGCCTGTTTCTTTGCTATGTAACTATGATCCTGTAACCATGATGCACTATCCTTCTCTACCTGTCAGCATTTGATATAGTTGACCGTGCTATCCTCCAAGCCTTTTCTTAGCCCAGCTGAGTGGGACTATCCTCTTGATTCCACTCTTGCCTATCCCAGTCGTAACCAGATAATCTTCTGTAGTGGTTTCTCTTTCCACTCACTGCCTCTGGAGTCCCTGAAGGATCCATTCTTGGGGCCCCCTCCCTATTTCTCAAGTTCAACATTCTCCAACATACCAGGTTCCACATGTATGCTCACATCACCTCATGCCATCTCTTGACCCCACCACTGCTGCTGTCAGACTGCTTGTCCAACATCCATTCCTGGATGAGCTTAAATTTCTCTGAATTGGGAAGATTTATAGCTGATTTTTGTCCATTGCCACTGAATCCATTTCTCCCCCCCCCCCCCCCCCCCCCCCAATGTTTTTGACTAAATCAGACTCTTGGCTCAAAGTCAAATAGGATGCCAAGGTTGCAGAGTTTCCAACCCCATATCCTTTGTCAGTGAGACTGCCTAATTCCATCTCCTATTGGCCATATCAGCCCTTGCCTCTGCTCGCCTGCTAAACCCTTTTTTTTTTAAGCTGCAGACTCCACTATTACGATATACCCCAGCCAGTGTCTCTTTATAAACCGATCTCATCTAAAACTTTGCCTGTATCTTTTTAGCCCATGTGGAGTGTAAACAGTGGCATAGATCAGTTGAGCTAACTGTTTTCTTTCTGAGCTGTCGACTCTCAACTAAGTTGCACTAAGTCTTGGATACCCATCACCCCCGTGTACATTTGGCTCCTGGTCCACAAATAACTCCTATTTTAATTTTCCTTCTAGTGTTCAAGTCCCTCTGGCCTCTCCCTTTTATCTTTAACCTTCTACAGCCCCACAACCCCCTTGAACTCAAGTCTGCCAACTCTTGCCCCAGGTATTTTTTTTTTTCTTGGCCCTCCCTTGCACCATTTGACAGTTATGCTTTCACCCAACAATGCCCTAAGTTCTGGAATTCCCTCCAAACCACTTTGCCTCACCAACTCATTTCCTTGAGATAGACTTTTTATGAAATATATCTCTGACCAAGCTTCTAGTTACCTGTTCTCATATTTCCTTTTGGCTTGGTGTATGTCTGTCTGATTACACTCTATTCCAGCACCTTGTGACATTGCTACGCTAAGT
This sequence comes from Heterodontus francisci, assembly GCF_036365525.1. Taxonomy (NCBI): domain Eukaryota; kingdom Metazoa; phylum Chordata; class Chondrichthyes; order Heterodontiformes; family Heterodontidae; genus Heterodontus; species Heterodontus francisci. The sequence goes on from NC_090393.1 coordinate 11,305,840, forward strand.
GCAGTTATAAATCCAAGTTGAACCCTCTGCTTTCAAAGAACAAGAAAATTACAGCACAGGAACAGGCCCTTCGGCCCTCCAAGCCTGCGCCGATCCAGATCCTCTAGCTAAACATGTCACCTATTTTCTAAGGGTCTGTATCTCTTTGCTTCCTGCCCATTCACGTATCTGTCTAGATACACCTTAAGAGACGCTATCGTGCCTGCGTCTACCACCTCCGCTGGCAATGCGTTCCAGGCACCCACCACCCTCTGCGTAAAGAACTTTCTACGCATATCCCCCCTAAACTTTCCCCCCCTCACTTTGAATTCGTGACCCCTAGTAATTGAATCCCCCACTCTGGGGGGGGGGGGGCGGGGAAGAAAAGCTTCTTGCTATCCACCCTGTCTATACCTCATGATTTTGTACACCTCAATCAGGTCCCCCCCTCAAGCTCCGTCTTTCTAATGAAAATAATCCTAATCTACTCGAGCTCTTCATAGCTAGTGCCCTCCATACCAGGTAACATCCTGGTGAACCGTCTCTGCACCCTCTCCAAAGCATCTACGTCCTTTTGGTGATGTGGCGACCAGAACTGCATGCAGTATTCCAAATGTGGCCTAACCAGAGTCTTGTACAACTGTAACATGACCTGCCAAATCTTGTACTCCATAACAAAAACAAGAAATGCTGGAATCACTCAGCAGGTCTGGCAACTCTGCTTCTCTTTCCACAGATGCTGCCAGACCTAATGAGTGATCCCAGCATTTCTCGTTTTTGTTTCAGATTTCCAGCATCCGCAGTATTTTGCTTTTATCTTGTACTCAATACCCTGTCCGATGAAGGAAAGTATGCCTTCTTGACCACTGTATTGACTTGTGTTGCCACCTTCAGGGAACAATGGACCTGAACACCCAAATCTCTCTACATCAATTTTCCCCAGGACTTTTCCATTTACTGTATAGTTCACTCTTGAATTGGATCTTCCAAAATGCATCACCTCGCATTTGCCCAGATTGAACTCCATCTGCCATTTCTCTGCCCAACTCTCCAATCTATCTATATTCTGCTGTATTCTGACCGTCCCCTTCACTATCTGCTATTCCACCAATCTTAGTGTCGTCTGCAAACTTGCTAATCAGACCACCTATACTTCCCTCCAAATCATTTATGTATATCTCAAACAACAGTGGTCCCAGCGCGGATCCCTGTGGAACACCACTGGTCACATGTCTCCATTTTGAGAAACTCCTTTCCACTGCTACTCTGTCTCCTGTTGCCCAGCCAGTTCTTTATCCATCTAGCTAGTACACCCTGGACCCCATGCGGCTTCACTTTCTCCATCAGCCTACCATGGGGAACCTTATACATGGACTTCAGTAAGGCGTTTGATGAGGGAAGGGCTGTAGATGTCATATCAATCAACTTTGTCACTTCCTCAAAGAATTCTATTAAGTTGGTAAGACATGACCTTCCCTGCACAAAACAATGTTGCCCATCACTGATAAGCCCATTTTCTTCCAAATGGGAATAGATCCTATCCCTCAGTATCTTCTCCAGCAGCTTCCCTACCACTGATGTCAGGCTCACCGGTCCATAATTACCTGGATTTTCCCTGCTACCCTTCTTAAACAAGGGGACAATATTACCAATTCTCCAGTCTTCCAGGACCTCGCCTGTGTTTAAGGATGCTGCAAAGATATCTGTTAAGGCCCCAGCTATTTCCCCTCTCTCTTCCCTCAGTAACCTGGGATAGATCCCATCCGGACCTGGGGACTTGTCCACCTTTTTAATGCCTTTTAGAATACCCAACACTTCCTCCCTCATGCCGACTTGACCTAGAGTAATCCAACATCTGTCCCTAACCTCAACATCCGTCATGTCCCTCTCCTCTGTGAATACTGATGCAAAGTACTCGTTTAGAATCTCACCCATTTTCTCTGACTCCACACATAACTTTCCTCCTTTGTCCTTGAGTGGGCCAATCCTTTCTCTAGTTACCCTCTTGCTCCTTATATATGAATAAAAGGCTTTGGGATTTTCCTTAACCCGGTTTGCTAAAGATATTTCATGACCCCTTCTAGCCCTCTTAATTCCTCGTTTCAGATTGGTCCTACATTCCTGATATTCTTCCAAAGTTTCGTCTTTCTTCCGCCTCCTAGACCTTGTGTATGCTTCCTTTTTCCTCTTAACTAGTCTCTCAATTTCACCTGTCATCCATGGTTCCTTAATCTTGCCATTTCTATCCCTCATTTTCACAGGAACATGTCTCCCCTGCATGCTAATCAAACTCTCTTTAAAAGCCTCCCACATATCAAATGTGGATTTACCTTCAAACAGCTGCTCCCAGTCTACATTCCCCAGCTCCTGCCGAATTTTGGTATAGTTGGCCTTCCCCCAATTTAGCACTCTTCCTTTAGGACCACTCTCGTCTTTGTCCATGAGTATTCTAAAACTTGCGGAATTGTGATCACTATTCCCAAAGTAGTCCCCTACTGAAACTTCAACCACCTAGCCGGGCTCATTCCCCAACACCAGGTCCAGTATGGCCCCTTCCCGAGTTGTACTATTTACATACTGCTCTAGAAAGCCCTCCTGGATGCTCCTTACAAATTCTGCTCCATCTAGACCTCTAACACTAAGTGAATCCCAGTCAATGTTGGGAAAATTAAAATCTCTTATCACCACCACCCTGTTGCTCCTACAGCTTTCCATAATCTGTTTACATTTTTGTACCTCTATCTCACGCTCGCTGTTGGGAGGCCTGTAGTCCAGCCCTAACATTGTTACCACACCCTTCCTATTTCTGAGTTCTGCCCATATTGCCTCACTGCTAGAGTCCTCCATAGTGCCCTCCTTTATCACAGCTGTGATATCCTCTTTGACCAGTAATGCTGCAACTCCACCCCTTTTACCTCCCTCTCTATCCCGCCTGAAGCATTGATATCCTGGGATATTTAGTTGCCAATCATGCCCTTCCGTCAACCAAGTCTCAGTAATAGCAATAACATCATACTCCCAGGTACTAATCCAAGCCCTAAGTTCATCTGCCTTACCTACTACACTTGCATTAAAACAAATGCACCTCAGACCACCAGTCCCTTTGCGTTCATCTGCTCCCTGCCTACTCTTTTTTTCCCTTAGTCACGCTGACTTCATTATCTAGGTCCTTACAGGCTTTAGTTACTACCTCCTTACTGTCCACTGACCTCCATTTGGTTCCCATCCCCCTGCTGCATTAGTTTAAACCCTCCCCAACAGCGTTGGCAAAAGCACCCCCAAGGACATTGGTTCCAGTCCGGCCTAGGTGTAGACCATCCAATTTGTAATAGTCCCACCTCCCCAGAACTGGCCCCAATGTCCCAAAAATCTGAACCCCCTCCCTCCTGCACCATCTCTCAAGCCACGCATTCATCCTGACTATTCTTTCATTTCTATTCTGACTAGCACGTGGCACTGGTAGCAATCCTGAGATTACTACCTCCTGAGGTCCTACTTTTTAACTTTGCTCCTAACTCCCTAAATTCTGCTTGTAGGACCTCATCCCGTTTTTTACCTATATCATCGGTGCCTATGTGCACAACGACAACTGGCTGTTCACCCTCCCCCTTCAGAATGTTCAGCAGCCAATCTGAGACATCCCTGACCTGTACACCTGGGAGGCAACATACCATTTGGGAGTCTCATTTTCGACCACAGAACCGCCTATCTACTCCCCTTACAATCGAATCCCTTGTGACTATAGCCGTTCCACTCTTTTTTTTTTTTTTTCCTGCCCTTCTGAACAGCAGAGCCAGCCATGGTGCCATGAACCTGGCTACTGCTGCCTTCCCCTAGTGAGCCATCTCCCTCAACAGTATCCAAAACTGTATACCTGTTTTGGAGGGAGATGACCACAGGGGACACCTGCACTGCCTTCCTGCTCTTTCTCTGCCTTTTGGTCACCCATTCCCTTTCTCCCTCAGCAATCCTAATCTGCAGCGTGACCAATTCGCTAAACGTGCTATCCACGACCTCCTCAGCATCGCAGATGCTCCAAAGTGAGTCCACCCGCAGCTCCAGAGCTGTCATGCGGTCTAACGAGCTGCAGCTGGACACACTTCCTGCATGTGAAGGAGTCAGGGACATCAGCCATGTCCCTGAGCTCCCACATTGAGCAAGAGGAGCATAACATGGGTCTGAGATCTCCTGCCATTTTTAATCTTAAGCTTAACTTAGTCTTAACTTAGATAAATGAAAAAGGAACAGTTTTTACCAATCTCAAGATTTAAAAAAAAAAGAGAAATCGAAAATGCCTTACCTTATCTACACACCAGAGTCCTTTATTTTGGTTAGAGGAGGGCGGATGGGAGACACTACACGTGTAGTGTCTCTGGTTCAAAAACAGCCCAGATATATAGGTTTTTACTTACCCAACAGCCCCCTGGTCTGCCGAAAACAAAAGGAAATTAAGTTTAAGTTGAAACTGACCTTCCCAGCTGATCACTTGCTCGCACTCTCTGCTTCTGAATAAGCTGCTGCAATGAAAGGCAAGTTATTTTAAACGGCCCAAATATATGTTTTTATATTGCTTTATTTACCACTTTTAAATTGGCACAAGTGAAACAAGCAACCAAATATGTGGTGCACATCGAAAGGGTTGGCAGAAATAGCTGTATTCTTAATCTCATGCTGCTGCTATCCTGCCAAGAGTCACTTTCTACTCTTGCCAGCCTTTAGTTACTTCTGAATTACACTTTATCAATGAGTGATGGGCACATTATTGCAGCTGTCACTCCAGCTGACCTGGTGTAAAGTAAGACCAACTGAGGCTGCAATATAAAAACACTAACCAAAAAGCTTTTTGGTGTTGCTGAGCAGGTTTCCCTCCATTAGAGCTATGATTTGTCTTTTCCTTTTTGATTAATTTGTTGACTATTCTGTGCTAATATCAACTGGATCAACAACCTAACTATCTGATTAAATTCTCTATCACTGTACTACATTGCTATTTCTGTTCTGCAGGCTGTGTTCTTGCTCAAAATACTAAAGTGCCCCTCTTCCATTACTTTCTCCTAGTCTAAGGCACTTTTTTCAAAAAAGTGTTCTGGAAATTTGCCAGCTGATCAAGATTTGAGTATTTTGGTCATTTGAGTTTAATGTTGAGTGTTGTAATCTACATTTCTGACTGCTTCTAGATAACTGGGAAGACCTTGTGAAATTTCTACAAATGGCTAGGAAGAAAGCCAAGGAGTCGTATGTAGAGACTGAGTTGATATTTGCTCTGGCAAAGACGAACCGTCTGTCTGAGTTAGAGGAGTTTGTTAATGGGCCCAATAATGCCCATATTCAGCAAGTATGTAATGCCAGAAACCCATTGCTATAAGCTTGTCAAATTATCGCATTTAAGACTTGCCATACTGCTGTCTTGAGTTCAGAATTGCTTCATTGACAATTGAGATTTAGACTTAATTTAATGTTGGCTTCATTTGCATTGTTTTGTCTGTTTTCAAATGTGGCTTAAATGTTGGTCATTTTAAAATGCTTCACCCTGTGAAAGTGCTATCCAATTTATATGCAAGTCCTTTCGCTTAAGAGCTAAAATGCATTAAAGCAACTTGAATCTGTGTACAAGCAGAATTGCTATGTGCTGCTCATTAAATGGAGAACACATTTTGAAAAGTTAAATTTTCCAATAAATGAAAAGGGCTTAAGATTGCAAAACCCCTGTGGTCTGCAACAGAATCAATGTGGGAACTGTATCAGATGGAGCCACTGTTGGTCAGACCATTTAATTTCCAGATAATCTGTTAACCTCAAGTATGTTCTGCAGTGTTTGGGTTATCTCTAGATGGTGCTTTAATTTAACATTAGCTTTTATGAAGAGCCATTAGATGAGGAATAATGTAGATTCATAACTTTTAACCTCATCAATATAGAAAGACTTCAGAACTGGAAGCCATTCATTCCATGACAGCAATATATGTATGAAGCTTAATTTATAAAATTTCTGAATGTAGGTTGGGGATCGCTGCTATGACGATGGCATGTATGATGCTGCAAAGTTACTTTACAACAATGTGTCGAACTTTGCTCGTTTGGCTTCCACTCTGGTACATCTAGGAGAGTACCAAGCTGCTGTGGACAGTGCCCGCAAAGCTAACAGCACCAGGACTTGGAAAGAGGTATGAACCATGCTACCATCTTCTAGGTTAATTGTTGCCACTGAAGCTGTTTTATAGTAATTTGTAGCCAGCTGTCTGGAATTAGCTCTTGAATCAAAAATTCTAGGTTCTGAATCTCTGTAATTGGGGATGGGCAATAAATGCTTGCCTTGCCAACACTACTCATCCCAGGAATGAAATTTAATAAACTCAAGCTATCTGTTTCAACCAACCACCCAAGACTGTAGATGGACAATAGGTGTGAACAATTTTTGTAAAGTTTGCACTAAACAGTAACTGCAATTGGCAATGATTTGTCTGCAAATTTCAGTAAGATAATTTGATCTGAATAATCCTGTTCTCTTCACTCTGCTTAGGTTTGTTTTGCCTGTGTGGATGGCCAAGAGTTCCGTCTGGCTCAGATATGTGGGCTACACATAGTCATCCATGCAGATGAACTTGAGGAGCTGATCAGTTACTACCAGGTAATTCCAGTCTCAATGTAGGCTATATAGTTTCTCAGCTAGAGGTACATAGTCTGCTGAAAGTAACTCACATGAATGAACTTTAATCTTTTAGGATGCAAGTCTCTAGTGCTGCTGAATAGATAGGCTCGAGATTTTGCATTTTGGTGCTTTAACACTGTTCATTGGTAACCAGTACCAAAGCTAGGAAATGTAGTTTTGTGCTGCAGATAGTATAGCTGTGTTTACTTAATGTACAAAGCTTTAGGGGATGAAGTACAGTACAGATTTTGTAATGACTTAAATCTGTTTAACTTCTGGCTACTTTTTGATATTAAACTGGGATCACCACTTTGAATTGGCTGATTCCAACACCAATGGTTTATAAATTCTAATTGTTAGAAACACTAGCAGGGGAGATGTGCTACACCACTGGTATTTGGGTGGGCAAACATGGTGGATGGACCTGGAGGATTGCAGCCATAATGTGATGGCAAATATTGTAGGATTTTGTTTATCCTGCTATTGACTGTTCAAACAATTGCAATGGATTCTAAATTCAGAAGATTCGGCTGATGGTAATTTAAAGCTTGTTTGTATGTGGGCAGTATAAGTGAACAAAAAATGGAATAGGCATTAAGTGTTTCCTATTTCAAGTTGAGAACTTTTTGATCTTTACTCCATTTCCAAAAAAGAGTGGAGTAGCAAGTGTGTTCTAGCAGCAAAGAATGATGGCTGAAGCACTGGCCTCTTTCCCATTGAGGCAGATTTCCAGTTAATAATTTTTTTTTTTGTAAGGCTGTAAATATTTTCCTCCTAATTGCCGTTGTGTAATCCTTGCATTGTATTTTGTACTAGGATCGAGGATATTTTGAGGAACTAATCTCCCTCTTGGAAGCAGCATTGGGTTTGGAACGGGCTCATATGGGAATGTTTACAGAGCTGGCAATCCTATACTCCAAATTTAAGCCTCAAAAGATGAGAGAACATTTGGAACTCTTCTGGTCCAGAGTTAATATTCCAAAGGTATTTGTGCAGTTTATACATTACACTTAATCCACTTAAGAACTGAACAATCATGCATGTTGCACTAATTTCAATGTCATGAACAATGTAGAACAATTCCAAATGGTACATTACTGTGTTCTGTTTTGGTTGAGACTGCAAACTATCGTCTTGCTGGAATAGACTCTGCAACTTGAATTTCCATTCAGATTTTGGTATTCTGACACTAATCAAGCTATTCTTGGAAGAATCTTTAAAGCAGTCAGTGCCTATTCAGGATACCTTTTGTGTACTTCAATGTGCCATTTAAGACCAAACCAGTGCTAGTTTGTTAATTGTAGATTATTTTGAATATTTCCAGTGGTAGGGTCAATAACCAGAGGACAGATTTAAGGTGATTGGCAAAAAAAACCTAAAGGTGATGTGGAGAAACTTTACACTGATTATGATCTGGAATGCTCTGTCTTGAAGGGTGGTGGAAGCTGAATGATAAAGACCAAATGTATTGAATTTGCTTTAAATAAAATGTAGAATTTTTTTTTAATTTTGTAATTGGAATTTATTTGAACTGAAATTTTGCTAACACTGATCATTGCACCTTGCTTTCCAGGTCCTTCGTGCTGCTGAGCAGGCCCATCTTTGGGCTGAGTTGGTCTTCCTGTATGATAAATATGAAGAGTATGACAATGCAGTAATTACTATGATGAGTCATCCAACAGATGCTTGGAAGGAAGGGCAGTACAAAGACATTATTGCAAAGGTACTTCTGATGTTGCTGATAGTATAATGTGCTGTCATACCCAGTCTGAAATGAGTCTTTAATTTTGTACGCATAGTGCTTATTCTTTGTCAATAAACTAGTCCTACCTAACGTGGAGCATTTTCAATACACTATCGGGCGATTGTTGAAGTAATAAGTCTTAATTGGCAAAAGGGACAGGAAATCAAACAAGTATTTGATTGGCAAGTGACTTGGGCAAGGTGTTAATTCTCCAATTTTCCTCACAGGTTGCTAATGTTGAGTTATATTACAAGGCCCTGCAGTTCTACTTGGATTTTAAGCCACTATTGATCAATGATCTCTTAATGGTTTTGTCACCACGCTTGGACCATACCAGGGCAGTCAACTTTTTCAGTAAGGTGAGCCATGACTTCTAATGAGGTGCACAGTAAAATCCATTATTTACTGGGGTAGTGTAGTTGCATTCTTGAGGCTAATTTCAGTAATGGGTTAATGCTGCCATGACTTCTAAGAACTCTTTTTTTTTCTCTGTTGAAACATTGTATGTTTGTATTGTCTGATTTGCAGGTGGACCAGTTGCCACTAATTAAGCCGTACTTGCGCTCCGTTCAGAATCACAATAACAAATCTGTGAATGAAGCTCTGAACAACCTGCTCACTGAAGAGGAGGATTATCAGGTACAGTGCACTGTCATGTAAATCAATGTATTTAAACTTTTTTGGACAGATTTTGAGCAGCTGCTTTTAGTTTAATGGGGCAGTGACCTGCACATGTGAATTCCCAAGCCAAACCAGAGTCCTTCCCCTTTTTTTAATAGAGAATTTTGGGTGAATTAGAGAGCTGCTTATATCTTTGGTCTTATCTCCTGGATACTTCCCCTACCCATCCTACTTGGAATATCCCATGTGGGATCAGAAGAAAATAGTGTTTTTGCATGGTCCTACTGGAATTTGTAGATGGTCAAGGCAATGCTTTCCATTGCACATTTACCCATCGCTCATCACTACTATAAACTTCCTGCCTACTATTGATGTACAATTTGGTTTTAAATGGCCACCCAATATTCAATTTACTAGGATTAAGCATATTTATTAACTAGGAAGGTTTGTTTCTAATGTTTCAACTGATGAGGATTGGCTCATCTATCTTAATTTGTCAAGCTCAACCTACTTTAAGTGGAGCTGATCTTGTACCTTTTATGTTGTATTTGCCTCATTGGAAAGGTATTCTTTAGAAGTATGTTTACCTCAAAATTCCTGTGGGTAAAAATACTCTTTGCCTTTCAGTGGATGATGTTGCATCTACTTGGATCTAAAGCCCCAAGTTATCTCTTCCTCATTTAGGAGCTGCTTGTTATGTCTACTGTTCAAGATATTCCTGGGGATTCTTTGGGCATTGTGTAAACACTTCTTGTATGTTTTAACTTTAATTCAAATCTTTTAGTACTTTGGATAAAGGTCAATGACTTGTATTCAGAAATCTGCTTTGACCATCTTGGATTTTTTTTGTTCACCCTTTTACAGGGTTTGCGTACTTCTATTGATGCATATGATAACTTTGACAATATTAGCCTCGCTCAGCGCCTAGAGAAGCATGAATTAATTGAATTTAGGCGCATTGCTGCTTATCTCTACAAAGGTAACAATCGCTGGAAGCAAAGTGTGGAACTCTGCAAAAAAGACAGTTTGTACAAGGTAAGCATCTGTTTGAATGCTTTACATCTGATTCTACAGAAACTTGAACAATTGAGTCAGAAATTTGGTGTGAACTTTGTCTTTATATAATGGTTAGACTTTGAGTAACTGACCTGTGTTTTGTAGGATGCAATGCAATATGCAGCCGAATCCAAGGACATTGAGCTCTCCGAGAAACTCTTGCAATGGTTCTTAGAAGAGGGCAGGCAAGAATGTTTTGCCTCCTGTTTATTCACGTGCTATGATTTGTTACGGCCAGATGTGGTTCTTGAGTTGTCGTGGAGGCATAACATCATGGACTTTGCAATGCCATACTTTATTCAAGTTATGAGGGAATATCTTACTAAAGTAAGTGAACTTGAGTTTTTGAGTGGCCTTTACACTGCTTTCAATTGGACATAGTATGGGGTGTCAACAGGAATGGAATTTTCAATTTTTTAAAAATTGAAAGGTTATTATAGAAAATGCATCTGATGCAAGCAAGATATTAGAACCTTTTGGAAAGCTTGATAAAGATTTGGCATTCAAATTATCAACTTTTTTCTTTAGTTTACCTAATATTCCACTATCATTTTGAAAATATTTTTTAAGCCAGGCTCTCATCTGCTAAACCTTTTATCTGCCCAGTCTGAGTGGATATTTTTGCACAGTTGATTGTCAGCATGAGTGAACATCATTGGTATCTTTAGTGCACTTAGCACATCAAAAATACAAAACTGCTATTCCTGCTGACTAGGGCTTTTGCAGCCACTGCAGTAATCTGCATGTATATAACATTTAATGTAGTAAAATGTCCCAATGCCCCTTACTGGAGTGTTGCTAAACAAAATTTGATACTGCACCACAATTTAGGAGTGCCTTAGGAGAGAAGGGTTTAATCCGAATTCAAAGCTAAGGCTGGGGCAGATGACTGATCCAGCACTGGCAATTTAAAATCTGCAAGAGGTTAGAATTGGAGAAGCAGTCTTAAATATGTACATAATGATTAACTTGTAACAGTGAATGCTGAATGCAGTGGTTTGCATTGGCGTTCAATTGAATACCAACTATTAGCTAGTTGTAGATTTGAGATGATGCTTCTGGATTGAGATTTTTGTTTTCCAACTGTTCCAAGAAATTGAAGCCTCTGCTGGTGGTGTCCTGCTACTTTTAAGATGAAAAAGCTTTCTGCATCAATTGCAACTTTGCTTTGATTTTTTTCATGAGTGAATCTGTGCTTTTACTCCAGGTCTCAAGTTTCACCTCTGAATTTTCTTACAGGTTGATGAATTAATGGAAAAGGTGACCGTCTGCTATCTGCTTTTTCTCTAATATAGTTGAACTCCCTCAAATTGTAGCTGCTAAGGGTTTTGCTCAATGCAGAGGGAGATGCTTAACCTGACCATAATTGAGTGCCTTGTAATGCCAGTGCAGATGTTGGCTAGTCTTTAGAAGTAATGGGTATTTCGATTGCTAGCTGTTTTATAAAACTTCAATTAACAGCTTGCTGTCTTTGCTAACTGCAAAATTTAGTTTGGCTTAATATTGTACTTCCTACCTTCTGAGACTCTGGATTGTGACATATATTGATTTTTAAACATACCCATTTCACTTCCCTGCTACACTCCTTCCTTTTGAGATGTATTTACATCTGATGTGGCTGTATGAACCAACATTGCAGCTCTTGGTTCAAACCCTACTGAATATTTTCACCACTTGTTAACGTGCATTGTGCCATCTTCTATGGGAATGAGTTGAGGTGACGAATCATTTAATTAAAAAAAATCAAATGTGCTGTAGAGAAGACTGTTCATTTCCCCATAAAAGCCTAGCCCATAAAAACCGTTGTATTTTTTGGAAGTTAAAATAGTAACTTGTCCAGCATAGTTCAAATTGTTGATGCTGTGGTGCATTGCAGCTTTGAGAAGGGGGACACCATTTGAGCAACTGCTTCAGTTATCAGCTATTTTGCAAAGGTTAATTTCTCATTTTGTAGTAATGCAGCTTAGATTTCTCTTGCCCTCCTTCCTTTTCCCCATTCCAACACCTGAGTTGATATCTGGCCAACTGCTCAACAACTGATTAAATCTAAATTAAGGCTGACTGGCTTTTGATGCTGTAGATGGTTGATAAAAGTGCAAAGAAATGGGCTTCATTTACTGGCTCCACTAAACTTTGATTCCAGTATAATCTGCATACACAAACACTTGGAGATAACTTGCTGCATTAATACTGCATCTGATGCATGTGCTTTCAGCAGCACAGAAACCTGCCCTAATAAATATCAGCAAGAAATGCTGGAATCACTCAGCAGGTCTGGCAGCATCTGTGGAAAGAAGCAGAGTTAACGTTTCGGGTCAGTGACCCTTCTTCGGAAGGGTCAATGACCCGAAACGTTAACTCTGCTTCTCTTTCCACAGATGCTGCCAGACCTGCTGAGTGATTCCAGCATTTCTTTTTGTTTCAGATTTCCAGCATCCACAGTATTTTGCTTTTATTCTAATAAATATCAGGTTGTTTATGTTGGACATTAAATTCTATTGGATCATATGATTTGCCCCTTCCTCTTCCTCCCCCACAGATGTTCACTGTAGTGAACATTATCTTTTTTGTACAGTTGTGAATTGCAAGGCCTTTCCTGCTTGGGATACTGGCTGCTGTCACCTAATTGTAGGAACTGACCCTATTCCAGATGCACAACCTTTTTTAAATTCATTTATGGGATGTGGGCATCACTGGCAAGGCCAGCATTTATTGCCCATCTGTAATTGCCCTTAAACTGAGTGGCATGCTTGGGCATTTTAAGTCAACCAAATTGCTGTGGGTCTGGAGTCACAGGCCAGACCAGGTAAGGATGGCAGATTTCCTTCCCTAAAGGCCATTAGTGAACCAAATGAGTTTTTAAACCAATCGACAATTTTAGAATGGTTCTGATAACTCCCTGAAGGTTGGGGTAAATGTACTGTTGTATCCCGTGCTAAATTTTACAAAGGTCCCATTTTTCTGTCTGGCTGATTTTGGAACTGCCAGGACAACAGTAGAGAGGCTGAAGTCATCCCCTACTGAATGTATCAAATAGCTAAAGTTCTTGATTCTACTTTTTTTTTTCTCCCTTTTTTGGAAGAGATGTGGGTACAGACTAGGCTTAATGGAAATGAACTTGTTTTTTAAATTCATGCTTACCTAATGTCCTCACTCATGTGAGGTGATGTGGTCTGTTTTAAATATAGAACTAACCTGTTATCACTATCTCCCTCAAAGGAGAAAATTAGGAAAAAATGCCATATTCCTTAATCTGAATATGCTGCAAAATTTACTACTTATAGCCTTTTGCAATCTTTGTAACATGCATTAACATTTAGAATTTCTTGCATTAAGATTAATGTGTAACTTTTCAGGCACTTAATGCCATCGTGTCTTGTCACTTTTGCAGTCTTTCCATGTTAGATGAATTGAACCTAAATGTATTTAGATTTTAACCAGGCAACTCATTGACTCTCCAAAGTTCCCCTCCATTAATGTCTTTTGTGGCTCTTGATGCAGATACTCGAACCTAGGTAAGTATTCTGGCTGAATGATCTGTACTTCAGGTGGTTACTTTACCATGCAACATTTTGGAGGATTGTAACTTTGTTTAGTGAGTGACTTGTTATTGCCTCAACCTACAGATGCACTGAAAGACTTTCATAATCCTTGCATTGTAGGTGGATAAACTTGATGCTTCAGATAGCTTAAGGAAAGATGAAGACCAAGTGACTGAACCAGCTCCACTAGTATTTGGTAGGTTTGCTTAGTTGAGCTGCAACTTATAAAGTAGTTCAGTGGTTCTAGTTCAAATCCCATCATGAGCTAGGAAATTGAATCCAGTAACTTAATGGGTTCATTATGAAATTTGTAAGATTGTTTTAAAATCCTGATTGCTTCACCAATGCTGTAGTCTGGCTGTCATTCCCTAGTGGGTTACATGGTTGTAAAATCATCCATTACAGTCCACGTTAGATCAGAACAAGACTTGAAGTCTAGTACAAAAGCAAAATACTGAATCTGGTGGGGGGAGGGAGAATGTTGGAATCACAAGTCAGGCAGCACATGTGAAGAGATGTTTCCAGTTGTTGGCCTTTCAGAATGGAATAGGTCATTGACCTGGAATGTCAAGAGATTCTTTCCACAGATGCTGCCTGACTTGAGTTTCCAGCATTCTATTATGGGAAGTCCAAAACCAGTTGATCCTAGTGTCTTTCTAACATTGGGGGACTGGCATCCAATTTTGACAACTGTCAGACTGAATCATCTCAGCTGACATTCATTCTAATCTCTGGATAAGTCATGTCTGTCAACAGAATTGTTTGATCAGCAATGGGGCACAATGATAGTCAGTCAGGTGGGTTTGGCCCTCTGATTCTTAACATTGGACCTATGAAGTTTTGTGGCTTCAACTCTCAGATGAGTAAACCTAATTATCACCTACATCCTCACTGCCCTCAACTGACATTGTTACTTGTGTTGGATGCCAGCTTGGAGGCAACACTCAATCATTGGCACAGGATGTATTCTAGGTAAGGGACTTGCATGCTTACCAGAGTGTCCTGCTAGTATCATTACTGACTGAGCTGAACATAATTGCTGGAGTGGTCCTGTCAGGCAATAACCAGTCATCAGTCAACCTCTACCAGTGATTTAGTGGACGTACGATCAGTCTTGCCTCCACAATAAGGGCACCTTCCATCATGTAGTGTGATACCACTCTGCAATATGGGGTGGACTAAGATCTTGCATCCAAAACTAGGCACTTGTAATGCTGTATGGGCTATCAGCAGAATTTCATAACCATAATCTGTAGCTTAAATGTTTGTCGCCCACTCAACCTGGAAGCCAAGCTTAGTTTAATGTAGGTGTGCTTGGAACAACACCAAGCATAGCTTTGGATTAATGAAGTACATTCAGAACTACAGTACAGGATTAGCTGTATGCTAAACATGAGAAGCTGCAGGCTATAGACAAAGTTGAGCAGTTTTAGAAACCAACAAATCAGAACAAAAAAGCTCTTTTGCTTGGAAAGTCAACAAGTGTCCTGTTTTTGTGTCTGGTGGAACTCATTCTGCTGTCCAAGAATGAAAGCTCTGCACATAAATCCACTTGCTGCAGTGAAATTTAAAATTTAGCATTCAGCTAATCCTGTATTTGAGCATGCAGGTGATTTATGGTTTTCTGTGCTTTCAGTAAATATTTGTACTCTTAGATATCTTGAAAGCTCCACCTTTATTTCTTTAATTGTATGCTATCTATGTATTCATTCTGCCAATTTTTATGCCCTCCTGAAGACTGTTTGTTTTTCCTGGTATTTTACAAACTTATCACCAGCAAATTGATAGCTTGCTTCCCTACAGATTGATGCCCAACACCAACCACCTTCCCTGCCCAGTGAACAACTTTGTTTCCATGCTGCCACATGTTTTGTACCCCAAGTTGTGCAGTCATTCTGATGGATTGGCCGATGACATCTGCCAATCCATATGCACTAAACCCATGTAACATGTATTGAGCACATCTGAGATGTTTTAATTTTACAAACTTGGGTGTAAATGGCATTTAAAGCCACACCTGGCTGGTTTTAATTATATCACCTCAACACTAATTTGATCTCATTCGGGTTGAACTTTCTAATTACTGAAGGTCAACTAACTGGTTGCTGTTTCTCCAGTTTATTCTCTCCCTAAGCAGTTGCATATGTTATTCACATGTTGAATAACTTGCAGCCAACTAAGGAATTTCATCTACCTGCACACACACCATCATGCTGCATTATGTTGAGCTATAAGGTACTAAAACTTGCGTCTTTGTAAAATGAATAGCACACTTGCCCGGAACTGAAATCTGTGCAGTTTTGATATTTCCCCTTTTCAGACCACCGCCCCTAAATTGTGCCAACAAGTGTGGTCTGAGCTACTGACTCCCAAATTAAATTGTAATCTTTTAGTTGCTCCAAAACAGAGTAAGGATGTCGAGGTTGACCTCCATTGCTTTGGCCAGAGGTGGGAAATGAGATCAAGCTTCCTGCAACTGATCAATGATCTTTGCTGAAAACCTACTTAATTCATAGATCTGTAGTGAAGGGAAGTCTCTTTCAGACTCCTATGTATGTGTTCCAGTATAAACTCTTGAATGGGATGGAGAAAAAATATTGAACAGCTTGTTTTGAACAGTTATCCATTTTGGTAATTCAGTCCAAAAATTCACTTTTGTAAACCAGATTTGCATGGGGATTTTCTATTGTATACTAAAGTCTCAATGAAAATTAATTGCATTTGACTTTAAATTAGTCCATTTTAAATGACTGGCAGATAACCATTGCACACTGATATATGATGTAACGATATGTATTGTAATCTGGTAACCTTTTTTGTGTTCTGGTTTTATAGGTCAGCAGTTGATGTTGACGGCAGGCCCCACTGCAGTCCCCCCTCAGCCTGGTTATGCTTATGGTTATCCAGCTGGCTATACTCAACCTGCTTATGGCTTCAACATGTAGATGTCCGCTTCACCATCACCACCCCAAATCTTCTTGAAAGCATATGACTTCCATAGAGCACAGGCTTATGGCTGAACACTTCCTCTGCTGCATGAAGATTTATAAAGGACTTCTGTTACTGTTATTTATTACATACTGTTACATTTAACTTTAAAATGTAGCTTTTTTAAAATTGTATTTAGAAAATACAACCTGTTGAGGCACTAATTAAAAGTGAGATTAAGGCAAGTATTAACTAGTTTACTGAATCTAGAAGTAGATCAGCTACCATTTTTGTTTGCAAAGCTGGTGGCTTAGTGCAATGTGAACTGTATTTCTCCTTGCCTGCCCTCGGATGAGGAATAATGGTACTGAAGGCAGCATTCAAATATTCCCATGGAGGTTTAAGCTTAAGAGGAGTTAACTTTGCCAGTATCTGCATGTGTTGCCAAATGTTTGTGATGCAAATGGTGCAGTTGGAAGACTGGAATTTTTTTGCATTCTTTATTGCAGCACTGAATTCACATTGGCCTCTTTGTGCAAAAGGGTTCTGGCTTCTATGGATGGAGCACTATCTGCTCTGCATCAGTTGGGGCCTCCATGCCAAAAAAGATGTGCGCCACTGTTAAATAAAACAATTTGTGCCTAATGTAAAACTTGTGGTAAGGAGCCTTGTTGCTAATCATGAATATTGGGTTCAGTGAAACATAAACCCCAAGTGTCAGTCGCAATATTTGGTTGAGATCTATTTTTAGATCTTCAGGGCGCATCTCTGGCAAATAGTCTTTATTGAACAGCAGTTAGTTGGGGACCATGTGATGAGAATGAAAATTGGATTCAGCCCAGTATGAAATGCTGGTTATAGTGGTAGTGCATTTTTAAAACAAAAGGGAAATTATGCTGTTAAAGCTTCAGCATCAAAGGTATTGTGAATATTTTGCGCAACTGTACAAACTTATTGGTTAGCAAGTTAAATGGATGTGCATTTGACTTCCCCCTCCTGCTACCCTCCTGTCATGTCATAGGGATAAATAAAGTTTACACATATAATTCTCATGACACTGCTGTATGTTCACTAATTCATTGCCTCAAAGTATTTACTTCATGTACAGAAATATTAACGTTTGCTTATACTGCACTTTAATGTAGAAAAAATCTCAAGGCAGTTGATGTAATTATGCATGGGTTCATTAGAGACACTTTAACCACACAATGTATTTAATACTGATGGTAATGGTGTGATCTGGCTTTGGTTTTAATCATATTCCAAAAGATCCAGGTTAAGATATAGACAACAAAATAGTGTTGAAAATGACACTATTTTAGTCAGTAATCATCTGTCTTTTGTCACTAAAAGTAACTTTGTAAATTTTGTTTACATGCAAAACTAAGATGAAAACTTGTCATTTTACAGTAGTGAAGTAGTTGAAATGCCATAAAGTGCATGTGCTGGCAATTTGAACCTGCTGGGTCAGAATGCAGTACTGTTAAATATTGGATGCCAGCAAGGCTGGGAATGTGACTGCAGTGTTCGAGAAAGAAAATGTCCAAGGAAATCCCCTGATAGCTCAAGTACATGACCGACTTTTTGACTAGGGCAGCTACTAGATCCATTATGTATTTTCAGTGTGGACAGGGGACACTGGTGGCCAGAACATAAACTCCCATCAGGTCCCATTTATTACAGAGCAGCTAATCTGAACCTGACTTTTGTGTTTTCAAGACTCTGGTTTTAATTGTGTCCTAGGAGATTCATCAACTGCTTTGTTTTGCCTGGGTTGTGCAGTTGTGGCTATTGGTACACTGGCACTTGTGTATTGTATTCTTGATAAACTTGGCACTAAGCTTGATGTGCCATGTTGATTTTGAATACCAAGCATGGTATATAAAATGAGTGATATACAATCCAAGCACTGGTTTGTTACAAGCCTTTCTTTACAAAGACAATACTGCAACAGGGTATGCTAGGGTTTGATTCTAGACACTAGCAACACAGCCCCTCATCCACGTGACTATATTCTAGATGTGCTAGGTCATGGGGGGTGGGCAGGATGCGCTTCAGTGTCTACTGTGTACAAACTATTGACTCTTTGCAGTGAGCAGGAGCCCTAACTTCCACCTTTTCAAATGTTGGCCATTTGAGACCAGCTGTGAATTTCTCCACCCACAACCTTACCCCTTCACCTGGCTGAAATCACATCCCAGGGTTTGCATTTCAAGTGTTTCTGGTCTGAGTGCAGTAATCAACACTGAATTGTTACTGAGCACCATATGTAAATCATCTAGCTTGTTAATGGGCTTGCTGGTGCGAATAGAAACTCCCTGAAGTTTTTGAAGAATGTGACATCCTCTTTCAGCTACCGTTAAATTGAGTGTCTAAAGTTTCCTTAGAACTACTGACTTCTGTAATGTTTGTTTATACAAGTTTTAAAAAAAAAACAAACAGGCAAGAAAAGAGTCTTATTCCCCACCCAATCCTTTAAAGCATCAAAATTAATTCCTCCTATCCACAGGCAGCCATGATGGTGGTTATATTATATTAACTCCAGTGAAATGTCTGCAGTCTTCATTGGGATCATGCAGCAATGAAATCCTGAGGCTGAAACATTGAAGAAAACCAAAAATAGTTGGTCTAAACTAGTCAACCTCCTTACCTTGGTAAGTGATGCCCATACATGAGCTACAAGACATAATTGGGTCATGTGCTGAAAATGGTCCAACTATCTTCTAACCCAGCAATCCAAGCTGTTTGGAATGTTAAATTTAACATCGGTGTTCCTAATTTATACTAGGACTGTATGCTTAACAAGAGATGTGCATTGTACACTAGTTTCCTGTTCCAGCTACTTAACTGCTGCATCATTACAAATATGCTCCTGAATGTGTTCTTTAGAAAAGGGGACTCCCCACATCAATTTAACTCCTTGGGCATATCCTTTCCAATGTCTAAGCACATCTTTTTTTTTTAGGCAGCTAGCATTGCAGGAAATGTTTTGATAAACTTGAGCAAAATCAAAATTCAAATGTAGAATACAGAAATCTGACCTGGACCAAAGTTGCTGACTCAAGATTCCTGCTCTGGATTGAATCTTTAAGACTAGATTGCACTGTTCAGAGCAATGCAGTGATTGCTAATATATACAGGTAAACAAAATTCGAAACTTGTATTTTATATTGCCTTTCATAACTTTGTCCCAAGCATTTTACAACACATACTTTTGAAGTGAATAATATAAGGAAAGGTGGCAGCCAGTTAGCACCCAACAAGCTCTTGAATAGCAATAAGAATCTGACATTAAGGAATAAAGTCATGCAGGCCCCCACCTGTCAAGAATGCGGCACATTGTTTTTGTCATGAACATTGATTTTTAGGTGTTGCTGGAGCGAGGAAATGACTTGTTAAAAAGATCAGCTGTGGCTGGGAAAAAACACTTGCATACTAACACATCAAAGTGGGGAAGTGCATTCCAGGGCCTGCTAAGGAGGATACAATTCACAAGGGCCAGGACTGGTTAGACCAACTGGTCACATGACTGTTCCAGGGTTTTCTCTTGAACTGGCCGGAGTTTGAGCGGAAAGACTGTTAGCTCCTAGACTAAGATAGTTCCTGTCTCTCTTCTATCTTTCTCAAGCCTCTGAATTCACTGAAGGCACGTGAACCCCAAAAGAGAAAAGTCTCCTACAGTGATCAAGATTTGAGGAAAAGCAAGATCTACCTACAACAAAGGACGCTACAGTGAGCTTGAAAAACAGTAACAAAAACTTGATATTGCCTCAAACTTTTGTCCACTTTATTTTTCTTCCTCCTATTTGTGTGTGTGTGTATTGTGTATGCATGCTAGTGTGGACGCGTCGTGTTTCCATCGGTGTTAATCGAATTGGAGTTTTAGGTTTAAAGGTGAAAATTAAACTTAAAACCTGTTTATGCTGGTTTCTTTGCCTTATAATTGGAAAGCTGTGAACAAGGATTCACCAAGGGAGAGTTAAAAAGGGCTTAAAATTAAGCCCGGTTAGTGCAAGACCATGTGAAGGCTGAGAGGGACCCCAGACAGCTTTCTCACCTGGTCATAGCAATTGGAAAAGCTCCCCTGCTCTTTGCATAGCATAGTGGGATATTTTGCATCCCCCTGATGGCCAGGATCTCCAGTTTCATCTGAAAGATAGCACCTGGAATTTGGACCAAGAATGTTCAAGCCTCTGCTTCTGAAAAGAGGTCTACCTTTTAAACCAAGGTAACATGGAAGCTGTACAGTATAGAAATGGACAGGCATACTACAATTTGCATTTATGTAGTGGCTTTAACCTAAAAACAGTCCAAGGAACTTCAGGAGCATTGCCAAACTATAATTGACACTGCCATATTAGGGGAGCTGACCAAATATTGGTCAAGAGGTAGGTATTCAGAGCATCTTGAAGGATGGAGGGGTTTGGGAGGGAATTCTGGAACTTGGGGCATTGGTAGCTGAAGGCACAGCCACCAATGAAGTGTTTTAAAATCTGATGTGAAAGAGGCTGGGATTGGAGTGCAGATGTCTTGGGCTGGAGGTTGTTAAAGATAAGGAGGGGGCTGAGGGATTTGAGGATTTTACAATCCATGTGGTGCTTAGCTGGAAATCAAAAGATCAGCATAGGATGATTTAAAGATGACTTTTTTTTAATGAGGATAACCAGAGCAAATTATTCTGGACATTAAGTTTTGCTTTTCTGTCTACATGTCAAACTGGAGAATGCTGAGAATTGAACATGTACACACCAGCCATAAGTTCTCTCCAATTGGTGTGTGCATATAAAATTCTGTTTAATGAAGTGTGAAGCCAGGGGGCTGCATCTGCTGACCTCGACTAACCTTCCACCTATTTTCCAATGTTGAGCGTGTATAACGTGCTGAGTATGCAGGCAATGCATCCATGAATTGTTCTGAATGAATCATAGTCTAAACTGGAATAATAGTAAGAGCTGAAGCACCAATCGTAGCAGTATGATTCCATGCCATAGCCACACAACTGTTGGTTTTAAAGTCGGATGCCAGAAGTGATTGACTTCTGTTTTCTGTTGGTATAAGTTTTTACTAAAAGTAAAATGAGCAAAATGGTTGTAGCTCCACTGCCTGCCTGCCCCAAGTCCACTTCCTGCATGTATTGTGAATTGGCCAGTGTTATTGAACTGTGTATTGAGAGTATATTGCATGGAAAGGTGGGTAGGAGTTGGGTTGTAGATCAGTTACGATCATGTTGACTAATAGGCTCGAGGCTAAATTGCCTACTCCTGTTCCTATCCGCATGTTTAATCTTCCACACAGATCTGAGGAGCAACTACTACCTGTTGACCATACTAACATCAAGTGATGGCTGCCTATTTACTAGTTTTGAAGTATAGACTTTTGACTGTTACTATCAAGAATATTTAAATACCTTTTTCAGTTAAGGGATCAACGTGTATCAGTTGATATAAAAACAAGAAATGCTGGAAATACTCAGCTGGTCTGGCAGCATCTGTGGCGAGAAGCAGAGTTAACGTTTCAGGTCAGTAACCATTCTTCAGAACAGAGTTCTGATGAAGGGTCACTGACCTGAAACATTAATTCTGCATCTCTCTCCACAGATGCTGCCAGACCTGAGTATTTCCAGCAATTTTTATTTTGGATTTCCAGCATCTGCAGTATTTTGCTTTTATTTTAGGTATCTGATTGTTTATACCACTGTGGCGATTTAATAACCAATTTCAAACTGCATGAGACATTCCTGTATCCTTGCTATTAAGGTCGTCATAATGAATCCTTTAGTCAAAATATGGCAAACATTACTCAAAGAAACCTTGGAATCGAATGTCTGCTCAAGAACACAAGGTACTTTTTTAAATCAATATGACTTAATACAGGATATTCCAGGGACTGAGTCTGTCTCTGCATTTTATAGCCATGGTGCAGCTGCCTAACCAACATATTGGTGTCAAAGAATTGAGGTTGAACAGTAGCTAAACACAGTAAGCATTAGAACTCTGAGTAATCAGCCCTATTTGTGCATTCTGCAATGTATTCTTAAGCCACCTCTGTTGGAAGTATAATTTTTCTTTTTTGCTGTTGGAAGTATAATGTCAAACATGCCCATGAACACACAGCCATTCTCTTCATCTAAGCCTAGACTGTAGACTCTTCAGCTGTGAGGACAATGGTACAGTACCTATGACCTTATTCAGCATCCATCCTCGTGCACTTTAAGTCTGGCCACTGGTGAGGAATATTTGCATGCCAGTTGAAGATTTTTGGGTTCCCTTTTATGTTTTACATTCTCTAATTACACACTTGTATTTAACAATTAAGATTGCTCACAGCTGGTTGTTCTAGTTCCTTTCAAATCAGCAAGTGAGATCAGCAACTGAGTGTTATAGCAGATGGAGTCATGAGCAAGGATGGGAGAGAAGTGATTGTGGATTTTTAATTTTTGTCCCATAAACCCATCAATGCATACCATTAAACATCCCAGGCTCAAACTGGAGCATATAACTCAATATTTGACCACTATGGTGTTTGTGCTAATAAGTTTGTAAATGAGCATAAACTTGATCTCCCTGTTCAGTTTTGAGATTAGGGAAAATTTCTAGATTTCGGTTATGGTATTGGGGGTGGTTGTGGTTGGCATCTGGCATTCTCATTTTAAAGAATTAATTGCTTAAAGTAGAGTATGGGAAGTGAGCAGGGTTGTGGAATTTGATTTGGGTGGAAAATAAAATTAAGCAAAAGCCTGAAGCATTCCCTGTCAAGTAAAGCAGGTCACCACACTGATCAATTCAGTCTGCAAGACGTGGGCAGAGGTGAAATAGGTTAAATTCAGAATGGGGAGGTGACTTCTTTAAGCATTCCTCCATCAACATTTAGAAAAAATATAGCTCCCATGCATTGCTCAGTCCTGGGTCCCATTTGTGTTTAATAGGGGCAGCCATTTTTTTGAAGTGTTGCAGGTGTACTGCTCCCGATCCCTTTCTCCTTCACAGGATGCAGAATCACTTCTCTCCCATCCTTGCTCATGACTCCATCTGCTATAACACTCAGTTGCTGATCTCACTTGCTGATTTGAAAAGAACTAGAACAACCAGCTGTGAGCAATCTTAATTATGTTAAATACAAGTGTGTAATTAGAGAATGTAAAACATAAAAGGGAACCCAAAAATCTTCAACTGGCATGCAAATAGTGGATAGAAAGTTGGGAAGGGGCCTATTAGCGACAGAGGGTGATTATATGTTTTGAGGTGCAGGGCAAGGCGAGAATACTTTTGTATTAGTATTTACCAAGGAAGAGGATGCTGACAAAATATCGGTAGAAGCAGATTTAGAGATACAGCACTGAAACAGGCCCTTCAGCCCACCGAGTCTGTGCCGACCATCAACCACCCATTTATACTAATCCTACACTAATCCCATATTCCTACCACATCCCCACCTGTCCCTATATATTTCCCTACCGCCTACCTATACTAGGGGCAATTTGTAATGGCCAATTAACCTATCAACCTGCAAGTCTTTGGCGTGTGGGAGGAAACCGGAGCACCCGGAGGAAACTCACGCAGACACAGGGAGAACTTGCAAACTCCGCACAGGCAGTACCCAGAATCGAACCCGGGTCCCTGGAGCTGTGAGGCTGCGGTGCTAACCACTGCGCCACTGTGCCGCAGTAGTTAATGTAGTAGATGTAGTTAATGGGTGAGGTGAAAATTGATGGGCAAGATATGAGGGATGCAGATAATGGATTTCAAAAAGAAATTGGGTGCTTGAAGGAAATAAACTTGTAAGGTTATGGGGATAGAGCAGGGGAATGAGACAGATTTGCATTCTATAGAGAGCCAGCATGGATGTGATGGTCAAATGGCTGCTTCCTGTACCATTTATGGCTATGAAACTGGTGAATCTTTGCATATGCCACCCCAACGGCCAAAACTGTCACCAAATCCACAAGCAGTTGCAGTCTGATAACTGCTCATTATTTTTTAGTGCAGTAAGCAGTCAGCTGTTGCACACTATCTTGACTTGGCCTGGACACTGGGAAGAATGTCCTATATTCCTTAACTAATATCAATAAAGTAGATTAGCTGATCATTATGACTGATTTTTTTTTTTCAGGGACATTTCTACATGCAAATTGCCACGTTTTCTACATTTCCCCAGGCTAAATGGTCAATTACCAGGGAGCTCTGATTTAAGCTGGCAAAAGAACCAGAAGCAGGTGAAAAACCTACTCAAATAGTGAGTAGTTAGAATTCGGCATGTACTGCTTGAAAGGATGGTGGAAACAGATTCACTAGGAGCTTTCAATGGGATTTGATGGACACTTGGAGGAAAGAAATTGCAGGGATGTGAGGAGAGCAGGGGAATGGGACTAACAGTTGAGCTGTGCAGACTCTGCCAATTCTGTGCTATTTTATGATTGCATTAGTGACTACGCTCAACACTACCACCAATTAAGTACTTTGTCATGAAGTTATGAAGTGTTTTATAAATGCAATTATTGTCAAATGGAGCTGGATGTTCCTTTTAAAGACCGTCTGATAGCTGCACATCCTGAGGTCATTTAGAGGAAAGTTTTAGATGTGGGAAATTTGTAGATTCGGAGCTTATAAATTTTCAATTGCAGCTCAAATGTGAAATCATGTTTTTGCTTTTTATAAAATATAATTTTGACACTTTAAAGTCTCGCACTGAAAGTGTGAGCAGATGTGCTAACTAAGACATCTACACATCTACCTATCTCTATTTATGTGTGCAAAACTGCCCCATGCCTTTGTTCTATAGTCCCAATAGAGGATTTGGAAGGAAATGTAAGTACCCGGTGAAGTAAGTGCTTTTGCTCAGTTCCTGGAAATAGTGTTTTCTTTACCCACTGGTGACGGAATTAATTTATTCCCCATGCGTACTCCATGTACATAATTCTGTTCCTTAAACAGCCCAGTCTTGATCATTTTTTCTTATCAAAATGATGGATGAAGTTCAAAATTTCATGCTTTACTTTTTGTATTTTTTTAATGCCAAAAATAAATCTGTTTGCTGTTTCCACAGTTCCAATGATGCCTTCCTGGCTTTTGTATTTTTGGATGGCAGTGTTAAAGTAAGGAAGAGTTGGACATATAAATAGCAAGTCATGGCATCTGTGAATGGCCAGCAATGCTGGCCAATTTTTATAAAGAATCTGTGTAGTGCACCTTTCCATCTGTTCCAGACTTGTTCACCTATGCTCAAAACAAGTCACCTGCATTCTAGTGGTTTGTGACAGTGATGCTACTTCCTGACTGGTCATTTGATACTTAATTGAGTTGCTTCATGCAGCTGACGTTTAATGGGGGGTTCCTAGACGCTGATCCTCGGGCATCTCTGATAATACAGAATTCCAATGCAAAACCTTTGAAACATTTCAACATGCAAGGCTGTTTTTTTTCAGCTTAATCATTTTTTGTAACTTTTTTGGTTACCCATTTCCAGTAGTAATCCCTCAGCTCAGTGACTAAACAAATGCTGGCCTAGATGACTCAGTATTTGGAGTGATCGCATAGGTTCTACTTTTTTGCTCTTTGCTGTTTTCAATTGGTCATCATTGAACTTGATTGGCAGTTTTCATTCCAACTTGGTTGGAAGTGTACCAATGACCATTAAAGTCTGGCTACACGACCCGACTACATGTGTCTGGGTCAGGTCTATATTTAGAGTCCAGCATTTGAGCTTTGGTCGGGTTGAGCTGGACGCTGCTTCTTCTGGGAACTCACAGGGTCAGGCTCACTCATGATTACTCACAATTCCATCTGCAGGAATAGCCTGTCAACAGAACAGATGAACAATTTGGGTTGGGTGTTTTTAAAAAAACAAAATTTTAAAAAATTAAATGACTGGCCTGGATTGGGTTTTAATTTTCTCCCCAAGCCAGGCTTTACCAACCATAATCACCTGTGACTCATTGGCTATTTATAAAATGAGTAGTCTGGTCCAAGTATCACAAATATATGTAATAGTGTACATGAACTAGCTACAAGACCATGATTTATCTAGATTTCTTATGGCATTGCTCATGGTTCTCTGCATGTTGTAGAGGGTACAGTAAAGCTGCAGTGCCACCTACTAAACTGTAATGTCTCCAGGACCTGCATCCAGAGAATTCTAATTGATTGCATAGGCATTTTCAGTGTTTCATGCTGACAAAGCCTGGCCAAAAATTAATAAGCATGCAATGTTTGAACAAGAAATGGGTCCATCTCCAAATACAATGAATATAGATGTGCATAATGCTAAAACATTAAATTACTGAAGGACAAGGAAAGTCGGCTCTGTGGGAATAAACTCAACATGAATCTTGATGAATACCTGAACATTTTCCTGAATATTGTATCAGTGCACAGCTAATGCAACAAAGCTGTATTCTTCTCGCCCACAATTGTCCTGATGGTTGTGTTCTAACCTGAGCTGTTCCAACAGTGACTGGCCAAATTCAATTCCACAGAAAAGCATGAGACAATTGTGACTTAAACCACTTAGGATTGTGCTGGTGTTCTCAAGGTTTTGTTCAAGAGCAGCATATGCAGAAGTCTGGGAGGAAGTTGGCTACCAGCCACCTTGTTCATAATGTGCAAGAAAATAATCTGAGGGAAGAACAGAGGGATAAAGATGCAAGGAAAGACTACTTTGCTCACTCAGTCTTCAAATCATTTAAGCCACAATGTGATCCCTATGCTCGCGCTGTCTCTCTCGCGCACTCTCTCTCGACAGGATCCCAGGATTACTGAACGTCCTTTATACTTTGTAAGTGGCCACTGTTCACCTGTGACCGCTAAAGAGTTATTGGTTGTGCTTACAGCACATGAAGCTTTTTAGCCAATACAACTTTTTACCTGGAACTATCTACTCCAATAACTTTTCACCTTCATATCCTTCCTTTTTTCAAAGACGACTTTTGTATTTACAGGATTTGGTTTTTAAATTTTGTTTGTGGGATGTGGGCATCACTGACAAAGCCAGCATTTATTGCCCATTCCTAATTGCCCTTGCGAAGGTGGTGGTGAGCTGCCTTCTTAAACCACTGCAGTCCATATAGGGTAGTACACCCACACAGTGCTGGTAGGAAGGGAGTTCCAGGATTTTAACCCAGTGACAGTGAAGGAACGGTGAAATATTTCCAAATCAGGATGGTGCGTAGCTTGGAGGGGAAGTTGCAGGTGGTGGTCCCATGCATCTGCTGTCCTTGTCCTTCTAGTTGGTAGAGGTCATAGATTTGGAAGGTGCTGTTTAAGGAGTCTTGGTGAGTTGCTGCAGTGCATCTTGTAGAATGTACACACTGCTGCCACTGTGCATCAGTAGTGGAGGGAGTGAATGGCACCCCATCTACAAACAATCAAGCGGGCTGCTTTGTCCTGGATGGTGTTGAGCTTCTTGTGTTTGGAGCTGCACCATCCTGGCAAGTGGAGAGTATTCCATCACACTCCTGACTTGTGCCTTGTAGATGGTGGACAGGCTTTGGGGATCATGATGAGTTACTCGTCACAGGATTCCTACTGCCAGCATTTATTGTCCATCCCTACATGCCCTTGAAATGGTGGGTCGTGAGCCACCTACCAGCTTGGGATGAATTTTACAGACCCACCCCCCGCAATGTCGGGTCATGGCGGGGGGGGGGGGAGGCCAGAAAATCTCTCGAGACCCACCACAGACCTGGTCACGGGGCCTGGCCAGATATTAGCGGCGAGACCTCGGATGGCCTCTTGGTGACAGGACTGTATTTACATATTGAAATAAATGTAAGTGAATTAATTTCTCTTACGCTCCTACCATCTGTCCCAGTCGATATTTGTCCCAGTGGCTGGCACTCCTGCATCTTTGGATCCCTGTCCAGGAACAGACTTAGCACTGGTGGCGAGGGGGGAGCAGGTGAGTTTCTCAGTGTGGGGTTGGGGAGCGGGGTCAAACTAATATAATCGGTGTAGGGGATTGTAGGAAGGGTTGTAGTGTAAAGTTTATGTACTTGGGGGAAGGTCAGGTGGACAGTAAGTGTTGTGCTGAGGGGGAAGAGGGTGAGTAATTAGTTCTATTGGGGTGGGGAGGGCAAATTAAATGTACTTAAATTTTTATTACTTATATATTTAAATAGAAAGGTAGGGCTTGCAGCCCTTTATTAAAAAAAAAGTCAGTGCCTGTGCAAAGGCAGCTGATGCCATTGCTGGGGATGGACTGTCTGTGCCCTCCTCATTGGCATAGGCACCCCAGCTATTTAAATGAGCTGCTGTTTAATATCACAGCTCTGACTTGCAGCCCACATGGGCAGGCTGCTATTGTTTTTGCCCACTATCTTTTTATTTCCAAAATATACTTTATTCATAAAATTTTTTTTTAAAAAAAATTTACAAAACAGTTCCAAGCAGCACCAAGTCAAAAAGTGCAAAGGAGGTCAGTTTCCTTCAATACAGCAGTGAGTTGCCTCAACCCTTCCATTTAATTTTTCATGCCATATACATTTTACAGCAAACAAAAAAAATTTTCCTGATACAGTTTGAGGGGCTTTCCATGGATCCAGCCCCTCAGTTCAGCTTGTTGGGGGGAACCTTATACAGTGGTCTTTCCCCATTGAGCCTTTGCTACGACTGCCCTAAGCTTTAGTGCGTCCCTCAGCACATAGTCCTGGACCTTGGAATGTGCAAGTCTGCAACATTCGGTCGTGGACAACTCTTTGCGCTGGAAGACCAAGTTTCGGGCAGATCAAAGAGCGTCTTTCACCGAATTGATAGTCCTCCAGCAGCAGTTGATGATTATCTCGGTGTGCGTCCCTGGGAACAGCCTGTAGAGCACGGACTCCTACGTTAGATCTGCTTGGGATGAACCTCGACAAAAACTATCATCTCTTTCCACACCTGCTTTGCAAAGAAACATTCCAGAAGGAGGTGGGCAACAGTCTCTTCCCCACCACAGCCACCTTGAGGGCATTGTGCAGAGGGGGTGAGACTTTGGGCGTGCAGGAAGGATCTGACTGGGAGGGCTCTTCTCACCACCAGCCAAGCTACACCAGAGTTCTGGTGATGAGGCATTCCGCCAAATGACTTTGGCAGCTGCTCGGGGAACCATCTGACAGGATCCACCATCTCCTTTTTCCTGTAGGGCCTTGAGGACATTCCGTGCAGACCACTGCCTGATGGATTGGTGGTCAAAGGTGTTTTTCCGCAGCACCTTTTCCATGAAGGATAGGTGGTACGGCACAGTCCAACCAGATGGAGCATTCTGCAGCAATGTGACCAGGCCGATCCTTTGCAACACCAGGGACAGGTAGAACCTCAGCATGTAGTGACACTTGGAGTTTGTGTACTGGAGGTCTACACACAGCTTGATGCAGCCGCACACAAAAGTAGTTATCAGGATGAGGATGATGGGTACATTTTTTTTTCCTGCCTTTATCCTGAGGTTTGAACATCGTGTCGCTCCGGACCCAGTCCATTTTAGATCCCCAGATGAAGTGGAAAATGGCTCAGGTGACCGCCACAGTGCAGGAGTGGGATATGGGCCAGACCTGCACCACATACAGCAACAACGTGAGTGCCTCGCACCTGATAACCAGGTTCTTCTCCATAATGGAGAGAGATCGCTGCTGCCACATGCTCAGCTTGTGTTGTACCCTGGCTACTCGCTCCTTCCAGGTTTTGGTGCACGCCCGGCCCTTCCGAACCATAGCCCCAGCACTTTCAGGTAGTCTGACCTAACGGTGAAGGGGACAAAGGATCGGTCAACTCAGTTCCCAAACGACATGGCCTCGCTCTTGCCGTGGTTGACTTTGGCTCCCGAGGCCAGTTCGAACTGGTCGCAGATGCTCCTCTGTCTGCAAACAGACAGTGGGTCCGAAAACGGCGACGTCATCCATGTACAGAGAGGTTTTAACCTGAGTCCCTCCACTGCCTGGGATTGTCACCCCTCTTTTATGCTCACATCCTTCCTAATAGACTCAGCAAAGGGTTCAATACAGCAAACAAACAAGATAGGGGAGAGAGGACAGCCCTGTCTGACTCCAGATTGGATCGGGAAACTTTGATTCCCACCCATTGATTGAGACTGCGCTACTGATGTTTGTGTAGAGCAGTTTGATCCAATTGCAGATTCCCTCCCCAAACCCCATTTTGGAAAGCACGTCCATCATGTAGGTGTGTGATATCCTATTTCTGCGCAGGACCACAAATTTCAGCCCCTTGAATACAACTGGCTTACTAGGCTGTTTGAGGGTAGTTAAGAGTCAGCCACATTACTGTGTATCTAGAATCTCCTGGGTGAGAGCAGGTAAGGACGGCAGATTTCTTTGCCTGATGGGCATTAGTAAAGCAGATGGGTTTTATAACAATCCAGTGGTTTGCTGGTTATCATTACTGATATTGCTTTGTATGCCAGATTTTATTGAATCTAAATTTCCTAGCTGCCATGGTGGGATATGAACTTGGGTCTCTGGATTTAAACCAGAGTCATGACATTACTGTTACTGTACACAACCAATTAGCTTTTCAAACAATGTTGTACTATCAGGCACTTGTTTTAAAAAATCTTTTTTGTTCTTTTAGCACTGATCCTGGGACAATGCTTCCTGGTTATCAATTTACCAGTGAAATATCTTTTGCTGTTTATCACCTTTTAATATCGCTTCTAATTTTAAAGAACTATTTCATAATTTTTAAACTTCAGTTCTAATAAAATTCCCAATTTTCAATGCTTCCTTCACTAAGCTCTTGCCTTGCTGTTGCTGACTGTATGAGCTGCCAAACACACTTGCATGAGGAGAAGGAAGCTTTGTGTTTTGACTCCTCCTTAAGCATGGGTGCTGAATCCAACTTTAGAATCTTACTGCCTTGGTTCATTGGCTAACTCGGCTTTGGATTCTTCCTGATTTTGTGTGTCTGTGGATTGTCAGCTGAGGATCTCCCAATTCCACTTTGCTTCAAAAATTGTATGTACTACACTAGATGGCAGTATTTTCTACTTTATTTTCTGTCGAAAGTCTTGTACATCGTTCACACTGGCATCAAACCCTAATCACAATCAATTTATCAGCTTAGCCCAAACTATAGCTGTTTCTCCGGTTTGATGCTGTATGATGCCCCTGAAAGTTGCATTACTGGTACATTGTGCTCTAAACTGCCCTGTGTTCAATTCAGTCTTGCATCAGACTATCGGCTGAAACATTCTGCTACGAGGGTACAGAACAGATGGGGAACAATCTTTCCAATGGTCGAACAATGAAAATCTGGGATGGACATGATGCCAAACTTGTAGGGCTGGAGGGGATCCTGGAGGTGGGGAAAGGTGAGGCCGTGAAGGGATTCAAAGAACGAGAGTTTTAACTTCAAGGATTTGATGTCCTGGGAGCATGGAGGTGATGTGTGTCTGGGACTTTGTGTTTGGATGTCACTAGTTATTGACTAGATGGTGATTAGGAGGAGGAATTCTGATTTTCCCCCTTCCCCAGGTGATCCCAAACTTAGCACTGAATGCCTTTTCCATACTGATCAGTAGATGGCAGCACCAGGGTGAAGTGACTCGAACAAACAATAAGTATGTTACAAATCACTCTAATTCAGCTCAAAAGTGGACCATAATCCACCATCTATGTAAAAAAAAAAATAACTACATTATCAGACAGAATTAACCAGAGCTGGTAGCCTGGAATGAATCTTTGAATTGACACTTGTGGAATGGGTGAATTTCTCAACTCCAGTATGAGGTATGTTTCTAAACTGCTCTTTCCCTGTGAACAGACATCTCATAGAAACATAGAAAGATCTATGGCACAGAAGGCCATTCAGCCCTTCATCTCTGACAGCCGAAAAAGTGCTATCGAGCCTAATCCAAATCTCCAGCCCTTGGTCTGTAGCCCTGTAGGTTACAGCACTAGTGTTTTTTTTAAATGTGATGAGGGTTTCTACCTCTACTACCCTTTCAGGCAGTGAGTTCCAGATCCCCACCACCCTCTGGGTGAAAAGAAAATTACACCTTCTGTCAATTAGTTTATGCTTGCTGATTATTGACCTCCCTGCTGAGGGCAGTAGGTCCGTCCTATTCACACTAGCGAGGCTTTTCGTAATTTTATACGTAATTAAATCTCCCTTCAGCCTCTGCTGTTCCAAAGAAAACAGTAAGGAATTTTGAAGCATCTCCCTGTACAGGAAGGTTATCAGCAGAATGTTCAGCAAACAATTTAGGGGGAGGGGGATACAGCATGTTGAAGAGGTTTTGAGGAAGCTTTTGAAAGCTAGGAGTGTTCCAGTGAGCAGGAGTATTGCAGGCATAGCTGATGGAGCAAAATTCATAGAAACATAGAAAGCAGGAGTAGGCCCTTCGCGCCTGCTCCACCATTCATTATGATCATGGCTGATCATTCAACTCCGTAACCTGTGCCTGCTTTTGCCCCATACCCTTTGATCCCTTTAAACCCAAGAGCTATATCTAACTCCTTGAAAACCTACAATGTTTTGGCCTCAACTGCTTTCTGTGGTGAATTCCACAGGTTCACCACTCCTGGGTGAAGAAATTTCTCCATCTCAGTCCTGAAAGGTTTACCCCATATCCTTAGACTGTGACCCCTGGTTCTGGACTCCCCCACCATCGGGAACATCCTTCCTGCATCTACCCTGTCAAGTCCTGTTAGAATTTTATAGGTTTCTGTGAGATTCCCACACCCCCCCCCCCCCACCCCCTCACTCTGAACTCCAGCGAATATAATCCTAACCGACTCAATCTCTCGTCATACGTCAGTCCCGCCATCCCAGGAATCAGTCTGGTAAACCTTTGCTGCACTCCCTCTATAGCAAGAACATCCTTCCTCAGATAAGGAGACCAAAAGTGGACACAATATTCCAAGTGTGGCCTCACCAAGGCCCTGTATAATTGCAGCAAGGCATCCCTGCTCCTGTACATTAATCCTCTCGCTATGAAGGCCAACATACCATTTGCCTTTTTTTACTGCCTGTCGGACCTGCATACTTACCTTCAGCAACTGGTGTACGAGAACATCCAGGTCTCGTTGCATATTCCCGTCTGTTTATAGCTGTTCAATTCCATGCCTGGCCAGGGTAGGATTATGAACTCCTGATTATCTGGGTTGTTAGTCCCATGGTTATGGCACTGGATTATCATACCTTTCCCGGAGGACTGGAGAATTGCTAATGTAGTCCCCTTGTTTAAGAAGGGTAGCAGGGATAATCCAGGTAATTATAGACCGGTGAGCCTGTTGTCAGTGGTAGGGAAGCTGCTGGAGAAGATACTGAGGGATAGGATCTATTCCCATTTGGAAGAAAATGGGCTTATCAGTGATGGGCAACATGGTTTTGTGCAGGGAAGGTCATGTCTTGCCAACTTAATAGAATTCTTTGAGGAAGTGACAAAATTGATTGATGAGGGAAGGGCTGTAGATGTCATATACATGGACTTCAGTAAGGCGTTTGATAAGGTTCCCCATGGTAGGTTGATGGAGAAAGTGAAGTCGCATGGGGTCCAGGGTGTACTAGCTAGATGGATAAAGAACTGGCTGGGCAACAGGAGACAGAGTAGCAGTGGAAGGGAGTTTCTCAAAATGGAGACGTGTGACCAGTGGTGTTCCACAAGGATCCGTGCTGGGACCACTGTTTGTGATATACATAAATGATTTGGAGGAAAGTATAGGTGGTCTGATTAGCAAGTTTGTAGACGACACTAAGATTGGTGGAGTAGCAGATAGTGAAGGGGACTGTCAGAATACAGCAGAATATAGATAGATTGGAGAGTTGGGCAGAGAAATGGCAGATGGAGTTCAATCTGGGCAAATGTGAGGTGATGCATTTTGGAAGATCCAATTCAAGAGTGAACTATACAGTAAATGGAAAAGTCCTGGGGAAAATTGATGTACAGAGAGATTTGGGTGTTCAGGTCCATTGTTCCCTGAAGGTGGCAACGCAGGTCAATAGAGTGGTCAAGAAAGCATACGGCATGCTTTCCTTCATCGGACGGGGTATTGAGTACAAGAGTTGGCAGGTCATGTTACAGTTGTATAAGACTTTGGTTCGGCCACATTTGGAATACTGTGTGCAGTTCTGGTCGCCACATTACCAAAAGGATGTGGATGCTTTGGAGAGGGTGCAGAGGAGGTTCACCAGGATGTTGCCTGGTATGGAGGGCACTAGCTATGAAGAGAGGTTGAGTAGATTAGGATTATTTTCATTAGAAAGACGAAGGTTGAGGGGGGACCTGATTGAGGTGTACAAAATCATGAGGTATAGACAGGGTGGATAGCAAGAAGCTTTTTCCCAGAGTGGGGGATTCAATTACTAGGGGTCACGAGTTCAAAGTGAGAGGGGAAAAGTTTAGGGGGGATATGCGTGGAAAGTTCTTTACGCAGAGGGTGGCGGGTGCCTGGAACGCATTGCCAGCGGAGGTGGTAGACGCGGGCATGATGGCGTCTTTTAAGATGTATCTAGACAGATACATGAATGGGCAGGAAGCAAAGATACAGACCCTTAGAAAATAGGCGACAGGTTTAGATCGAGGATCTGGATCGGCGCAGGCTTGGAGGGCCGAAGGGCCTGTTCCTGTGCTGTAATTTTCTTTGTTCTTTTGTTCTTCTTTTACAGGCTTCAAAAGATTCTGGTTCAAATCCTGATCTGTACTGAATTCTTTTTATTGATTCATGGGATGGGCACTCTGGTGGTAAGGCCAACATTTATTGCCCATCCCTAATTGCCCTTGTAAAGGTAGTGGTGACAACTGAGTGGCTTGTTAGTCCATTTCAGAGGGCATCCAAGAGTTGACCTCATTGCTGTGCGCCTGGAGTCGCATGTAGGCCAGACCAGGTGAGGACAGCAGATTTCCTTCACTAAAGGACATTAGTGAACCAGATGGTTTTTACAACAATCTGGTAGTGTCTTGGTCACCATGACTGAGACTAGCTTTTATTCCAGATTTATTTCATTAACTGAACTTAACTTCCTCAATTACTGAAGTGGGGTTTAAACCTGTCTCATGATCATTAGCCTGGGACTCTGGGTTACTAGTCCAGTAGTATCCCCGCTATGCTACCATATCCAGAATTAATTGATCACTATCAGGGAGGTGACTCGTGGCCCAAGAGGTGAAAGTTCAGCCAGGATTCAAGCTCCTGATTGTCACCCAGTGACCCCTGTTGAAAAATATCCATGTAGGAATGGTGGATGAACACAAGATGAAGTTTAGTCTGCAGTCCCACAGTGTTAAATAACCTGCTTAATGCTCCCTGTGTCAGCTATAAAGAATGGATGAGTTCCAGGAGAACTGCCAGTTCTCACTCCTTTGCTGATTAGCCTAGAATCAGGCCTGTGTAATTTGCCAGATAGTGAATGAGGCACAGGTTAAGGGTAGGAGGTGAACACATCCAAAATAGGGGAGGTGAAGATATTTTGAAATGTATCATTGTGATTTGAAGTCTGTGGGCACACCGTGCAGATATCTGAATATGCACAAGTGAGGGGCAGGAAAAGACCAGCTCCTCCATCAAGCCTGCCCCCACACAGCATGATGACTAGAGCATCCCGACATAACACTTACTGCCCCCATGCAGCTAGGTAAGGTCCTGAGGGGCCAAAAAAAAAGTGGCTGTAGTGAGCACACTAGTGCATGTAGCATATCTGGTTTATAAACACAATTTAAATAATTTGGACTGGTTCTAACTGGAAGGAAAAGACTGAAGTGAGGACAAAAAAGCCATGGGGGAAAAACTGGTCTCAAAATAAAACTTAATGCATTTGATGCTGCGTTTGATAAATAAACTGGGAGACTGGAGGCTATTACTTTATGGAAATGTCTAGACTGACAGGAGCACGTCTGTACACTGGACAAGAATGGAAAATTAGTGGGTCAGGATGTAGTTTAATTGAGGGATAGAAAAGATGAGAAAGATGAACTAGTAGTAATGGTGAAAGAGGGAATTCATGCTTTGTACAGAATTGATGGGAACAGGGCAAAGTTAATATGGTTAGAGTTTAAAGTTTAAATGGCTTGTTACATTAGTGGGGGTGTATGACAGACAAATTTTGGGAAGCAGATGGAAGAGGAAATCAGCAGTCAGAGCTGAGGAGGCATAACAAAATTATTCTGTGGCTTAAATTATCCACTTATTCATAGGACAGAGGGAGAAAATGGAGAACAGGGAATGGCCTACATGCAGGGAGGCTTTTCTGGATCTGGTTTTGGTGGAGGTACTGAATAAGTATTTTTCCAAAGAAAAGAACATTGTAAAGGAACTGAATCATGAAATGGTTGAGAGTGAGATGACATATGATGAATTAAATAACTTCTTTTAGATACGTTTGGGCTAAAAGCAAGTTCCACAGGATACATCCCAGGATCCTGAGAGGAATTTGTTGAGGCCGTGGAAGTTATATTATGGACTTGCTGAGTGTCCATTTTTTTAAAAAAGGTGAGGCGGAACTAATATCTAATTTAGCTCAATTATGTTAACCTCTGTGGTCGAGGCAATTTTCAAACTCTCTGGACTGAAATTACCACAGATAAGGAGAAAATAATTATAAATAGTGTGGATTTCAAAAGATATTTTTTTATTTATTCATTCTTGGGATGAGGGCATCACTGGCAAGGCCAGAATTTATTGCCCATCCCTAATTGTCCTTGAAAAGGTGGTGGTGAGCTGCCACCTTGAAGCCCTGCAGTCCATGTGGGGTAGGTACACCCACAGTGTACAGTGATGGTGCTTGACCAACCTCATAGAATTCTTCAAGGGGGTAAGACATGGTAAGGGGGAAAATGCACTGTATGTGGATTATAGGAAAACCTTTGGCAAGGTACCGCATGGAAGATTAGAGAAGATTGGCTAGCTGAAAGAAGACAGAGGGTGGTGGTTGATGGCAAATGTTCATCCTGGAGTTTAGTTACTAGTGGTGTACCGCAAGGTTCTGTTTTGGGGCCACTGCTGTTTGTCATTTTTATAAACAACCTGGATGAGGGTGTAGAAGGGTGGGTTAGTAAATTTGCGGATGACACGAAGGTCGGTGGAGTTGTGGATAGTGTCGAAGGGTGTTGTAGGGTACAGAGGGACATAGATAGGCTGCAGAGCTGGGCTGAGAGATGGCAAATGGAGTTTAATGCGGAGAAGTGTGAGGTGATTCACTTTGGAAGGAGTAACAGCAATGCAGAGTACTGGGCTAATGGGAAGATTCTTGGTAGTGTAGATGAGCAGAGAGATCTTGGTATCCAGGTACATAAATCCCTGAAAGTTGCTACCCAGGTTAATAGGGCTGTTAAGAAGGCATATGGTGTGTTAGCCTTTATTAGTAGGGGGATCGAGTTTCAGAGCCACGGGGTCATGATGCAGCTGTACAAAACTCTGGTGAGGCCGCACCTGGAGTATTGCGTGCAGTTCTGGTCACCGCATTATAGGAAGGATGTCGAAGCTTTGGAAAGGGTGCAGAGGAGATTTACTAGGATGTTGCCTGGTATGGAAGGAAGGTCTTACGAGGAAAGGCTGAGGGACTTGGGGTTGTTTTCGTTAGAGAGAAGGAGGAGGAGAGGTGACTTAATAGAGACATACAAGATAATCAGAGGGTTAGATAGGGTGGATAGTGAGAGTCTTTTTCCTCGGATGAGGATGGCAAACACGAGGGGACATAGCTTTAAGTTGAGGGGTGAAAGATGTCAGAGGTAGTTTCTTTACGCAGAGAGTAGTAGGGGCGTGGAACGCCCTGCCTGCAACAGTAGTA
The DNA here is from genome assembly GCF_036365525.1 of Heterodontus francisci. Taxonomy (NCBI): domain Eukaryota; kingdom Metazoa; phylum Chordata; class Chondrichthyes; order Heterodontiformes; family Heterodontidae; genus Heterodontus; species Heterodontus francisci. The sequence continues at coordinate 11,344,066 of NC_090393.1, forward strand.
GACTCGCCAACTTTAAGGGCATTTAAGTGGTCATTGGATAGACATATGGATGTAAATGGAATAGTGTAGGTCAGATGATCGGCGCAACATCGAGGGCCGAAGGGCCTGTACTGCGCTGTAATATTCTAATTCTAATTGAGGGGGATGGAAATAAGGAAAAGGATAGCATCAAGACTATATATAATTTATCCTAGCATGTGCTTAGAATTGGTTGAAGTGTTATTTCCAAGTCAATATCTTCAATGTTTTGCTGCCAATAGGGTAAAGGCTCAGATAAGGAATAGAGTAAAATTGCAACCTGGAAATTAAGAACTTGTGACTGTAACCTCAAAGGGGAAATTGACAAAGCACCATTTGATCATATGTTAATCATGTAGAATGTTTACTTTTGATGGAAGACACTTAACACTGCTTCATAAAACTGTTCATGTTTGAGTCTCATCCACTTTGTTTTTGAAGACTATACTACAATAGTTGAACAAGGCGATCCATAGACATTGTCTACTTGGGTTTCCAAAAGGCCTTTGGAAAAGTACTTCATGGGGACTGTGCACTTAAATTACTTCCTATACTGAAGAATGATGTGGTGAAATGGATTGCAAATTGGCTAAAGGACTATAAGCAAAAGGTCATCTTAAATGGAGCTGCTTCCTAATAAAGGGGAGGTGGGGTGCCCCAGGGTTTGGTGTTCGATCCCCTTCTGTTTATGATCTGGAGCAGAGACGTAGATAGTAAAGCAATTGAATGTACAGCTGTCACTGAATTGTGTGTTAGAGTCAGGACTTTTGAAGAAAGAAGTCGATTATAACTGGATTTGGGTAGATTAGCCCAAGACTGGTAAATGTATTTCAATGTGGTTTTGCACGCAGATGTGTATAATACAGATATAGAACAAAGCATGAGTGGGTGTACCTTGAGGGAGGAAGAGACACGGAGTTGCCATTTGTCACTGCCTAAAGCTTCAAGTGCAGTGTTGAGGCTGAGGTTAACGTGAAGGGGTTCCTGGAGGTTGTATTGCCTGGATTTTCAGTACATCATGGGGATATGTATAAGACATTGGTGAGAATTCATCTAGATCATGGTTCTCTGTGCCTCAAGAACCCTTGTAGCTGTACAGGAAGTGGAGAGAAAGGAATCCAGGATGATTACTGACCTGTGTGCATTCAGCCATGGAGACAGAGTTCATGTCTTGAATTTGGAAAAGGTGTAGATTGGGGGGAGAGGACTCTGAATCATTTAAGATTATCAAATGCATATATAGATTATTTGAGTAGATGGGGTTTAGTAGAACATTATTCAAACTGAGTGAGGTTGGACATGTGGGATTTTTATAGTTTTTAAAGAGGGTGATTGATCTGTGGCCTTGCAGTCCTTTGAGAAAGTTACATGCATTTCTGGAGAGCTGTGTGATCACAGTAGAGGGAAGGTTATTCTAGTGAATATCAATGGGTTGGGACCTCCTTGGGTCTGTCTGATCTTTTGTGGAGTTGGAGAGGAATATTTAACAGATTTCTGAATTGCCTCTGCTTTTTTTTTCAGCCTCTCTGGGGGTTGGAAGGGGTGTAGGGATGGGACAGGGATGGCCGGAAGGGTCAATACCGGTCCAACAGAAAAATGGGGTGAGCACGTGTGGGGTTAAAGACTTTATCCTGTTCGAAGGACATGGCATGATGGTACCGAGTTAGTTAATCTCAGCTGGGTGGCAATAGGGGCAACACAATTGGTATGAGCAGGGGAAAAGTCAGCTAGGTTTCACTGTCCAGTGGTCCTGTGGATGTGAGTAGTTTGGGGAAAGGATTGGGGTGGACGAGGATAATGTCAATGGCTAGAAGCCTGATGACACTCGAGCTTGCGTTTCCAAGTGGAATTGTTTCACTCTGACAACAGCATTGACATGAGGTCAATTGCATTATCTCAGCTTCCACATCTAGGCCTGCACCTTTTTTTTAAAAAAAGGCACATGGAAACTCTGCTTGATCAGGTGGATGTAAATGATACTGTTAGCTGTGTTGAAGAGCATTAGGATTGTTTCTCCTGGTGTCCTGACAAACATTTATCCCTCGATCATCGAGATTAACTGGTCGGTCATCTCACTTGCTGTGCTGTGGCATCTTGCTGTGTGCAAATTAATTGCGACACAAGTGACCACATTTCAAAAGCAACTCTTAATTTTGTAAAATTTATTCGTTTATGGAATGTGGGCATCCCTGGCTAGGCCGGCATTTGTTGCTCATCCCCAAATGCCCTTGAGAAGGTGGTGGTGAGCTGCCGCCTTCAACCACTACAGTCCATGTGGTGTAGGTACACCCACAGTGCTGTTAGGGAGGGAGTTCCAGGATTTTGACCCAGTGACAGTGAAGGAACAGCGATTATAGTTCCAAGTCAGGATGGTGTGTGGCTTGGAGGGGAACTTGCAGATGATGGTGGTTCCATGCATCTGCTGCCCTTGTCTTTCTAAATCGTAGAGGTCGTTTGGTTTGGAAGGTGCTATCTAATGAGTTGTTGCAGTTCATCTTGTAAATGGTACATACTGCTGCCAGTGTGTTGGAGGGAGTGAATGTTTAAGGTAGTGAATGGGGTGCCAATCAAGCAGGCTACTTTGTTTTGGATGGTGTTGAGCTTCATGAGTGTTGGAGCTGCACCCATCCAGGCAAGTGGAGAGTATTCCATCAAACTCCTGACTTGTGCCTTGTAGATGGTAGACAGGCTTTGGGGAGACAGGAGCTGAGTTACTTGCTGCAGAATTCCCAGTTTCTGACCTGCTCTTGTAGCTATGGTTTTTATATGGCTGGTTTCTGGTCAATGATGAGCCCTGGGATATTAATGGTGTGGGATTCAGTGATGCCATTGAACGTCAAGGGGAGATGATTAGGTTCTCTCTGGAGATGGTCATTGTCTGGCCTAAATGTTACTTGCCACTTATTAGCCCAAACCTGAATGTTGTCCAGGTCTTGCTGCATGCAGACACTGACTGCTTCATATCCGAGGAGTCTTAAATGGTACTGAACACTATGCAATCATTGGTGAACATTTGCACCTCTGACGTTATGGAGGGAAGGTCATTGATTAAACAGCTGATCATGGTTGGGTCTAGGGCACCACCCTGAGGAACTCCTGCAACAATGTCCTGGGGCTGAGATGATTGACCTCCAACAACTGCAACCATCTTCCTTTGTACTAGGTATGACTCCAGCCAGTGAAGAGTTTTCCCCTTGATTCCCATTGACTGTAAATTGTGGAATATATGTCCAAGTTGGGATGAAGTGAGTTGTAGGGGAACTTGCAGGTGATGGTGTCCCCATTGTATGTGTTGCCCTTGTCCCACTGAGTAGTCAGGATCACAGTGTATCTTGACAGTGCACCTTGCAGCCATGGTGTGACTCTCTGGCTGTCAGGCAGGTTGGGACATCCTGAGGTCATTAGTGATGCAATATAAAAGCAAGATGTTTGTTTTCTGTACTTCAGTTGCATTCCTTTTTAATTCTTTTGTCACTTTGTTAAATTCTTTATATGTTGGTCTTTCACTTGGATTTCTCTAATAATAAATAGAACCAATGATGCCAATGTGTTTGTGGAGGAGGTTTGCTGTACTTTTAGGGAAAGTTGCCCTATGTCTCTGGATGGTGGTTTCAGTGCTGGGAGCAGCATTGTGCCATGCCGTGCTGTTCTCTGCTGTACTGTGCTCTGCTCTGCTATCCTGTGCTATGTCCTACACTCATGCTGTGTCCTATATTGTACTGTGTTGTGGTGTCCTATAGGTAAACTCTTGAACCACTTCCAGAGTGTGGTCACTGACCACACTTTGGAAGTGGTTCAAGAGTTCACCTACCTAGGCTCAACCATCACCAGTAACCTGTCTCTTGATGCAGAAATCAACAAGCGCATGGGAAAGGCGTCCGCTGCTATGTCCAGACTGGCCAAGAAGGTGTGGGAAAATGGCGCCCTGACGCGGAACACAAGTTCGAGTGTATCAAGGCTGTGTCCTCAGTACCTTGCTCTACGGCAGCGAGGCCTGGACAACATACCTCAGCCAAGAGCAACGTCTCCATTCATTCCATCTTCGCTGCCTCCGAAGAATCCTTGGCATCAGGTGGCAGGACCGTATCTCCAACGCAAAAGTCCTCGGCACTTGAGATGGCTTGGCCATGTGAGCTGCATGGAAGATGGCAGGATCCCCAAGGACACATTGTACAGCGAGCTCGCCACTGGTATCAGACCCACCGGCCATCCGTGTCTCCGCTTTAAAGACGTCTGCAAACGCGACATGAAGTCCTGTGACATTGATCACAAGTCGTGGGAGTCAGTTGCCAGTGATTGCCAGAGCTGGCGGGCAGCCATAAAGGTGGGGCTAAAGCGTGGCCAGTCGAAGGGACTGAGCAGTTGGCAGGAAAAAAGACAAGTGCAAGGAGAGAGCCAACTGTGTAACAGGCCCGATGACCAATTTTATCTGCAGCACCTGTGGAAGAGTCTGTCACTCTAGAATTGGCCTTTATAGTCACTCCAGGCACTGCTTCACAAACCACTGATCACCCTGAGGCGCTTACCCATTGCATCTCGAGACAGGCCAAAGAAGGTGTCCTATATTATACTGTGTTGTGGTGTCCTATACAGTGCTAGATCCTGTTCTATACTGTGTTGTGGTGTCCTATGCAGAGCTAGATCCTGTTCTATACTGTGTTGTGGTGTTCTATGCAGAGCTAGATCCTGTTCTATACTGTGTTGTGGTGTCCTATGCAGTGCTAGATCCTGTAATATACTGTGTTGTGGTGTTCTATGCAGAGCTAGATCCTGTTCTATACTGTGTTGTGGTGTCCTATGCAGTGCTAGATCCTGTTCTATACTGTGTTGTGGTGTTCTATGCAGAGCTAGATCCTGTTCTATACTGTGTTGTGGTGTCCTATGCAGTGCTAGATCCTGTTCTATACTGTGTTGTGTCCTATGCAGTGCTAGATCCTGTTCTATACTGTGTTGTGGTGTCCTATGCAGTGCTAGATCCTGTTCTATACTGTGTTGTGGTGTTCTATGCAGAGCTAGATCCTGTTCTATACTGTGTTGTGGTGTCCTATGCAGAGCTAGATCCTGTTCTATACTGTGTTGTGGTGTCCTATGCAGTGCTAGATCCTGTTCTATACTGTGTTGTGGTGTCCTATACAGTGCTAGATCCTGTTCTATACTGTGTTGTGGTGTTCTATGCAGAGCTAGATCCTGTTCTATACTGTGTTGTGGTGTCCTATACAGTGCTAGATCCTGTTCTATACTGTGTTGTGGTGTCCTATGCAGAGCTAGATCCTGTTCTATACTGTGTTGTGGTGTCCTATACAGTGCTAGATCCTGTTCTATACTGTGTTGTGGTGTCCTATGCAGAGCTAGATCCTGTTCTATACTGTGTTGTGGTGTCCTATGCAGAGCTATATGCTGTGCTGTGTTGCGCTGCCTGGGGCTCTGGGCAATGAGCCAGATGCTGAGGATGTGACGCCAGATGAGGCGGTGAAGTCTCCGCCCTGCGGATGGAGAGAATCGCGGAGACACAAACACTGCCCACCCTCCCTCCTTAATCGCAGGTAGGGCGAAAGCACCAGGAAACGGGCTGCGAGCTGGACTCAGTCCCTTCCCGTCCCAGCTGACTGCCCCTCCCCCCCCCGCCAAACTATTCCACCCGGCGGTGCAGCACTCGGCTTCTCTCCCTCTCTTCTCACTGTCCGCCGCAAGAGCAGCGAGTGATGTCTGAAGTCAGCCCGTTCCGGACCCCTCGCTGCCTGGCTGCAGCCGCCGCTCCAGCCTCCAAAGCCAAGCTCACCCATCCTGGCAAGGCGATTCTGGCTGGTGAGTATGGTTGGGGTGAATGTATAAGAGAATAATCGCCTCCATGTACTGTCCTGTGAGATGAATGTTGCTGTAGAGTGTGTGTGTAAGGGGAGCTAACCTGGAACTTGAGTTAAACATTGCTGATTGGTACCAGTGCTTAGATCAATAACAGACACTCAAAGGGACAAAGTCTGAGGCTGAAAGAACTTCCCAGCTTAATAATTATCATTTGTGAGTCTGTCAGATCATTGAAGTGCAATTAGAAACCTGCCCCACACTTTTAAAAAGAAATATTTCATTCTAAAATGTCATTGTGCTCCCATATTGCGACTCTCTGCCATTGCAGCTGGCATTTGTGGTCTGGGTTTTGTTTGACTTTGGGCCATTTCATTGATCAGGGTGAGTTCCAGTTTCCAAAACCACAATGATTTTTTTTGTTGCCAAGTGGCAACTTCCAACATGGAGTGAAATGATGATTCTAGAATCATAGTAATTTATAGTCCGTACAGAGGCCACTCGGCCCACCATATTCGTGCTGGCTGACAAGTAACCATTCAGCCTAATCCCACTTTCCAGCTCTTGGTCTATAGCCTTGTAGGTTACGAGACCTCAAGTGCATATCCAAGTACTTCTTAAATGTGATGATGGTTTCACCCCTTTTAAGGCAGTGAAGTTCCAGATTACCAACACCCTCTGGGTGAGATAAATTTCCCCTCGAATCCTCTCTAAACATCCTGTTCCCCTAAATCTATACCCCCTGGTTATGGACCCCTCAACCAAGGGTAATAGAGCCTTTCCACTCGATCTAGACCCCTCATAATTTTATACACTTCAATTAGAACTTCCTTCAGCCTCCTCTCTTCCAAAGAAGAAAACCCCAGCCTATCCAATCTTTCCTCATAACTAAAATTCTCCAGTCCAGGCAACTTCCTTGTAAATCTCCTTTGTACCCTCTCTAGTGCAATCACATCTTTCCTGTAGTGCGGTGACCAGATCTACACGCAGTATTCCAGCTGTGGCCTGACTAATGTTTTATACAGTTCCACCATAACCTCCCAGCTCTTGTATTCTCCGTTCTCTATATTCCCTTATACTGTATGCCCAGGGCGAGTGGGTGATCTTTACATGCCTCTGATTTTCATTGCTGCACTAGTGGTGGCCATGCCTTGAGCCACCTGGGCCCTAAACTCCACAATTCCATCTCTCTCTCCTTTTTTAAGATGTTCCTTAAAACCTACCTCTTTGACCAAGCTTTTGATCACCTGTCTTAATATCTCCTGATTGGTCAGTGTCAAATCTTATCTGAAAATTGCTCCTGTGAAGTGCCTTAGGACACTTCACTAGCTGAAAGGCGCTATATAAATGCAAGTTGTTTCTGGGTGTCAACTGGTGGCTTGACCATGAGAGACCACAGCTGTGTTTAATCTTAACCTCACCTGATGCCCACAAGAACCCAAAGTCACTAGTCGGGGATCAGGAGGAGAAATCCCAGTTGGTTTTTATCCCCATCTGTCACAAGGGTGCTGAGGCTAATTGTGACATTTCCACCCTGACCAGCATTAAATTGGGTAACTTGGCACAGACCAGAGGATAGAGGAGAGATGCAAAATATTTGAGCGGTCAGTTGATTTGAGAGCAGAGCCCAGACTCTACTGCAGTAGAGTGAAGAGGAGCCTTAAGCTCAGCTGCCTCCGGAGACATTGCTTAGTGTTCAGAGTTCAACAGTATCATTAGAACAAATTATCTGGTCACTATCACTTTGCTGTTTGTGGGAACTTGCTGTGTTTCCAATATTACAACAGTGGCTACAAAAGTATTTAATTGACAATAAAGTGCTCCCTCAGTAACTGCAGTAGAGCATCAGCTCAAATTCCTAGAGTGGGAATCGAACAATCTTCTGGCTCAGAGGCTAGAGTGTTAACCACTGAGCCACGGCTAATGTTTTCAGGCAAGGAGGTCAGAAGTATTTCTCCACTACCCAGTATACAGCACAGGTGACAATACAAGATATTTAAATGGGGTCAGTGTAAAAGACAAAGACCTTCACACTGTCTTTGTGAATATTGGTGTTTACTTTATATAAAAGCAAAATACTGTAGATGCTGGAAATCTGAAATAAAAACACAGCGCTGAAAATAGTCGGCATCTGTGGAGAAACTGGGTTAATGTTTCAGCTCTGGTCTTTCATCAAAACTGGCAAAAGTTCGAAATGCAATGGGCTTGAACAAGTGAAGGGGGTGGTGGGGGGGGGGGGGGGGCGGCGGGAGAGAACAGAAGGCAAGGTCTGTGATGGGGTGCAGGGCAGGAGAGGTTGAATGCCAAAGATGTCACTGCATAAAAGGCAAAGGGAGTGGTAATTGTCGTAAAAGGCACTGCATTAGTGCAGAGAGTTAATTGCAGAATAATGAAAGCAAAAATATGAAAAACCAGTTTAAGACTGGCACATGATTTAAAAAATAAAATACAATTTAAAAAAAAAAAAGGCTGCCTTGCTCTGAAACTGTGCCCCTAGTTCTAGATTCCCCCACGAGGGGAAACGTCCTCTCAGCATCTACCTGGTCAATCCCCCTCAGAATCCTATGTTTCCATAAGATCGCCCCTCATTCTTTCAAACTCCAATGCGTATAGGCCCAACCTCCTCCAACCTTTCCTCATAAGACCACAACCGTCTGGTTCTCGGGTGAGACTGCTACCCAGTGTGCCGCAGGCAACGCCTGCAAAACCTCCTATGGGGTCCTTGACCACCGTCGGAGAGGGCCGGCAGGGTGTCCCATCTGAAATACGACGCTGCCAGCAACGCAACACAAAATATTTCAAGACCTCGGTGCTCGAGTTATTACAATGGCTGGGCCTTCCTCCAAAGACAAGTGGTCTTGACTGAGATTCTGGTGTCTGAGCTCCATGTCAACATTGGAGCAATGTTGCATTGTTCCAAACCTGCTCAGTAATCCATTCTTACTCAGCCAACCAGATTGGGCAGCTTTCCATTTGAAAACTACTCTGTATTTAAGCATGGTAACTAGATGCACTTTTATTAATTCAAGTAAAAATGGGTTTCTTACCAGAAATAACTTTTTAATAAGGGTATTTGGTCCTCTATCTGCTAGTAACCTGATTAAAAATCACAAAGTAACTTTTCTTTAAAAAAAAAACCTACACCGAACCATTCTGCTGTGGTGGGATTTGAACCCATGTCTACAGATCAATACCCTGGGTCTCTGGATTACTAGTCCAGTGATAATACCACTACGCCACCGCCTGCCCTAATTCACTAGTGTCCTTGCCTGGTCTGGCCTAAATGTGGCTTCAGATCCACAGCAATATGGTTGAGTCTTAACTGCTCTCTCAAATGGCTGAGCAAGTCACTCACTTGTCAAGGAAGTGCCTCAGCACCACCTTCTCGAGGGTAATTAGGGTAGGGGAATAATGCTGGTCTTGTCAACGATGCCCGCTTCCTGTAAATGAATTTTTTTTAAAAAAAGTTGGGCTGCTTAGCCTGTTTCTGTGCTGTAGGCGTGACCTAATTCTATCACCCCATCTGCTGGGCAACTCCCAAATGAGGTGATTGAAACCTGGAACTTATGTGGGGAAATGCCAAGCAAAGATTAGATTCCCATTGTACTGAACGGAATTGTGTTCTGACATTTCTGAGAGTAGTCCTCAAGCAGGGCAATGGTGGGTATTACCCCTTGATTTTGAAATGTTTCTTTTGTTAGAGCACAGTTGTTCAACTCATCTCTCATTGATGGATACGGTGCATGTAAACAGCAGTTCAAATTGAGTTTTTTTTTTGGTTCAAGTAATGTTCTTAAATGTGATACCGTAGCTTGAAGAAAATCATCTGAAGGTGAAGATCAGACCAGGCTTGGCAACAATATCACCAGGGTTCTCTCTTCCAGCTGGCATTACTGTCAAAATACAATTATAGAAACAACTGAGGGCCTTTCAAAAGTTCTGGAGTTCGCAAAGCAGTTCATGGCCAATGAGGTTCATTGCCAAGCCAAGTCAGACCAAGGGAGGTGATATTAGGGAAGGTGGCTGAAACCTTTGACAAAGAGGTGTTTTTAAGGAGAGTCTTCAAGGAGGAGAGGGAGGCAGAGGGTGGGGGTGGGGGGATAATTCCAGAGCTTCAGGCTTTAATGGCTACCTGTGGTGGGGGGAAATGGATCAGGGGTGCACGTGGCATAGTTGGTGAAACAGTTTTTGGAGGGCTGGTGAAGGTTTCTGAGTTATGGAGAGGTCGAGGTTCCAAAGGGATTTAGACGCAAGGATGAAAATTTAAAATTTGACGTGTTAGGGAAATGAGAGCCAGTATAAGTCCGTGCAGGCGAGACATGATGTGGATTCGGATACAGGCAACAGAGTTTTGGGGAAGCTGAATTTTAAGTTGGGTGAAAGATGGGAAGCTGGTCAAGAGAGCATTGTAACCATTGAGCCTGGAGGTGACAAAGACAACCTACTGTTAATAGGTTGTGTTACAGTCAGATGCTTTCAAGATGGCTCCTGGGCTGGAAGCTCCCTAGGAATCTCCCTAGCTGTTCAACTCTATCCATGGCCATCTGCTCCCATCCCTAACGTTTTCTCCCCCAATCTGCCCTCTTAAACTGTTTAAATTCCCCTGGCTCTTTAAATCAGTTCATTTTAGCCCTATCTAAAAGTTAACAGTTAGTTTAGTGTATGTTACCTGGGCCCACTACCCTCCCCCAGCCACACCTGCTCTTTGTTTTCTCAATGAAATTGATCCGGATGAAACTGACAAGCACAGCTGCCGATACTTTAATCTCCGATCCTGCTGTCTTCACAGTCCAGAGTGTCTGCAGCCACGGCATGCGGTAAGTCCATTGAGGTGAAGAAGGAGCTGCGGGACCCGAGAGAAGTCCTGTGAAAAGGTGCCCCGAACACCCAAAACATCCACGAACGGCCCCCCCGGCCGCAACTTCAAAGCGCCCGCGGGAGATGGCTCGGAGAGCATCTGCAGCGCACTGTCGGCAATGCTGCATGCCTTTATTTAAACCACTGCAAAAAAAAAAACCCTTAGCAAATGTAATCACCTCTAAGTCTGCCAAATGATGCTTCACCTCCCGAAGGACGTGGATGAGCTTTCCGGACGTCGATGGTGGGCACTGAGGAAATGGCTTATTACCTGCACCAGATTCCACCCCCCCTCCCCCCCCCCTTTACCCCCCCCCCCCCCACCCCCGTCCCCTTCCCTGCTCCACCCTCTCAGCTCACCCCCTCACAACCCCGTCCCAGCCCGCCCCCCCCTCGCACCATCTTCACCCCGCACCCCACCCCCTCCCTCTACCCCTCCCCCTTGCATCCCCTCCTCCCACCGGCACCATCCTACACCTGTGTAGGGGCCCCAACAACCCCACTGCCTTGTGGGCGTCTCGGGAGAGACCAAGGCTAAGGGAGTAAACCCTAACAGAAAATCCGGAGCGGAACCCCGTAGGCGGTCATGTGTCACCTTTGGCATGTTTCCGGCAGTTCCTGCAGCCATACTGGTGCCAAACGTCGTGTCCTGCACTCCTTTGGACCCCACCAGAAAGGCTGAGAGGGGGGTTTTGACGACTGGGCAACTCTCAACCTCCATAAATTTGCCCAGGCATGCGCCATGGAGAGGTCACTCCATAGTTGCCTCACAGCGACTGAAACAACACGGAAGGCAGCAGTTACGGGTTATAAGTCCAGATAAATTGGCGTAGAAACTGGGCGCCACGGGTTGCCTTTGTCGGTGGGAGAGGTCATTGCACCTCACTGGACAGCTACCGCCCGCCTCAAACCGGGCAGCCCCCGGTCAATAAGGTTCTGTCCCGCCACAGTCTGCCTGCTTCAATGGGTGCTTGGAGCTCAGGGTCATTGCCCGAAAGGTGGACTGATACACCGCACCAAACAACATGAAAAAAGGAAAGAAGGTACCAGCCCTTCGCTTTGCAAGCTGGAACGTCAGAACTATGTGTCCTGGCCTGTCGGAAGACCTTACACAAATCAACGATTCTCGGAAGACCGCCATCATTAACAACGAGCTCAGTAGACTCAATGTGGACATTGCAGCACTTCAGGAGACTCGCCTCCCCGCGAGTGGCTCTCTAGCAGAGCAAGACTACACCTTCTTCTGGCAGGGCAGGGATCCTGAAGAACCAAGACAGCATGGAGTGGGCTTCGCCATCAGAAACTCCTTGCTCAGCATGATAGAGCCTCCCTCAAATGGCTCGGAACGCATACTGTCCATCCGACTGCTCACCACCTCTGGTCCAGTACACCTACTCAGCATCTATGCTCCAACACTCTGTTCCGCACCTGAAGCTAAAGACCAGTTCTATGAACAACTCCATAACATCATTAGCAGCATCCCCAACACCGAACACCTATTCCTGCTGGGGGACTTTAATGCCAGGGTTGGGGCCGACCATGACTCATGGCCCTCCTGCCTTGGGCGCTACGGCGTTGGAAGGATGAATGAGAACGGGCAGAGACTGCTTGAGTTGTGTACCTATCATAACCTCTGCATCACCAACTCGTTCTTTCACACTAAACCCTGTCACCAGGTTTCATGGAGGCACCCAAGATCACGTCGTTGGCACCAGCTAGACCTCATTGTCACAAGGCGAGCCGCCTTAAACAGTGTTCAAATCACACGCAGCTTCCACAGTGCGGACTGCGACACCGACCACTCCCTGGTGTGCAGCAAGGTTAGACTCAGAACAAAGAAGTTGCATCATTCCAAGCAGAAGGGCCACCCACGCATCAACACGAACAGAATTTCTCACCCACAGCTGTTACAAAAATTTCTAAATTCACTTGTAACAGCCCTTCAAAACACTCCCACAGGGGATGCTGAGACCAAGTGGGCCCACATCAGAGACGCCATCTATGAGTCAGCTTTGACCACCTACGGCAAAAGTGCGAAGAGAAATGCAGACTGGTTTCAATCTCATAATGAAGAGCTGGAACCTGTCATAGCCGCTAAGCGCATTGCACTTTTGAACTACAAGAAAGCCCCCAGCGATTTAACATCCGCAGCACTTAAAGCAGCCAGAAGTACTGCACAAAGAACAGCTAGGCGTTGCGCAAACGACTACTGGCAACACCTATGCAGTCATATTCAGCTGGCCTCAGACACCGGAAACATCAGAGGAATGTATGATGGCATGAAGAGAGCTCTTGGGCCAACCATCAAGAAGATCACCCCCCTCAAATCTAAATCGGGGGACATAATCACTGACCAACGCAAACAGATGGACCGCTGGGTTGAGCACTACCTAGAACTGTACTCCAGGGAGAATGCTGTCACTGAGACTGCCCTCAATGCAGCCCAGCCTCTACCAGTCATGGATGAGCTGGACATACAGCCAACCAAATCGGAACTCAGTGATGCCATTGATTCCCTAGCCAGCGGAAAAGCCCCTGGGAAGGACAGCATTACCCCTGAAATAATCAAGAGTGCCAAGCCTGCTATACTCTCAGCACTACATGAACTGCTATGCCTGTGCTGGGACGAGGGAGCAGTACCCCAGGACATGCGCGATGCCAACATCATCACCCTCTATAAAAACAAAGGTGACCGCGGTGACTGCAACAACTACCGTGGAATCTCCCTGCTCAGCATAGTGGGGAAAGTCTTTGCTCGAGTCGCTCTGAACAGGCTCCAGAAGCTGGCCGAGCGCGTCTACCCTGAGGCACAGTGTGGCTTTCGTGCAGAGAGATCGACTATTGACATGCTGTTCTCCCTTCGTCAGATACAGGAGAAATGCCGTGAACAACAGATGCCCCTCTACATTGCTTTCATTGATCTCACCAAAGCCTTTGACCTCGTCAGCAGACGTGGTCTCTTCAGACTACTAGAAAAGATCGGATGTCCACCAAAGCTACTAAGTATCATCACCTCATTCCATGACAATATGAAAGGCACAATTCAACATGGTGGCTCCTCATCAGAGCCCTTTCCTATCCTGAGTGGTGTGAAACAGGGCTGTGTTCTCGCACCCACACTTTTTGGGATTTTCTTCTCCCTGCTGCTTTCACATGCGTTCAAATCCTCTGAAGAAGGAATTTTCCTCCACACAAGATCAGGGGGCAGGTTGTTCAACCTTGCCCGTCTAAGAGCGAAGTCCAAAGTACGGAAAGTCCTCATCAGAGAACTCCTCTTTGCTGACGATGCTGCTTTAACATCTCACACTGAAGAATGCCTGCAGAGTCTCATCGACAGGTTTGCGTCTGCCTGCAATGAATTTGGCCTAACCATCAGCCTCAAGAAAACGAACATCATGGGGCAGGATGTCAGAAATGCTCCATCCATCAATATTGGCGACCACGCTCTGGAAGTGGTTCAAGAGTTCACCTACCTAGGCTCAACTATCACAAGTAACCTGTCTCTAGATGCAGAAATCAACAAGCGCATGGGCAAGGCTTCCACTGCTATGTTCAGACTGGCCAAGAGAGTGTGGGAAAATGGCGCACTGACACGGAACACAAAAGTCCGAGTGTATCAGGCCTGTGTCCTCAGCACCTTGCTCTACGGCAGCGAGGCCTGGACAACGTATGCCAGCCAAGAGCGACGTCTCAATTCATTCCATCTTCGCTGCCTTCGGAGAATACTTGGCATCAGGTGGCAGGACTATATCTCCAACACAGAAGTCCTTGAAGCGGCCAACATCCCCAGCTTATACACACTACTGAGTCAGCGGCGCTTGAGATGGCTTGGCCATGTGAGCCGCATGGAAGATGGCAGGATCCCCAAAGACACATTGTACAGCGAGCTCGCCACTGGTATCAGACCCACCGGCCGTCCATGTCTCCGTTATAAAGACGTCTGCAAACGCGACATGAAATCGTGTGACATTGATCACAAGTCGTGGGAGTCAGTTGCCAGCATTCGCCAGAGCTGGCGGGCAGCCATAAAGACAGGGCTAAATTGTGGCGAGTCGAAGAGACTTAGTAGTTGGCAGGAAAAAAGACAGAGGCGCAAGGGGAGAGCCAACTGTGCAACAGCCCCAACAAACAAATTTCTCTGCAGCACCTGTGGAAGAGCCTGTTACTCCAGAATTGGCCTTTATAGCCACTCCAGGCGCTGCTTCACAAACCACTGACCACCTCCAGGCGCGTATCCATTGTCTCTCGAGATAAGGAGGCCCAAAAGAAGAAGTCAGATAATACTTTCATGACTCAACAGCAGGATTTCAGCAGCAGATGGTCTGAAGAAGGTGATGTTGTGGAGATGGAAGTAGGCGGACTTTGTGATGGAGAGGATATGGGGTTAGAAATTCTGCTCCGTCAAAAAGGATGCTGTGGTTGCGGACATTTCACTTCAACATTTATCTGAGGAGGAGTAGGCCATACAGCCCCTCCAAGCCTTCTCTGCCATTTAATAAGATCGTCGATCCTCAAACTCAGCTCCACTTTCTCGCCCGACCCGAATTTGTGACGTGGGCCGAGCATGTTGGCTTCAGTGTTCCCACTGTTTTAACTGGAGGAAATTGCAGCTTATCAGAAGTGGAATTCACGCAAGCTAATAATTCAGAAGCAATGGAGAGATCGAAAGAGGTGTAGTTGGGTGTTGTGTACGTAGCAAAGTGGAACCCATGTTGCATGCAGATGAGGAAGAGGGGGCTAAGGATAAATCCTTGGGGAACTCCACAGGTAACAGTGCAGAGATGGGAATAGAAGTTATTGCTGCAGGCGTTCAGGCTGTGATGGAATAGATAAGGAAGGAACCAAGTGAGGACCATCTCACTGAGTTGGACAATGGAGGAGAAGCAGAAACCCGATGCAGAGAGGTTCAAACGTGGAGTTGCAGGCTAGAACGGCACGGTTTCGGGAGGCCATCTCTGTCCAGTGAACAGGGCTTTGTTATGATGTTAGGTTGGTCAAATAGTCTGTTGACATTGGTGTCAATTCTTGCATGTGAAACTGGCCACTTGAGGGAGTCCTAAGTGGTGCAATAGGATAAAGAGAGAACCGTTTCCTTGCTGAACAATTCTCCATTGTACAGCTGTTCCCTAAGAGAGAGAGAACCTCCTTCTGAAGATTTACCCAGTTTGGCTTGACATAACTTCAGTGTCAAGCTTTTAGATGTCAGTATTTATGTATAAATGAACCAATTGTTCATTGATTGAAATGGCTGGTAGGGTTTGCTCCCAGAATCTCCTCAGTCTATATGTTTGTTTAATGATAGTTGCTCAACATAAGCCCTGATAAACTGCGCAGCCTTGGTTTAACTGAATGAGTTAATAGGTTGTGTTACATTCAGATAAGACTTTCATGACTCAACAGTAGGGCACTCCCAGCAGGGTGAACAGAGAGGATGGCCCTGCCTACATTATTACTGTAAAATTTCACTGGGCATGGGCAAACACACAAGTCACCCCTGCTCTCTGAGCTACATTAGTTCTTGGTTACACAACACCTGTGCAAGATCTGGGGGATGCATACTCACAAATCCGTGAAGGTGGCAAGGCAAGTTTTTTTTTTTTATCCCTTTTGTGGGATGTGGGTGTCACTGGATAGGCCAGCATTTATTGTTGATCCCTAATTGCCCTTGAGCTGAATGGCTTGTTAAACTATTTCAGTGGGCACTAAGAGTCAACCACATTGCCTTTGGTCTGGAGTCATATATAGACCAGAGCAGATTTCCTTCCCTAAAGGACATTAGTGAACACGATGGGTTTTTACAACAATCAACTTCATTAGACTAGCTTTTAATTCCAGACTTATTAATTGAATTCAGATTTCACCATCTGCCAGGGTGGGAGTCGAACCCATGTTCCCAAAGCATTACCTGGGTTTCTGGATTATTTAGCCCAATGACATTACCATTACGCCACTGCCTACCTAAATTAATAAAGCAGTTAAGTCAGTGTATGGGATACTTCGCTTTGTAAATACGAGCATTTAATACAAAAACATGGAAATCATGTTGAACCTTTCCAAATCTCTGGTCAGGCCTCAGCTGGAGTATAGTGAACTATTCTGGACAGCACACTTTAGGAAGGATGTCAAGACCGTGGAGAGGGTACAGACGATGTTTACCATATTGATACCAGGGTTGAAGGAGGTCAGTTATGTGACGAGTCTGGAGAAGCTGGGATTGTTCTCCCTGCAGCAGTGAAGGTTAAGGCAAGATGGAAAAGAGGTGCTTGAAATTGAGGGGTTTTGATAGAATATGTAGAGAGAAACTATTTCCTCTGGCAAGTGGGTCAGTAACCATGGGTGATGGATTTAAAATAATTGGCAAAAGCGCTAGAAGTTAAATTAGGAGAAATATTTGCGCACACAGTATTAAGATCTGGAATGCACTACTGTGACTCAGTTGGTGGCACTCTCACCTGTGAGTCAGAAGGTTGTGGGTTCAAGTTCCACTCGCAATGTGAGCACAACAACCTAGTCTAACACTCCAGTGCAGCACTTGCTCAGTACAGCACTATCAGAGGTACTGTCTTTTGGATGAGGTGTTAAACTGAGGCCTGGTCTGTCTTCTCTGGGCATGAAAGATCCCACGGCACTATTTTGAAGAAGAGCAACCTTTATCCCTCCAATCAACATCACAAAAACAAATGATCTGGTTATTATCTCATTGTTGGTTGTGGGAGCTTGCTGTGTGCAAATTGGCTGCTGCATTTCCTGCATTACAACAGTGACTGACACTTCAAAAAACTTTTCATTGGCTGTAAAGCACTTTGTGCGTACGATGATTGTGAAAGGCAGTATATAAATGAAAATCTTTCTTTTCCTTTACCTGAAAAGGTGGTGGAATCAGATTCAATAGGACTTTCAAAAAGCAATTAGGTACTTGAAGAGGATTCATTTACATGGTGCAGGTGAAAAAGCTGGGGTATGGCCTAAATTGGGCAATTCCTTCAAAGAGTTGTCACATTCATGATGGCCCGAATGGCGGCCTCCTCTTCTGTATGATTCAATGATTCCAGGTATTCAAATTCCTCCAGGACCCTTCTCTTGCCTATCTCTGTAATCACCTACAGCCATCCAGGATTTTTTTTGATTCTTCCATGGGAAGTGGGCATTACTGGCAAGGCCAGCATTTGTTACCCATCCCTAATTGCCCTTGAACTGAGTGGCTTGACAGGCCATTTCAGAGGTCTACCACCTTGCTGTGGGTCAGGAGTCACCTGTTGGCCGGACCAGGTAAGGATGGCAGATTTCCTTCCCTGAAGGACGTTGGTGAATCAATTAGGTTTTTGTGACAATTGATGTTTTCATGGCACCTTTACTAAGACTAGCTTTCAATTCCAGATTTTTATTACTGAATTGCATATAAATTCCATTAGCTGCCATGGTAGACTTGTGTCCCCAGGAGATTAGCCTGGGTCTCTAGATTACTAGTTAAGTGATATTACCACTGCGTCACCATCTTCCCAATTCCTCCAATGCTGGCCTCTTGAGCGTCCCTGATTTTAATTGCTGCACCATTGGTTGCTGTGCCTTCATTGCCTTGGTCCTAAGCTCTGGAATTGCCTCCCAAACCCCTCTGCCTTGCTGTCTTATCCTTTAAGATGCTGCTTAAAACCTACCTGTTTGACAAAGCCTTTGGTCATCTGACCTCATCTCTCTTCATGTGGCTCTGCATCAAATTTTGTTTGGTAATGTTTGTGTGAAGCGGCTTGGGACATTTTCCAATGTTAAAGACGCTATATAAATACAAGTGCTTGTTGAGTGCAATAGTGTGACACACTCACCATCTGCACTTCGAGATGAAAAACATCCCTTTAGCCCAGGTATTGAGGCCTTTGTTTGAACCCCAGCTAGAGTCAATGCCTGCAGGACGGGAAAGAATATTTTTCAGAAATGTGTTTGGGCTCCGTGGAGAGAGCTAAGCGCACACACCTAACTGAGTCAACCGAAAGATTGCAGAAATAAAAATGTTCTTGCTTTCTCCATGTTGGCAGTGAAACAAGCTGAAGGAACATATGTCAAGTTGATAATTCTACCAAACCTGCATTTCTGGTTTCTTGATCAATTATTTACTGCAATTCCGAGATTGTGCTGAGGAATGTCTGTCGTCTCCACCATCATTGCTGAATAAAGCCTAATCCTTACTCTTGGATGTGTTGTCTCAGATATGCACAGGTTTGGGTTCACAGGAAACTCCGTTGATTGGCTTAAGGATCTCACCATTTCTCCACATACTTGAAGGACTGTAACTGATTAATTCAAGTTGTCCAATGAAAATTTTGCAAAAGCAAAATACTGCAGATTGGGGCAGTCGGGCAACATTTTTGGAGAGAGAAACCGTTACCATTTCTGCTAGGTGAGCTGTGACAGTTCTGATGATTGACCATTTTGCAAAGCTTGCTTCAGGTCTTGAACCGCAGAGGTGTAAGAAGACGGCTCACCACCACCTTCTTGAGTGACCAGGGATGGGCAATAAATGCTGAGCCTTGCCAGCCATCCCCACACCCCATGAGTGATTTTTATTTTCTAGAAAAAAAACAGAACATACATTATGTTGGACAACTTGACCGAAATTCGTCAACCCGAGACTGACCCATAGCCCTGACCTGTCAGCATTGACCCAACTCCCAGTGGCAGCTTGCCTGCTCGAATGAATGGATTTACAGGGAACGACCCAGCCAATCTTAAGAAAATAAGAAGCAGGAGTAAACTGCTTCGTCATTCTGTAAGATCAAGTATGAGCTTCTACATCAACTCAACTTGCCTGTCCTATCCCGTGGTGTGTGTGTGGTGCATGTATTATATTGTGTGTTGTAATGTTTGACAACTGTTCAACTCTTCCGTAAGATGTACACAGGCAGTGACTCATGCTCCACAGCTGAAGGATAGCTTCAATGACTTGATGTTGATGGATCTTCTATGTACCTGATTACATTAACAGGCTTTCATGCATTAAGAGCTTTTTGCATCACCACTTAAGCTCTCCAGGCTACAGATTATGGATTCGATGCTGCCAAACACTCTCCATTAGAAGGCAGAAGGTGACCCGAGGTGTGCAGTTAGTAGCTGAATCTCCAGGATTTCTCACTGAACCTGTGCTGAAAGTTTTGAAGCAAGTGTGCCAAGACTGACTTACTTTCTTCCACTCCAGTTGAGCTGTTTGCTGATGGAGACGGATATCTGGGATTTAAAGGAACAGGAAGCTAATCTTGTGATGTAGCACGGTGGTGTTCTCAATAACTATTGCTGGGGTCCAGCTTGTCCTGATATGTCAGGCAATCTAAGACTCGAAGGTTGTTCTACGAACACACTGGGGCACCTGGATCTACTGTCATGGACTGACAGCTGATATTGAACGGTAACAAACGGGAGGCGTTGTTTGGTTGTGACACTGGCAGTGACTTCTTAAATTCAGATGTAAGCAGAGCCAGAGAGTGACTAGTTTTACTTTCTATTTTATCAGCCTTCTCGTGTCTGAGTCAGAAGATTGTGGGTTCAAGTCCCACTCCAGGTGCATGAGCCTATAATCTAAGCTGCCCCTCCCAGTGCAGTTCTGAGGGAGTGCTGCATGGTCAGAGGTGCCGTCATTCAGGTGAGACGTTAAACTGAGGCCCCATCTGCCCCCTCAGGTAGACGTCAAAGATCCCCAGGCACTATTTGAATAGTGGGGGAGTTCTCCCAGGTGTCCTGGCCATTATTTATCCCTTAATCAACATCGTATGTTAGTGGGAGCTTTCTGTGCGTGATCTGCTTGCCATGTTTCCTACATTACAAACAGCGACTGCACTTGAAAAATTCCTTCATAGGCTGTAAAGTGCTTCGGGGCCTCCTGGGGTGTGAAAGACGCTATAGAAATGCAAGCCTTTCTGTTAACCAAGCTGAACTTGGATTAATTTCTTCTGTCCCTATTTTTATTGATCATTGGATAAACCCAATCTAAATACAAATTATTTTGTTATTTATTTCACTCGGTGTCCTGACTAACATTTATTTCGAAATCAAGATTACCAGGAACTACAGATCTGGTTATTTATCTCATTGCTGTGCACAGATTGGCTGCTGTATTTCCTGACTTCATAACTGGGACTTCATTGGCTGTATGGCACTTTGCAATGCTCGCAGGTCATGAAAGCAAAGCCGTTTTCTTTCTTTTCTCTGGTCCAAGGGCTCTGGTGTATGGCAGTTCTCAGGGGTTCACTGATGAAACCCTCCTGGCCTGGGTAACTCTGAGCCACACCACTGACCCTGACTGCATTGGAAACCCACGTGACCATCAGTCCGGTCCTTGCTTTCTGCTCCTCCTCTGCTTGCCATGTGTGTGTCATAATCTTGCTCTCCCCAGTTCATGCACCATGTCACGCTGTTGGGTCATGAGGTCACCCTCCTCTGTTTGCATGCGTGCACACCACAGTCTAGGTTTCCCTTTCCAAACTGCGCCCAGCTAGAGCAATGATAGGTCAGAACGTGAAACAGAGACCCGGTGAATGGAGATCCCCATCTGCCTGCCCCACTTCCCAGACTCTTAACAGTCATTCCAAACAGAGAAGCGTAATACCTTAGCCATCCAAAGGTGGTTGATTGGTAATTCTGATTAAGAAATAAAAAATGGCTAATTGTCACTGCCCAACAACAGTGTGTGAGGTTTAACATTTTGTGCGTTCATTAGTAAAATGCCAAGACAAAAAGCAGACCGTGCAAGTATCTCTTTGGACCATTTAGTGCTTTACTTCCCTGGTTTCTGAATGGTACTCCGATGTTAAATAAGTATACACATTTTAATTTATGGGATGTAGATGCCAGTGGCAAGGCCAGCATTTATTGCCCAGCCTAATTGCCTTTGGTGGTGAATGACTTTCTCGAGCTGCTGTAGTCCATTGGGCCAGTTTTTGATGCAACTGAGAGGCTTGTTAGGCAATTTCAGAGGGCAGTTAAGAATCCACCACATTGCTGTGGGTTTGGAGTCACATATAGGCCAGACTGGTTAAGGACAGCAGATTTCTTTCCCTGAAATACATTATGAAAGAGTTGGATTTTTATGCCAATCTGGTTGTTTCATGGTTATCACTGTCCCTGACACAAAGATAGGTAGGAAAGTAACTTGTGAAGAGGAAATAAGGGGGCGACAAAGATATAGATAGGTTAAGTGAGTGGGCAAAGACCTGGCAAATAGAGGATAATGTGGGAAAGTGTGAAATTGTCCACTTTGGCAGGAAGAATATTATCTGAATGGTGAGAGATTGCAGAGCTCTGAGATGCAGAGGGATCTGGATGTCCTAGTGCATGAATCACAAAAGGTTAGTATGCAGGTACAGCATGCAAATTATAACATTTTATTAGCTTTCTTCGTTATCGCGAGGGGAATTGAATACAAAAGCTGAATGCTTCAGCTATACAGGGCATTGGTGAGATCACATCTGTAGTACTGTGTACAGTATTGGTCTCCTTATTTAGGGAAGGATGTAAATGCATTGGAGGCAGTACAGAGAAGGTTTACTAGACTAATACCTGGAATGGGCGGGCTGTCTTATGAGGAAAGATTGGACAGGCTAGGCTTGTATCTGCTGGAATTTAGAAGAGTAAGAGGCAACTTGATTGAAATAGATACGATCCTGAGGGGTCTTGACAGGATGGATGTGGAAAGGATGTTTCCCCTTGTGAGAGAATCTAGAACTAGGGGGTCACTGTTCAAAAATAAGGGGTCGCCCATTTAAGACAGAGATGAGGAGAATTTTTTTCTGAGGGTCGTGAGTCTTTGGAATTCTCTTCCTCCAAAAGGCAGTGGAAGCAGAGCCTTTGAATATTTTTAAGGCAGAGGTAGATAGATTCTTGATGAGCAAGGGGGTGGAAGGTTATCGGGGGTAGGTGGGAATGTGGAGTAATCAGTTCAGCCATGAACTTATTGAATGGCAGAGCAGGCTCGAAAGGCTGAGTGGCCTACTCCTCCTAATTCATATGTTCTGATACTAGCCGTTTCTTAATTAAAATTCCCTAATTGCCCTGGTGGGATTTGTACTCACATCTCCAGATTATTAGGTTAGGACACTGAATTACTAGTCCACTAGCATAAACATTGTACTACCATACCTTTATCAGTGCTTGTAAGGTTTTCTATTAAAATTGGTGCAAGTCGCTAAAATTGTTGCCATAGCCACATCTATGATTAGTCAGAAATTTCTACTGAGCCACACTGATCTTTTTGAGGTTGCTTTTATCTTCGCTTCCATGCTTTTCCACACAGTTGCCTCAAACTCCCTTTGAGAGACGTCGGGCTTGAACTCCTGCTTAAAGGGCCATTGTTTTGCTGCTGAAGGGGCATGCTGGGGGAAGCTCACTTTCCACAGTTACTTGTTGGCTGCCTCGTTCGAGTAACATGGTTTTCGTGAGGAAGATTTACAAGCTTTCTTGATCTCTGAAGTGACAAGTCGAAGCTAGCACACTTCTCTGACCTGGTGAGATGACTTGTTCAGTTATCTAGGAGCACAGTGCCCCTTTAAATCCAATCCTTAAAGGTGCCGTGATTGGGTAATTAGTCCAAGGAAGTGCCAGCTGTGCTCCCAGCCAGGGAATTATGGGATGCCTCAACCACCTCGATTGAGGAACAAAGGAAAATTCTTTGTTAAATGTGAATGTGAATTGGCAATTTGTACTTGAGTGCAAAGAATTCAGTCAGCCCTTGGCATCTGTGCCTGTTACAGTGCATTCAAACGACTGAGCATTAGACTGTGACAGTCATTTTCCTGAGAGTGGTGTGTTTACGGTTGCATTAATATCCCATCCCTCCCTGCTGATCTCTCTGGAGGAGATCAAAGTAAACAATGCAGCTGTTTCCTCATCCTTCACAGCAGAGGGTGCGGGAAAGCTGGGTGACTGAGACTCTGCAGAAAGAGAGTTCAGATGGATTCCGTGATTGTCAAAGCAACCTTTTATTACGCAAAAACATGCATGACAGAAAAGGCTATCTACAGAGAGATTGCAATGAAGAGTTTGTAGAAGGATTCTCCGTTGCCTGCATTGCATTGTTTGTTTTTGTCTTAACCCTTTCATAAGCCTATATTTAAATCATTTTCCCCACACCTTTCCCTCCCCATCTCTCCGTCTCCATTTCTTTATTTAAAATTTTCTCGGGATGTAGACAACACAATGCTTATCGCTCATCCCTTGTTGCTCTGAGGCAAATTGACTCAAGTCACATAATGTGGACTGGAGTCACGTGTAGGCTAGACAAGGTTATCAGAAAGAATGAACATGAATTTATATATAGTTTATAGTATCTGCAGCACAGAATCAGGCCATTCAGCCTGACAGGTCTGTGCTGGTGTTGTGGGGGTGGGGCTCCTTTCAGAATCTCAGGATGTTGAAAAGAGCTGTACAGTGTAGTTACCATTGTAATGTAGGGAAAGGCAGCAATCAGTTTGTGCACAGCAAGATCCCATAATGAGATAATCAGATCATCTGTTTTATCTTTTTAATGATTGTTGAGGGATAAATATTGAGCAAGACAATTCCTCTTTGAAATAGTGACCCAGGGTCTTTTCCATCCAGCTGGGAGAATTTTTAGAATTTTAGAATTTAGAACATTACAGCGCAGTACAGGCCCTTCGGCCCTCGATGTTGCGCCGCCCTGTGAAACCATCTGACCTACACTATTCCATTTTCATCCATGTGTCTATCCAATGTCCACTTAAATGCCCTTAAAGTTGGCGAATCTACTACTGCTGCAGGCAGGGCGTTCCACGCCCTTACTACTCTCTGAGTAAAGAAACTACCTCTCACATCTGTCCGATATCTATCACCCCTCAACTTGAAGCTATGTCCCCTCGTGTTTGCCATCACCATCCGAGGAAGACAGGGTAGACAGGGCTTCAGTTTAACATCTCATCCAGAAGCACTGGAGCAACAGCCTGAATTTTGTGCTGAAATCTCAGGCGTGGTGCTTTAACCTACAATCTCTGATTCGAAGGTAAGACTGTTACCAACTGAGTCACAGCTCGTGAGCTGTTGCCTCTATCAAACATTTTTAGCTGGATGCAGTACGAAAAGCACTTGGGCCGCTCAGTAAAACATCTACCCATCGGTCTAATTATAGCACCATCAGGGACACACGTCACGGAGTCAGTGACACAAGTTGCATCATCTGACACCCTGTTTGAAGGAAATTGGGAAAAAACACACCATTTTTAATAATCTCCCTATGATTTTTCTCAGTTGTTTGAAGCAGTGCCCAGGGGATTACACACTCAAATCCTGGACACACCAGTGTTCCGGCCATTTAAGCATAGAATCTAGAGTGTAGCTCAATTGGTATCTGCAGAAATTGAGAGAGAGGAAGGGTTAAATGTGTTAAAGAGTGAGTGAACCAGACATGCAGCAAATTATAGCGGAGTTAATGGGTAAAAATTATAACCAGCCAGAGGAAACTGAGTCTCCAATCTGGCTGATGGGCTGTAAATTGGATGACATTTTTCAGTCAAGGTGGTAATTAGATTTACATAGTTCCATGGATTTTTATAGTGCAGAAACAGTCCACTCGGTTCAACTGATCCATGTCATCATTTGTGTTCCTCACAAACCTCCTGCCCCACTTCATCTAACCCTAGCAGGCATGACTTTCTATTCCTTTATCTCTCGTGTTTATGTAACTTCCCCTAAAGCTATCTGTGCTTTTGCCTAAACTACTCTTTGTAGTAGCGCGTTCCACATTCTCACCACTCTCTTGGTTAAGAAGTTTCTCTTGAGTTCCCTATTGAATTTGTTAGTCACTGCCTTGTATTTATGACTGTCTGTCTGTGCAAGGAATAAGCAGAGACAGTGTTCCACATGATCAATATAAAACCCTTATTCTTGGACTGAATTCCTGGACACCAATGCTTGGGGCAGTTAAACTGTGATGAGGGAAAGTGACTACAAAGCATGTGTCAGGAATGAATGTGTGTGTTGGATCCCTAGTTAGATCAAAGCAAAATACTGCAGATGCTGGAAATCTGAAATAAAAACAAGAAATGCTGGAACCACTCAGCAGGTCCGGCAGCATCCGTGAAAAGAGAAGCAGAGTTAACGTTTCGGGTCAGAAACGTCACTTTCTGCTTCTCTTTCCACGGATGCTGCCGGACCTGCTGAGTGGTTCCAGCATTTCTTGTTTTTATCCCTAGTTAGATAAAGTCGAGTTTGAGAAGAAGTCTCGGAATCTACTGGGAGTTCCTTTGTCTGCCTTTCCCCTTCTCCCCCCCCCCCCCCCCCCCCCCCACCTTCTCAAGGCAGGAATTCACAGATTTCCATAGACACTCACTTCCTCTGATAACTCATCCAAATGACTGATTGATTCTTTATTCTGGGACCCAAGTGTCAACTGTGGTTCGGTTGTTCGCACTCTCACCTCGGAGTCTGTGGGTTTATGTCCCACTCCAGAGACTTGAGCACGAATTCTAGGTTCTCTTTTGGATGAGGTGTTAAACCAAGGCACGTTTGCCCTCTTGGGTGGGCGTAAAAGAACCCATGGCACTGACCAATGAGGAGCATGGGAGTTATCCCTGTTGTCCAAGCCAATATTCATCCTTCAACTAACTTCACTAAGACTGATGATCACGCAGCTGTTTGTGGGAGCTTGCTGTGCGCAAATGGGCTGCTGTGTTTTCTATATTACAAAAGTGCCTACACTTAAAAAGTGTGTAAAGCTGTAACGCACTTTGGATGTCTGGCTAGTGAAGTGTAGTAGTCACTGTTATACTCTAGCTTTGTTTCCAGTCCTGTTAGGTGGGACCAGTTGGCCTCCATTAGTTTGCAAACGTTATAATGATAACTGTGCTTGCTTTAATGAGGAAAGATTCATTGTCTCCATCCAGTAATATACTGAGCAAACTAATCTAGAAGAATTTAGGAATACTCAGCACCTCGAGGGTGTTCCACCATTCAATTAGATGATGGCTGATTTCATATCTTCATCTTGCCCACCTTTAGAGTCATAGAATGATACAATACAGAAGGAGGCCATTTGACCCATTGTGCCTGTGCTGGCTCTTTGAAAGAGCTATCCAGTTAGTCCCACTCTCCTGCTCTTTCCCTCATAGTCTTGAAAATTTATCCCATCAAGTATTTCTCCAATTCCCTTTTGAAAGTTATTATTGAATCTGCTTCCACTGATCTTTCAGGCAGCGCGTTCCAGACCATATCTCTCTTGCGTTAAAAATTCTTCTCTGCTCACCTGTGCTTCTGCCAATTATCTGTTCCCTGGTTACTGACTTGATGGAAACAGCCTTTGTTCCGTAATCCTTAATACCTCACCTAAATAAAAATCTAACAATCTCTGTTTTTAAATGCTCATTTGACTTAATGACCTTTTGATGGCGATGGGATGGGGGGATGGGGGGGGGGGTCTGCATTTATGTTGCTATGACATCACAGAGAAACAAATTAATTCCAACATGGGTCATGTCGTTATGACCTCACTGCGTCATCAAACCCACTCATCTTTTCCTGAAGCATTTTTATTATCTTTTCGGCTTTCAACATAAAGAAATAATTGAGCAGAGGTTGTGAGTGACGCATGGGGCTTTAAAAAATTCATTCAGGAGCCCTCGCCTCCTTCCCTTGCTGTCCATCTTTGACAGGCAATACGTGGAAAGAGTTTTCAATGAGTTGATGTGAGGCAGCAAGACCGTGTCTAATCGCAGACATGTCAGGCTGACAGGTTGACAAGCACGGCTGTGCTGCGTTGATGTGCGATGCATCATCTGACAATTGAATAAATTGCCCCATCCAATTTCAAGAGCTTAGATTCATTTTCCAAAGGTGGGAATTGAACTGGGTGTTCAGATGAGTGGATTTAAAGCTAGACAGTTACCTTTTTAAAACTGGTTGCTTGTGTTTTTCAGCTTAAAGGACCAGCCCCGAGTGACTGCCTGCTTTATTTGTTGTTGTTTAAACCTGTGTGTGGTCATTAACGTGGTTATGGGTCAGTTCTGGACAATAAGGCCATTTCTACTTTGTAACTGGTGGAGTGATGTCTTAGCTCGGTGCCACTGCTAATGTAGTTTGTGGTTACTATGCATATTCTTCTAGAGAATCCTAAATCACAGTGATGGGGACAAAATATGTGAAGTCATTAGGTTTGTGTTATTTTGAAGACACAATGGAGAGTGGAATTTCACTGACAAGTGAAAGTCAGACAGTGAGACTCTGAGATGTCATATCACTTTATGACAATTGGTAGTCGAGTTGAATGCTAATATTCTGGACATTGTATCATTCGCCTGGACTTTAGCTTCACTGAACCTTGTACGCAAATAATACATTTCATGGAGTGTAAAGTAACAGTGTCCATCTTTTCCTTGTCTTCCCTAGCTACAGTGTCACCTGTGGCTCAGTGGGTAGCACTCTCCCCTCTGAGTCTGTGGGTTCAGGACATGAGCACAAAAATCTCAGTGCAGTCCTGAGGGAGTGCTGCACTGTTGACGGTGCTGACTCTTTGGATGAGATATTAAACTGAGATTCAATCTGCTCTCTTGGGTGGACCTAGATCTCACAGCACTGTTTTGAAGAAGAGCAAGGGAGTTCGCCTGGTGTCCTGGTCAATATTTATCCCTCAATCAACATCACACAAAAAAAAACAGATTATCTGGTCATTATCACATTGCTGTTTGTGGGAGCTTGCTGTGCACAAATTGGCTGTTGTGTTTCCTATATTACAACAGTGACTACACTTCAAAAAGTACTTTTTTTTGGTTTTAAAGCACTCTGGGTCGTGAAAGGCGCTATATAAATGCAAGTCATGTTTTCCACTCAATTTCCTCCCTTCTAGCAGCCTTGGACTGCCTCACGCCGAAGTAAGCACTCGACATCTGTCCAGGGCTGACCGTTGCCAGTTGTGCAGCTGGAGAGGACATCACAGCCGGCCCCAACCCTGGCCTCAGCAGCAGGGCTCCTTGCATCAGGAAAAGAAACGCTGCTCGTTTTCTTCGTAATTCTTTTCTCCCACAGAAGCAGAGGTCAATTTTAGCATCGTTGACATCTGGCTCTAGTCCAATCAACTAACGGAGCACAGGCTGCAGAACTGAACCCGGCACATATCACACCAGGCTGTGCATTTACCTGCCAAGCTATTGGTCATGGCCCGTCATTCCATTCAGCACAATTGAGGCCATTCCATTCATCAAGCAGCTGGGGGTGGACGGACTGACACCTATTGAAAATCAGATCCAAGGGCAGAATAAGATTGCTTTCTGAGACATGGTAGTAAGGATAGTTATTCTGGCATAGTTTAATACCCTGGTTTTAATTTACCTGGACAGTTTAAGTTTGCTGCCAGCTGATAAATCAGATTGCATATATCGGACGCACTAGTATTAATTTAGTAGAGTTATTAATGGCTGTGTTTCTGATTTATTTATCTGAACTGCTCAATTTTATTCATTACCACCTTGTACCATTTCAGTAGGAAAACATGATCTTCACTTGAGGGCAATTGTAGATCTGTCATCAGCTCTGAGAATCCAGCCTCAGCATCCGTGTCAGATTTATTAACTAGTTCCCTCTGGGGATTACACAAGAGTCGTGTCCTCTTGTCTGAATTGAATAAGCAAATAATTTCTCAATGGCAGGTGAGGCTGGAATGTGCTGTGAGCAGTCACTGCCTGTGGAGTTTACTGGGTTCACAAATCAGTAGACGCCCATTGGTATTCATTTTGTTTGAAGGCTCGTCCTCTGAAAATGAAAGAACCAGTGTAAGCTTTTCTACTGCAGTTCTCTTCCTCCTATAATTAAGGTGCAAACCCAGACTAGGATACAGTTACATGGGCATACGATGCCTGTCCAAACAGTCATTCTTCATGTGGCAGTTTAGACATGGGACTAAGAAACAGGGGGGGTCTGGAGAAGTTTTTCTTACACAGTGAGTTGTTGCGATCTGGAATGCCCTGCCTGAAAGGGCGGTGGAAGCAGATTTAATAGTAACTTTCAAACGGGAATTGAATAAATACTTGAAGAGAAACAGTTAGCAGGGTATGTGGAAAGAGCAAGGGAGTGGGACTAATTGGACCGGCACAGGCGTGATGGGCCGAATGGCCTCCTGTGCTATAAGATTCTAACAGGGTAAGCAAGGACAAGGGAACATGGGTTCAAACTGGTGTAGGACAAATTTAGAACTGATGACAGGAAGAATCTTCTCCCAGAGTAGCTGATTTTTAGAGCAGACATCGGGGAAGAGTAGTGGGGGCAAAATCAATCAAGAGCCTGTGGGATAGTCTGATTGGATTTCCTTTTTGGGCAGATAAACTATTATGGGCTGAATGGCCTTCCATATGGCCAGTGATGGTTTGGAACACACGGAATGGAGTTTGGGGAAGAGTAATGGAGACAGGAATCTTGGAATTTTTTCAAAAGCAGCAGGGTACTGTGATGATGGTTGCCAGAGCTTCTTTCTGGATGGATAGATAGACTAAGAAGAGCGTTCACTTTTCCTGCTTCTGAAATAGTTCCACGAAAGTGGACCAGGCTCCCATTCCAGTGATATCTGATTTGACATATGGGATGGAGTTTGAGGCATGTACAGTATAGAGTGTATTCTGAGTCTAGAATGTCATCAGGGCTTGTCTCTTGTTTAGTCAGGAACTGCAGTGGGATAAATCATTTGCCTTTAGCATTGGAATTGGATCTATCATCCAGAAAAACACCTTTTTTTAAAAAAAAGCTTCTAAAATACTGACCAAGAACCTTTTTGACACAGTGAATGGTAGTGACCTAGAACTCACTGCCTACGAGGGTGGTGGAAGTGGAGATGATCAATGATTTCAAAAGGAAATTGGATGGACACTTCAAGGAAATAAACTTTCAGGGGTAGAGTGGGGGAGTGAGACTGACTGGATTGCTCTACAGGGAGTCAGCATGGACTTGATGAGCTGAATGGCCTCCTTCTGTGCTATTATGACTCTATGATCTATGGCTATGAGGATGCCAAAATATTGGACTGAAGGTTTAGGCTGTGAGGGAGGTTTATTACTCAAACAATGGACTGGTCTGTGTATATTAATCTGATAAAATGCACTGAGGTTCAAGCTGACGTGCATGTGTGTGGTGAGCGGGAGAGAGGCCGGTGATTATTACCCAGAAATAACATACTCTGAAGGCTCTGACTTTGCTGGGGCTATAGTTTGGGCCACAGGCTTTTCTCCATTGCTGATCAAGTTTGCATTTTGCTTCCATTTCACAGAATGTTTGTCCTGCTATCTACTAAATACTGAACAATGTGGAACTGGCTCGAGGGGCTGAATGGCCTCCTCATGTTCCTCTGTTCCTGAGCCTGCCCCCACCATCACTCACCACTGGCCTATCAATCCAGTTGCTTAGTGGCTGCTTTTGCTTCAGACTCTGCAACATTTTCTCTGGCTATAACATTCAATATAAGGGGAGACCCTGGGACGTTTGTGCTCCAATGTGCTTCCTCCCAGCAGGAGGCCCTGCGCTGTTCAATGAACAGTATGTTAATGCAATACATATCAAGGAGAAAGGTTAGGCAAAGTTTCTTTACACAGCAGGTTGTTGGAGCATGGAATGGAGTGATAAAGGCAGAGACTAGAGATCTTTTAAAGGGAAGTTTTACTGATATTTGAAGAAGAGGGTGAAGCAGTGGGATTAATTAGGATTGCTTTAGAAAAGGGTTGCAGAGACACAATGGGCCAAATGGCCTCTTTTAATTCTGTAATTCTCTATTCTTGTTCAACTTTACTCATCATTCGCCTACCTTGTGTTCCCTTCTCCATTCTGAGCCTTGACCCTTCACCAAGTGCTCTCATTAAGAGTGAAACCAAATTGATGGAGTCACATGATGTGGTGACATTGCTATTCCGATCACCTGATGTAGTGTCAATTGTATCATGCCAGGAAACCTGCTGCTAAATCTCACTACTGATCATGGTAAAATTGTACCGATGAAATCTATATAGAATAATGTAACTGCCATGACCACAGAGGTCCACACTCACCTGTTTATGACACCAAGTGTTAATGCTGGTGCTATGTTGTGTCATCTGTTAACACGATCAACTTCAGTCATTGTACCTGAGCACAGTCGACCTGTTTTGCACATTGCATGTTAAAGCACTAGTATAGACTTTGCCCAAGTGAAGTTAATATTCTATAATCTGGGACCCCATCCACCCCTAATCCTGCACTAGTCAACAACTAATTATTGCTCAACTTTCTATGGCAGTAATGACAAATGATGCCACCACTCTGTAAAATGTACAGTGTGTGTAAGCATACAGAATCCTGGGCTTTTATGAATAGAGCGTAGAGTACAAAAGCAAGGAAGTTATGGTGAACTTTATAAAACACTGGTTCGGTCTCAACTGGGGTATTGTGTCCAACTCTGGGCATCACACTTTAGGAAGGATGTGAAGGCTTTAGAGAGAGTGCAGAAAAGATTTACAAGAATGGTTCCAGGGATGAGGAACTTCAGTTACATGGATAGATTGGAGAGGCTGGGGCTGTTGTCCTTGGAGGAGAAGATTAAGAGGGGATTTGATGGAGATGTTCAAAATCATGAGTGGTCTGGACAGAGTAGGTAGAGAGAAACTGTTCCTTTTGGAGGAGGGGTTGAGAACCTGAGAACACTGATTTAAGGTGATTGGCAAAAGAAGCAAAGGCGACATGAGGAAAACTTCTTCACACAGTGAGTGGCTAGGATCTGGAATGCACTGCCTGAGAATGCGGTAGAGGCAGGTTCAATGAGTTGTTTCGGATCTGGAATGCACTGCCTGAGAGTGCGGTCGAGGCAGGTTCAGTGAGTGGTTAGGATCTGGAATGCACTGCCTGAGAGTGCGGTAGAGGCAGGTTCAATTGAGGCATTCAAGAGAGAATTGAATAATTATCAGAAGAGAAAAAATTTGCAGGGCTGTGGTGTAAAGGTGTTGGAGTGCGACTAGCTTTGTTGCTCTAGCAGAGAGCCGGTACGGACATGAAAGGCCGAATGGCCTCCTGTGCTGAGACCATTCTACAAAAGAAAGAATGTTATTTCAAGTCCTTGCTGCTCAAGCATTCCAAAAGTTTTATGATGTATTCAGTGGCTGGTATGGGACTTGGGGGGATGGTGGTGTAGTGATAATGTCACTGGCCTCGTTATCCTGAAAACCCAAACTAGTTCCCTGGGAATCACAGGTTCAAATCCCACCATAGTAGCTGGTGGACTTTAAAATCAATTAATTAATTTTTAAAAATCCTAGACTCAGTCATGGGGCTATGAAACTATCATTGTTATAAAGACCTATCTGGTTCATTAATATCCTTTAGGGAAGGAAATCAGCCACCTTTATATGGGGTGGCCCACATGTGACAGCAATGTGGTTGATTCTTCACTGTTCTCTGAAATAGCCTAGCAAGCCACTCAGTTGTCGAGGACAATTAGGGGTGGGCAACAAATGCTGGTCTTGCCAGCAATACCCGCATCCCCTTTAAAAAAAAAAGCATTATTTAACTGAAAAAGGGAAAGAATTGCATTTATATAGTGCCTTTCACGACCTCAGAATGTTCCCAAGTGCTTTACATGCAATTGAGTACTTTGAAATTTAGTCACTGTTGTAATGTAGGAAACGCAGCAGCCAACTGTGCACAGCAAGCTCCCACAAACAGCAATCAGATATAACAAGCTATTTATTTTAGTGATGTTGGTTGAGGGATTAGTTTTGGCCAGGAAACCAGGGAGAACTTAGCTGCTGTTCTTCAAAATCATGCAGTGGGATCTTTTACGTCCACTTAAGAGGGCAGACAGGGGGCCTCAGTTTAACAGCTCAACTGAAGAACGCACCTTTGACAGTGTAGCACTCCCTCAGCGCTGCACTGGAGTGTCAGCATGGATTTGGGGATCAAGTCTTTGGAATGGACTTGAACCCATGATTTTTTGATTCCAAGGGGAGGGAGTGCTCCCCACTGAGCTATGGCTGACGCCTCATAGCAATTAACAGTATCTATGGGAGGCTGTAGGGCAGCAGTCTCATCTCAGAGCTCCAATGAGACAGTGAACGGTTTGAACCATTTACAAAAGTCTATATGACTGATGCCGCTTGAGAACTACATAGTACCTGTGGCACTGACATATGGGCACTCTGCAACATTGACTAATACCTGAATTGCCTGCTTCTTGTATTGTAGTCTTTGTATTGATGGGGTGCTCCCTTTTCTGTGTTCATATCCAGGATCCGTTGATGCTATAGTTTGATCCAGATCTTTGCACATTTCTCCGAGACGAAGCTGAGAAATTGACCTGCCAGGAAGTGTAGTGGGCCAGTAACGACATCCCTTTACAGCCCTGGTATGTGGGCCAGTCAGTACAAGGGTTGTGTGTTCAATTCACTGCCCCAACATTACAGCAGACAACAGGGAGTGGTGTGGATTTTGGCTGAAGGGAGGAGGTGTCAGGGAGAGGTACTTGGATCAGGCTATTCCTCTATCTCAGCTGGTGAGCAGGGGACGGTACACACTGCAGTGACAGACAAAACAGGGTGTTTCTCTATCCGGAAATATGAACTGAAAAGACTGGAAATACTCAGCAGCTGCGGAGAGAGAAACAAACAGAAATGGAATCAATGAAATGTTAACTCTGTGAGATTTACAGATTGGGCTTTTCTGAATGAGTAGTGGTATCCAGAAAAGTGGGGAGGGGTGGGGGGAGAAAGCAAAATACATTTCAATAAAATTGATGTTCTAGTAATGGGAAAGAAGTGACCACATTCCTGTGTGGTTTCTATGGAAACCCAGCTTGACCGCACTGCCCGCTTGGTATGTTCAAGGAGGATCGAAGCCATATTCTCTTGACATAATTGCTTTGTATAACATACAGTTTAGAATCAGTACACTTTCCGACCAGTTATACTGCACATTTTCCATTAGTTTTACACGTCACACCATTGCTAGGGTCTCTGTTCTGACAGTGTTTTGGTTTACCAAGTGCTACAATCCCACCTCACAATGACTGGCCCCTAAATGTGAAACAAAGTTCCCGGCGATTGAATGGGGAGCATTTTACATTTCACTCTTGAGCTTTTTGTTAATGCTAAAATACTTGGATGTAAACACATCCTGCTTTCTTTGACCAGACAGCAACATAGAACAGATAGAGCCAGTGGATCAGTGTTAGACTATCACTCCCAGCAGGTACCAGTCTCAAATCATTATCTTTTTTTTAAAAAATAAAATAATTCTTGGGTTGTGGGCATCACTGGCAGGGCCATCCCTAATTGTCCTTGAGAAGGTGGTAATGAACTGCCTTCTTGAACCGCTGCAGTCCATGTGGTGTAGGTATACCCACCGTGCTGTTTGGGAGGGAGTTCCAGGATTTGGACCCAGCGACGATGAAGAGACAGAGAAATATATTTCCAAGTCAGGATGGCGTGTGACTTGGAGATAGTGGTGTTCTCTCTTGTCCTTCTAGGCAGTGGATGTGGTGGATGCTGTCAATAAATCCTTGGTGAGTTACTGCAGTGCACCCTGTAAGATGTTACACGTTGCAGCCACGGCGGAGGATGTGGATGTTTAAGGTGGTGGTTGAGCCCATCCTGGTGAGTGGAAAGTATTCCATCACACTCCTGACGTGAGCCTTGTAGGCATTGGAGAAGCACTGGGGGGTTAGGAGGTGTGTCATTTGCCACTGAATTCCCAGCCTCTTTAATGCACTGTGCCAACAGTGTGGGGGGGTGAATAACTGTTATTTGGTAAACAGCATTACCTGAGCTTTGCCCCTTTACAATGCTTATTCCATCCTCTCATCTCCGCTGGATGAAGTTAGGCCTGACTTATAATGATGTAGCCACATTATGTCTCTTTTAAGCTTCTGCGTGAAAGTTCTACAGAAAGTGGTATGTGATTGACTGGTGATTGCCAATGCCATGTTATTGCCATATTATTTGAGCTTCAGCTCCTGTTACATGTGGCGCTGCTTCTCTCCGTGTTGTCACTCACTCTGGTAGGTGCCTCAGGGAGCTGGGTGAGGGATCTTCCATTGACTGTATAACCAGGCCCTTTTAACAGGATTTGGAAAGGATTAACAATCTTCTTCCAAAAATAGGGATTTGCTCAGCAAATCTCACAACAACACAACAAAACATGATGAATTCACGGATCAGGCCAGCATTGAGCACCCGCTGGTGAAATAATAATCACATTACAAATAGATTATTCAGTGATTGTAAGCACCTTTATTTTTCTTTGCTTTCCCAAATAATTTTATTTGCTGTAATGGGGAAGATGAATGATGAGAAAAGGAATAAAGTTGCCAGGAAACATTGGGACTGAAGTTTATAATCACAAAGCTTAAGATAGATTGCAAATCTGTTTAAATATACTCGAAAACCATACAGCACAGAAGGAGGCCATTCTTCTCATCGTGCCTGTGCTAGCCCTTTGAAAGAGCTATCCAATTCCCCTGCTCTTACCCCATAGCCCTGCCAATATTTCCTCCAAGTATTTATCCAATTTCCCTTTTGAAAGTTACTATTGAATTTGCTTCCACCGCCCTTTCAGGCAGCGCATTCCAGATCACAACAACTCTCTGTTTAAGAATATTCTCCTCATCTCCCCACTGTTCTTTTGCCAATTACCTTATCTTAGAATTTTATCTTGTATATGATGGGAGCATCCATCCCAACTGTGTCAGAGCAGTGGAGGAAAGAGACTGATAGTGACAGAAGGAAAGATTACATGAATGTAGCACCTTTCCTGACTTCAGGACATAAGAAAGTGCTTTACAATGCAGCCACTGAAGTGTAGGGACTGTTGTAATGTAAGAAACACAGCAGCTAATTTGCGCACAGCAGGCTCCCACAAACAGTAATGTGATAATGACCAGATCATCTGTTCTAATAGTCACGCTGGTTGATAGATAAGTATTGGCCAGGACACCAGAGAGCAGTCCCCTGCTTGTCTAAATAGCACCATGCGATCTTTTACATCAATCTGAGAGGGTAGACGGGCTCTCAGTTTAAGGCTCATCTAAAAGACAGCACCTCCAACAGAGCAGCACTCACTCCATACGGCACTGAAGTATCAGCCTAGATTTTTGTACCGAAATCTCCGGAGTGGGATTTGAACCAAGAACCTTCTGACTCCGGGGAGAATGCTCTGACTGAGCCATGGCTGACACAGTTTACAGGCGAATGAAACACTCGGCTGACAGTCAGCACAACAGGGCAGCATCTCTAACTGTACAGAGCATCAAGTGGCATTGTTGTGGGTATTACACAATCCCTAGAACTGCTGCTTTGACAGTTATGATGTTACTATGAGACACATAGTCTGTAGTGGGAGGGGGGAGAGCTGACATTCATTTCCAACTTGGCTACAACTTGCAGATTTCAAGGCCTTCTAACAAAAGTCTCATTGATACGATTGACTTCAATCTGCCAATGGATCTCCTATACTGTACCCTCCCCCCGCTCCCAGTAGGGATATATAATCACTACTGTGCATCCTGAACCAGTGTCTGTGATGTGTGTTCATTGAAATGGCTTCAACACACACCCTGAACTAACTGAGCTTCACTGGCAATGAGAAACTGACTTGATACATTAGCGGGGTCTGGCAGCCAAATCACATCGTTTGGCCAGTGATGGAACCAATTTATAAAGTGTCTGTACTCCCTCCCTCCCACATACAGAGACACACACATATACACACAGACAGAGACACATATACACATCGACAGACACACACAAACACTCACACATTAACACACAGACACACACACAGACTGAGACACATACACACAGACAGAGACACATATACACATAGACACACACACACAAACACTCAGACATTAACACACAGACACACACACAGACTGAGACACATACACACAGACAGAGACACATATACACATAGACACACACACACAAACACTCACATTAACACACAGACACACACACACAGACTGAGACACATACACACAGACTGAGACACATATACACATAGACACACACAAACACACACACAGACAGAGACACACACACGCATACAGACAGATATACACGCATATACACTCAGCTCCTGACTTCATGACAGCTGAACTCAAGAGGTGAGGTGAGAGTGACTGCCCTTGACATCAAGGCAGCATTTGACCGAGTATGGCATCAAGGAGCCCTAGCAAAAAACTGAGGTCAATGGGAATCAGGGAGAAAACCCTCCGCTAGCTGGAGTCATACCTAGCACAAAGGAAGATGGTTGTGGTTGTTGGAGGTCAATCATCTGAGCTCCAGGACATCACTGCAAGAGTTCCTCAGACTAGTGTCCTAGGCTCAACCATCTTCAGCTGCTTCATCAATGACCTTCCTTCAATCACAAGGTCAGAAGTGGGGATGTTCGCTGATGATTGCACAATGTTCAGCACCATTCGTGACTCCTCAGATACCGAAGCAGTCCGTGTAGAAATGCAGCAAGACCTGGACAATATCCAGGCTTGGGCTGATAAGTGGCAAGTAACATTCGCGCCACACAAGTGCCAGGCAATGACCATCTCCAACAAGAGAGAATCTAACCATCTCCCCTTGGTATTCAACAGCATTACCATCGCTGAATCCCCCACTATCAACATCCTAGGGGCTACCATTGACCAGAAACTGAACTGGAGTAGCTATATAAATACCGTGGCTACAAGAGCAGGTCAGAGGCTAGGAATCCTGAGGCGAGTAACTCACCTCCTGACTCCCCAAAGCCTGTCCACCACCTATAAGGCACAAGTCAGGAGTGTAATGGAATACTCTCCACTTGCCTGGATGGGTGCAGCTCCAACAACACTCAAGAAGCTTGACACCATCCAGGACAAATCAGCCCGCTTGATTGGCACCCCATCTACAAACATTCACTCCCTCCACCACCGACGCACAGTGGCAGCAGTGTGTACCATCTACAAGATGCACTGCAGCAACTCACCAAGGCTCCTTAGACAGCACCTTCCAAACCCGCGACCTCTACCAACTAGAAGGACAAGGGCAGCACATACATGGGAACACCACCACCTGCAAGTTCCCCTCCAAGTCACACACCATCCTGACTTGGAACTATATTGCCGTTCCTTCACTGTCGCTGGGTCAAAATCCTGGAACTCCCTAACAGCACTGTGGGTGTACCTACCCCACATGGACTGCAGCGGTTCAAGAAGGCAGCTCACCACCACCTTCTCAAGGGCAATTAGGGATGGGCAATAAATGCTGGCCTCGCCAGTGACGCCCACATCCCATGAATGAATTTTTAAAAATGCAGACACACACGGAGACACACCTGACTCTTCCAACAGCTTGAGAAAGTGGTTAATAAGGCATATGGGATCCTGGGCTTTATAAATAGATGCATAGAGTACAAAAGCAAGGAAGTTATGGTGAACCTTTATAAAACACTGGTTTGGCCTCAACTGGAGTATTGTGTACAATTCTGGGCACCACACTTCAGGAAGAATGTGAAGGCATTAGAGAGGGTGCAGAAAAGATTTACGAGAATGGTTCCAGGGATGAGGAACTTCAGTTACGTGGATAGATTGGAGAAGCTGGGGCTGTTATCCTTGGAGAAGAGAAGGTTAAGAGGAGATTTGATGGAGGTGATCAAAACCATGAGGGTTTGGAAAGAGTAGATAGGGGGAAACTGTTCCCATTAGTGGAAGGGTTGAGAACCAGAGGACACTGATTTAAGGTGATTGGCAAAAGAAGCAACAGTGACATGAGGAAAAACTTGTTTACGCAGCAAGTGGTTAGGATCTGGAATGCACTACCTGAGAGTGTGATGGAGGCAGATTCAATCAAGGCTTTCAGGCAGGAATAGGGTGATCACCTGAAGAGGAAAAATTTGCAGGGCTACAGGGAAAAGGCAGGTCAGTAGGACTAGGTGAGTTGCTCTTGCAGAGAGCTGGCACTGACGCGACAGGCTGAATGGCCTCCTCTGTGCAGTAACCATTCTATGATAGGTCCTTGTAGCTGAGCAGAAAGGAGGCGAGTGTTTACTGAAGAGTTTTGTGTTGTTCAGTTCCATGTACAAGGTTCAGGATTCGTGTTACGCCAGGAACCTGGATAAACATGTTTACGGGAACAATCTGCTAGCACCAATCTGTAAACATTGTGGAGGGAGGGCACTGTGCAGATAAACTGTTGATCTGTAACTTTTCCCCCCTCTTTCCACTTTATACAGTTATTCAAGGAGACTGGAATTTAAAAAATCAGAAAATAGTTTTAAAAGTATAAATTCCTGGTACTTCGTACCTGGTCTGTGGAGTTTGATATGTGTGTCTTTATTATGCCTGGTCCAACACGTTGGGTGAGATTTTAACTCATTCAAACCCATTCACTTGCAGGGTTAAAATCAGGCCCAATTATTGTTCCCCGGTGTTGTTTCCTCCTGATGTTCTTACATTGCACCCCTCAAGGTGCTGTGACATGTTCGGGAGAGAGTGTGTGTATGTGCCCACAGCTTCCTGGTATTGCAAACCACAAACTGTCAGTCGAAAGTCGACTGTAACAGGCATCAGAGATGTGCCCAAACCTGCTCTCACCTGATGTCCACACAGAGTACTCCTGGTATTGGGGAGATGGGTGTGTCAGCGGTGGTGGGGGGAGGGGCGGTGCAGAGATTGGGGTAGGTGCTTTAGATGGCAAAATCAAGTTTGGGAAGTGGAGAGTTTTTTTCTCTCAATCTAAAACTGTTTTTATTTTGACACCATTTGAATTGAAATTCTGAAGATCAGTCGATGTCTGTATGACACATTTACACTGTGAAATTTGCTTCTCTCAGCCTAGTTTTCTCTAGAGGCTCAGAGGCTGCCAAAAGGAGAAGGGAGCCAGGATTAAGCAGCGGATTAGACAGTCGCTGGAGTCCAGATTAACCGGCACTGATATAAAAGCAGGGTCTTCGGTTTCACAGCATTTTTAGCATTGCAGCAAAGCGACAATAGTTCACTGGTGGAGACAGTCTTATATAAAAGTGGGGCTGGTTTACGCACGATTTTCCACTGTCAAGGAGACCCAAATCTTCTTGGATCCTGCAAGTTCCTGTCCTTACATTCCCCTTAAATGAGGAAGATTTCCTGGGCTCGAGTAGGTGTGTCTGTATTGATCTACACTGCACTTTCCCTATCATGAATCCAGGAAAAGGTTTCTGGAGCCCTGGGGAGAATGCAGCATTCCTACTGGAGGCAGCTTTTTCTGGGAACAACACCACACCTTAATGATTAATCAATGATTAGGAAACTGACCTGAAATTGATTAATTTTAGAGAAGATGAGAAATGATTGGAAACTGAACCTGGTGTGATCTGCTGTTTGTTAAACAGCATTGAGTGACTAGCCAGTACAAACAGGCAGCATTCCTAATGAGAATGTCGGGGGTGCCCCAGTGATAGTAACTGGACAAACAACAAACTTTCTGCCTGCGTGTTTAATTGGTTGTGTTTAGGGGCGTTGCCCTAGCAGCCAATAGAAGCTGAACTGTCTTTAAATTTGTGCTGACTCATGCATTTCAGCAATTCTTTTGTATCTGTACTTCTCTGTTTTAAATGATTTAGCCTAAAGGAGGGCTTGAATTCTCTTTCAAGGCTTGGGTGTGAGTTTTGTGTGTGTGTCAAAGTCAGCTGCAGAAGAAAAAACATTCGAAAAGTTTAAATAAACCATTTAATTTGTTCTTTTTCATG
Organism: Heterodontus francisci; assembly: GCF_036365525.1. NCBI lineage: Eukaryota > Metazoa > Chordata > Chondrichthyes > Heterodontiformes > Heterodontidae > Heterodontus > Heterodontus francisci. The sequence goes on from NC_090393.1 coordinate 11,385,424, forward strand.
CTCTGATTGTGGCAAGTTATTGGTGTTCTGTGTGGGGTTAACCCTTCTGTAGATGCAGCCATTTCCCTTTCAAAGCCCCTGGTGCCTTTTTAGACCCAGAGTGGAATGTGTGGGGGGCGTGAAGAGTCAGTCCACTTCCTTGGTCTGTTTTACTGATTTAACTGTCTTAAAAGCAAGGTCTTTACCTGGGGGTTAGGCACAGTGATTTCAAAAGGAAGGTTACATTTTATTTTTAAAGAAAGATTTGCATTTTTATAGCGCCTTTCACGAGCACCGGACATCTCAAAGTGCTTCACTGCCAATGACGTGTAGTCACTGTTCTAATGTAGGAAATGAGAAGCCAATTTGCGCACAGCAAGCTCCCACAAACAGCCATGTGACAATGACCAGATAATCTGTTTTACTAATGTTGATTGAGGGATATATATTGGCCAGAACACCAGGGAGAACTCCCCTGCTCTTCAAAGTTAAACCATGAGATCTTTCATACCCATCTGAGAGGACAGAAAAGTCTTCAGTTTAACATCTCATGGGAAAGACGGCACCTCCGACAGTGCAGCACTCCCTCAGTACTGGACTGGAGTGTCAGCTTGAGATAATGGGGTTAAATCTCTGGAGTGACACTCAAACCCAGAATCTTCTGCTTTAGAGGCAGGAGTGCTACCCATTGAGGCAAAGCAACATCACACCATGACTTATAATATGGAACGCCCATTTATGTAACTGGAAGGAAGCCTTTTGTATAATCTAGGAGAACAAATAGCTGACTTTGAAACTGTGGTTTGATTCTGGTTTTATGGTGTTGTCGTTGGAACCCTTTCAAATAAATCCCAGGCTTGTGTTTCTCTTGTCAACTTCCTATTATCCTGTATGCAGCATGTGACATGTTTATAGAATGGGTTTGCAGGGTTCCCCTGAAGGGAGGAGAGGCAGAGGACTGGCTGTGCCTTGTTTATGGATGTTAAAGAATCCACAGCACTAGTCGGAGAAGGGCAGGGATTTCTCTCTGTTTTTGCCAAGATACCTTCCTCAACTGATGCCAGCAAAGTAAGTAAGTGTCCCTGAGACCTGCAATCCGTGAGACACAGTGTTTCCACAGTGAAATCTGCCTTTCTTATGCCAGCTTCAGGAAAGTAGGTGCGAACGTTGCACATGCCCTAATTATAATCTTCCAGAGTTCTCTTGATTCAAGAACCATTCCTTTAAATTGGAAAATTGTGCATTACACTTCCCAATTTAAGAAAGGTGAGAGAGGAAAACCAGAGAACCAGAGAATTATAGACCAGTTAGCCTAACACCAGTTGAACTTAGTAAAGTCTATAATTAAGGATAGGGTGACTGAGCACCTTGAAAATTTTCAGCTGATCAGAGAGAGACAGTATGGATTTGTAAAGGGGAAGGTTACGCCTGATGAACCTAATCCAATTTTCTGAAAATTGAACTAGGGGACAGGGGGAATGTCTATGGATGTTATTTATATGGACTTCCAGAAGACATTTGATAAAAGTCCCTCATAAGAGACTGTTAACTAAAGTTGAAGCTCATGGAATTGAAGGAAAATTATTGACCTGGTGAGGAAACAGAGCGGCAGGAGACAGAGAGTAGAGATAACGGATGGTACAGTAATTGTCAGGATGTACTAACGGTGTCCTGCAAGCATCTGTGTTGGGGCCTCAAATACTCTGTATTTTTAATGACTTAGATTGATCTGATAGAAAGCCTCATGTCCAAACTTGCCAATGGCACAGAGGAGACATTGTAAACAGAATAGATGGCAGTGTAAAATTACAGAGAGATATTGATAGATTAAGGGAATGGACAATACTGTGGCAAATGGATTTCAATCTGAGCAAATGTGAGGTCATCCACCTTGGACCTAAAAAGGAGAGAACAGGGGATTTTCTAAATGGTGAAAAGCGAGAAACAGTGAAGGTCCAAAGAGATAAAAGCAAAATACTGCAGATGCTGGAAATCTGAAATAAAAACAAAAATTGCTGGGAATACTCAGCAGGTCTGGCAGCATCTGTGGAGAGAGAAGCAGAGCTAACGTTTCAGGTCAGTGACCCTGCTTCAGAACTGGCAACGGTTAGAAATGTAATAGATTTGAAGCAAATAAGGCAGGGGTGGGGCAAAAGATAACAAAAGAGGTGTTGATAGAACAAGGTCACAGAGAATAACTGACCAGAAGGTCATGGTGCAAAGGCAAAGGGTGTGTTAATGGTGTGCTGAAAGACAAAGCGTTAGTGCAGAGAGAGTGTTAAATGACAGAATAATGAACAGCCCTGGCCAAAAGCACAAACGTGAAAAAAAAGTGGGCAGGCACATGGTTATTCAAGGTCCAAAGAGACTTTTGGGGATCCAGGTACACAGATCATTAAATGTCATGAACAATAAAATATCATGAAGAGGTACAGAAAATAATCAAAAAGGCTAATGGAATGCTGCCCTTTATATCTAGAGTTGTTGAATACAAAGGGATAGAAGTCATGCCTCAGCGATACAAAGCCCTGGTTAGACCACACCTGGAGCACTGTGAGCATTCTGGGCATCACACCTTGAAGGAAGTGCAGTGTAAATTTACCAGAATGATACCTGAACTCCAAGGGTTAAATTATGGAGAGATTACACAAACTGGGGTTGTATTCTCTGGAATTTAGAAGGTTAAGGGTTGATTTGATTGAAGTATTCAAGATATTAAGGGGAGCCGATAGGATCAATAGAGAGAAACTATTTCTGCTGGTTGGGGAGTCTGGGACTACGGGGAAGAGCCTAAAAATTAGAGCCAGACCTTTCAGGAGTGGAATTAGGAAATACTTTTACACACAAAGGGTGATAGTAGTTTGGAACTCTCCTCCACAAATGGCAATTGATGCTAGGTCAATAATTAATTTAAATCTGAGATTGATTGATTTTTGTTGTCCAAAGATATTAAGGGATATGAGGCAAAGGTGGGTATATGGAGTTAGGTCGCAGATCAGAATGAGAGGACAGGCTTGAGGAGCTGAATGGCCTCCTCCTGTTCCTGTGTTTGGTGGAGTTGGCTGAGGGGTATGGAGGGCCTCTGAACAGTCCTGATGTCTAGAGCCCTAAGAATTCTTATCCAGTTCTATTGCTATAGTGTCAGCCATGGCTCAGTGGGTTGAAAGTTCAAACCCTGTTGCAGAGATGACATAGGCTGATGCTCCAGTGCAGTACTGAGGGAGTGTTGCACTGTCAAAAGTACCATCATTAGGATGAGACATTAAACAGAGGCCCTGTCGGCCCTTTCAGGGCAGGGCATCCTGGTCAATGTTTATCCCATGAGCAACATCATTAAAGTAGATGATGTGGCTGTTATCTCATCATTGTTTGTGGGAGCTTGCTGTGCACAAATTGGTTGCTGTGTTCCTACGTCACAGCAGCAACCACACTTCAAAAGTATTTCATTGGCTGTAAAGCATGTTGGGATGTCCTGGGTTGGGGAAGATGCTATAAAAATGCAAATATCTTTCATTTGCCCTGCTCTAAGGTAAATAGACCCAGCTCTTTAAGCCTATCTGAGTGGCTAAGTTTCCTTAACTGGGAATCATTCCCCTGACTCTCCCTCAGCCTTTCCAGGATCACTAGATCACGACGTTCTGCTTTGCCGTAGGTTATTATCTGGGATTTAATTTTGGACATTTTCCTTGTGCAGGTGGGATTGCGGGAGGCATCGAAATCTGCATCACCTTCCCCACCGAGTACGTGAAGACACAGCTGCAGTTGGATGAAAAGGCAAACCCACCGAGGTACAAGGGAATTGGTAAGGATTCGGAGCCTGCACTGAGGACCCATCTTGCTTGCCGCTTCCTTTATAGGCAAATTTCAAATGAAAGTACTCGAGCTGAATAGAAAGGTTGCTCAGCTTTAGTGTTTAAGCTTAACTTTTTTTCCTCCTTTATTAATCTACACTTTACAATCCATACCCAGCAACTCTCCACTGTCCCAGCGTGAGAACAGGAGCAGGTGATTGGCTGACAGGTCTCTGTTCGGGAGTATCGGGATTTTGGCCGTGAGTTTGTCTGGGAGCACCTTGATGGCTCAGTAAAGACAAAGACTCTCTGTGTGTCTCAGCCGCACACACTCCAGGGGATTCTCTGGGTTAGTTTCCCTCATCGTGGATGGGTGGCACTCACATCACTGTACTGGGGGGTGGAAGTACCCTGGCTTAAGGGAGGGGGAGTCAGCCAGGAGTCCTGGTCCTGACCGTGATCAGGTGACTCCTTTTGAAAAGCGACTGTGGACATCATATGTGGACAAGATTGGGCTTAGCGGTGATGCTCCCCATGGCCAAATAGTCTGTACAATCTGACATGCCACTTGGATTGCCAGCTCCAGAAATGCCAATAGCCTGGTGAGTGCCAGCATCTTAAGGAGAGGAGGAAGCGGAGGGAGAAGAATGTTAAAAATAAATTCTCTGTCCTTTTAATTTACCTCCTCCTCATCTCCCTCCTCGTCTTGTGCCCTCTCCTTTGATGGTGGTGGTGTAATGAACAGGTAATATAAACACAGCTTGAATGAATTAGTCCTTAGAAGCCCCTGTGCGGTACTGAGGGAGTGCTGATCTGCCGGAGGTGCCATCTTTCAGATGAGATGTTAAACTGATCCCATGTCTGCCTGTTCAGGTGGATGTAAAAGACCCCACGGCCACTATCCAAAGAATAGCAGGGGAGTTTTCCATGCTGTCCAATATATATCCCCCAACCAGCATCACTGGAACAGATTGTCCATTTACCACATTACTGTGCGCAGATTGGTTTCCGCATTCGCTTACATAACAACGGTAAGCTCGCTTCTGAAAGTGCTTTGCTGGCTGTAAAGCACTGCAGAGTGTCCTGGGATATACGCAGATTACTTAAAGATAGTGCAAAGATAATCAAAAAGGCTGTTTCAACGTGGGCCTTTACCTCAAGAGGCCTGGAATACAAAGTGAAGGAGATGACGCTTTAGTTGCACAGAGCCTCGGTCAGACCCCCATCTGCATCACCGCATTCAGATCTGGGCACTGCACTGGAGCTACGATCTATTGGCCTTGGAGGGAGTGCAGTGCAGATTCACCAGAAGTAAACCAGGGTTTAAGGGCTAAGTTACGAGGACAGGTTGGATAAACTTGGATTGTGTTTCCATGCGTTTAGAAGGTTGAGGGGTGATCTGATCGAGATATTTAGAATTATAAAAGGATTTGATTAGGTAGACACAGAGAAACTTACGTCATCTGGTGAGGAAATTCAGAACAAGAGGGCATAATTTCAAAAAGAGAGCTTGGCCATTTTGGAGGGAAATCAGGAACCATTTTTTCACACGAATGGAAATCTGGAAATCTCTTTCCCCCAAAAGCCTGTGGATGTTGGAGCTCAGTTTTTGTTCGGAAAGGGGATTGAGGGATATGGGTCAAAATTCTGGAGCTCCCTACCGAACCTTGGGAGTACCACATCACACAGACGGCAGCAGTTCAAGAAGAAGGCCCCCCAATACATCTTCTCAAGGGCTAGAAATGCCAACCTTGGCAACAACGCTCACAGTGCAAGAACAAGAACACAAGAATTAGGAGCAGGAGTAGACCATATGGCCCATTGAGCCTGCTCCGCCATTCAATATGATCATGGCTGATCTTGGGCTTTAATTCCACTTTCCTGCCCGCTCCCCATATCCCTTAATTCCCTGCGAGACCAAAAATCTATCTATCCCAGTCTTAAATGTATTCAATGATGGAGCATCCACAACCCTCTAGGGTAGAGAATTCCAAAGATTTACAACCCTTTGAGTGAAGTAATTTCTCCTCATCTCAGTCCTGAATGATTGACCCCTTATCCTGAGACTGTGTCCCCGTGTTCTAGATTCCCTGACCAGTGGGAACAATCTCTCCGCTTCTACCCTGTCAAGCCCTTTCAGAATCTCCTGTGTCTCAATTCGATCGCCTCTCATTCTTCTAAACCCCAGAGAATATAGGCCCAATTTACTCAGCTTCTCATCATAGGTCAACCTCTCATCCCAGGGACCAATTTAGTAAATCTTCACTGCACTGTCTCCAGTGCAAGTATATCCTTTCTTAAATATGGAGACCGAACTGCACACAGTATTCCAGGTGCTGTCTCACCAACGCCCTGTACAATTTTAGTAAGACTTCCTTATTCCAGTACTCCAATCCCTTTGTAATAAAGGCCAACATGCAATTTGCCTTCCTAATAGCCTGTTGCACCTGCACATTAACTTTGTGCGTTCCTTGTACGAGTACCCCCCAAGTCTCTCTGAACATCGTCAATTACCAGTTTCACACCTTTTAAAATGTAACAATTTTTTAAAATGGGGTTGAGGTACAGATCAGCCATGATCTAACTGAAAGAAGGTGCATTTATATCATGCCTTTCTGAACATCAGGCACTTTACAGCCAGTGAAGTACTTTTGAAGTGAGGTCACTGTTGTAATGCAGGAAATGAGAAGCCAATTTGTGCACAGCAAGCTCCCACAAACAGCAATATGATAATGTCCAGATAATCTGTTTTCATGATGTCAGATGAGGGAGAAATATTGGCCAGGACACTGGGGAGAATTCCTCTGCTCTTGTTCAGTATAGTGAGGTGGGATCTTATACATCTATCCGAGAGAACAGACAGGGCCTCCGTTTAACATGTCATCCAAAAGTGGGCACCTCTGTTAGTGCAGCACTCCATCTGCACTGGCCCTGACACTGGCAAGTGACCAACTAGATTCATGGCTCAAATCTCTGAAGTGGGGACATAAACCCACAAAACTCTGATAGAGGTGCAAGTGCTACCTTCATGTGGTGTTAGAACAAGCTCGAGAGGCTGAATGGCCTACTCCTGCTGCTATGTGAAAGGGGTTAAATAAATGACAGCTCTTTCTAAGTGGAGTAGCCTGTATTGGTTTTGTTTTCTAGGTGACTGTGTGAGACAGACGGTTCAGGGACATGGAGTAAAGGGGCTTTATCGAGGTCTGAGCTCGTTACTGTACGGTTCTATCCCCAAGGCAGCTGTCAGGTATGTTCCTTGTCAGGTATGTTCCTTGTCAGGTATGTTCCTCCTGTCTCTGTTACTTGCTGTGTTGTGCAGCTAATGGTCTTGCTCTGACTGTCGGAAGTGAATGGGCCTTCAACCGCTTTATTCACCATCATTTACTCGAAAGATTCATTTCCTTTTCCCAACTTTCGCTTTCTCTTCCTGGCCCTTGTCCTCTGAAGGCATGAATTGATATTATGGGATGGTTCCATGGGCAGCAATAACCTCCCCAACCCCCACAATCATCTCCCCCAAGAGCCTGGGCTTCATGTCTGACAGCAGCTGTCAATTGGCTATTCCACACTGGGAGACTTCCTGGTCTTATCCTTGTGCAGTGTGCACGCAACGTGTGCTCTTTCCAGCAGTGATTCAATGGGAAAGCAACCCAAAGTGACAGTCCTGGCTGAGTTCATTCTCTTCCCACACTGTTTCCCCCCCCCACCCCGACTGCCCACACACACTTCCTAGCCCAGGGATGCAGAGGTCAGTCAGGGCGGGAGCTAAATGCTATGAACTTATCCGTGTCCTCTTTGTGTTCTTTGCTATGCTCACATCCTTCGACAATATTAGACGGGTATTGTCAGCTCCCACTGAGTTAGTTGAATGAAGACACCTGGTGACCAGGTAGTGATGGGGGAGTAATTACACCATTGCCATCAATCGATAGAGTACGGCTGATGTTAGGTGTAGGCTGAATGGTTTCAGCTGCAAGGTCCAGTGTGCACCAGAAGGGGACGACTGGTTGCTGGGGACCCTTAAACATTTCCCTTTCCTCTCCTTCTCGTCCATTTCCTCGCTTGCTTTCTTGTCTGTTCCCCTCCCTTCCCCCTCGTTCTCCCTTCCTTTCCTCTCATTTCCCGCCCCCCCCCCCCCTGCCTTCCCTCATTTTCTTGTCCATTTGTGGTTGCTGTGGCTCAGTTGGCTGCATTCTTGCCTCTGAGACACAAGGTTCTGGGTTCCTGTCCCATTCCAGGACTCAAGCACACAAATCAAGGGCTGATGCTCCAGTCCAAGACAGAGGGAGTGCTGCACTGTCAGAGGTGCCACCTTTTGGATGAAATGTTAATACGGTTTTCCCTCTCGGGTGGATGTAAAAGATCCCCCGGCACTATTTCAAAGAACAGCAGAGGAGTTCTCCCCCGTGTCCTAGCCATTATTTATCCCTCAATCAACATCACTAAAACAGATTATCTGGTCATTATCAGATTGATGTTTGTGGGAGCTTGCTGTGCACAAATTGGCTGCCATGTTTCCGACATTACAACAGGGACTGCACTTCATTGGCTGTAAAGCACTTTGAGACATCCATTGGTCGTGAAAGGTGCTATATAAATGCAAGTCTTTTTTTTTTCATTTCCTTGTCCCCTTCCCTTTCACCCCCCCCCCCCCACCCCTCGTTCTCATCCATTTCCTTCCCTCTCTTCTCATCCCTGACTGTCTCCCTCTACTTCCCTTTCCAAACTAGTGAAAGTCAGATGTGAGACTGATGTGAGGAAGCTCGTTTTCATGCACCAGTCTGTTGGGACGGGTTGTGGAGGAGAGCTGGAATGGTGTGAGAAGTGATTGGATGCTGTGTGAAGGGGACAGCAGGCCCTCTCTGGATCAATGAGCTAAGATGGATGAAACACTGTTCCTGCACTGTATCCATCTTCCAGTCTATTTTGAAGAAGCTGAATGGATCACCCGAGGAGAGGGAGATGTAACATTTTTAACATATGTGCCGAAATGGAGAAATTAAACAAAGGGCAAGTCTGATGTAGTGAGCCTAAAACATTGAACGAAGAATACATAACTGCTTTCAACAGTGGCCTTTAGAATTGAAGCCAATCTCTTAGTCTTCAGTTCTTTGTCTTCATCTGAGCGTCAGATTTTAACAGAGTGCAGTCTGGCTCTGGGTTATGTGGTGCCAGGGGCTCAGTGGGGAGTAAAGAGAATAAGCTGAAGAGCTTTTTAAAACCAAACACCCGAGGGCTTAGGCTTTTAACTTACTGTGTATCCTGTTGTACACTGGGCATTAGCATGGCTGCTCTTGACCGGCTCAGGACAAATTATAAGCGCATCAATGGCCCATTAATAAGTGGTCAAGCCTCTTGCATAAGGTGAACACATCACACAGGTACGAGGTCACCTGGTGTCTTCACGAGAGAAATGAAATGTTTCTTTGTTTGAAATTTGCCAGGAAAGTCACATGTTCGATTCTGTGTCTGTGCTCTCCATCACCAAGACTGCCTATTTCCCCATCCCCAACCTTGTCTCAGCCCATCTGCTGCCAACACCCTCATCCCAGACTTTACTATTCCCAGGTTTCGACTGTTTCAATGTCTCCCCTGCCAGCCTCCTTGCATTCTCTGTAAACTCGACCTCATCCAAAACTCTTGCATCCATATCCTAACTCGCACCAAGTCCATCACCTCCTGTGCTCCCTAACCTACGTTGGCTCCATGTCCGACAATGCCTCAATTATAAAATTCTCCTAAATCCCCCATAGTCTTGCACCTCCCTATCTTTTGTAACTTCCTCCAGCCTTTACAATCCTCTGAGATCTCTGCACTCCTGGCCTGTTGTTCATCTCCGATTTTCATTGCACCAACATTGGTGGCCGTGCCTTCAGCTGCCTGGGCCCTAAGCTCCGGAATTCCCTTTCTTAAACTTCCCACCTCTCTACCTCTCTCTCCTCCTTTAAAACTTACCTCTTTGACCAAACCAGTGGCCACCAGACCTAATATGTGGCTCGGTGTCAAATTTGTTTGATAATACTCCTGTGAAGCACCTCGGGATGTTTGACAATGTTAAAGTTGCTATATAAATGCAAGCTGTTGTTGGATTATGAATCTCTGTTGAATTTCAGTGAGTGAGTGGTTAATATATATTTTCTCATATCAGCCAGCAGCCTAATGAATGTGCTTTATTCCCTCTGCATTACCTTCCTATATTGTGGAGCCCAGAGTGTCAGGTTGTGCTAGAACTGGTCTTAAGGTTCCAGCATGGCTCAGTTGGTAGAATATTTGTTTCAGATTTAGAAGATCAGGGGCTCAAACCCAGAGACAAAAGCACAAAACCTAGGCTGACAATCCATTGCAGTACTGAGGGAGTGCTGCACTGCCAGAGGTGCCATGTCTTGGGTGAAACATTAAGCTAAAGGCCCACCTGCCCTCTCAGGTGGATGTAAAAGATCCCATGGCACTATTTTAAAGAGAAGCAGAGAAGTCCTGCTCAATATTTATTCCTTAATCAACATCACTCAAAACTGATTATCTGGTCATTATCACATTGTTGTTTGTGGGATCTTGCTGTGCGCAAATTGCTTGCCACATTTCCTACATCACAGCAGTGACTACACTTCAAAAGCACTTCTTTGCTGCTAAAACAGGGCTGTTCTGAGTAAAGAACACTGTACAAATGCAAGGCTTAAGTATAATTTAGCCAGGGGCCACTCTTGCAACATCATGGTTACCTCTCAGGTGTTCCAGGACGAGGAATGTGGTCACTTTAAAATTGTTTTTTTCCAGCCTAAATAAAATGACTCATGTGAGTTTGTGCATGGATGATGTGGGTAATGAGAGGGCTGTTTAGTGAGTTATGTAGAGGGTGTCTGGAGCCTGTAATGGAATGTACATCAGACAGTTTGTACATTACTTACAAAGAATTCCTAAATGACAGAGGAATAAAAGAATATTCAATAGCTGCTTTTATATTGGCATCTTGTTATCATCTTATATAGGCAAATAGGAATTGCTGGTCGGAAAAAGACCAGGATCTAGCTAGTTTGCATTCTTATAATCAACGATAAAACAATAGAGGAGTTGTTGACTAATCATAGCAATCAACTGCTATCAAAATCCTCTGTGGAGCATCTTAGAAAACATTAACTACGTTAAAAGCAACATAATTTTTTTTTAAGTGCGCGGACCCTTTAAATTTATTTGCACGGCCCCGCACGTGCAGTAACTTCAAGTGGCCGACCTGTACCTGGTCTGAGCGGGAACTTTCAGGTTGCACAGCTTAGAGGGAACATTGGTTAATGGCAGTATATAAATGCAAGTTGTTGTTGTACTTGTCTACAACAGACCCAGACATGGGGTGAGGAAGACCTCAGTGGTGGTGAGCAATGGATCTAACGTCACCTGCTCGTCCTGAGCACGGCTACACGTCACGTCTCAAATTACACTGAAACTGGATCCCCAAGAGTTATTTTCTGAAAGAAATCTGTCTCGTCTGCATTTGAATCGGTCAATATCAGCTCCGTCCTCTGTCTCCTGAGGGAGATTTTTCCATAGATTGACCACTCGCTCTGAAATATTGGGCTGAATTTTCAGCCCTCGATGGGGGCGGGCACGGAATTGCATGCCACCAGCAACATGCCAGGTCCCTGGCTCCATCCCACCCAGGGGCCATTTTCCCCAGAGGTGGGATG